>NW_006408596.1:4009686-4041176 GCF_000296735.1 Chrysochloris asiatica
AAGAAAAGCAAAAAGTCATTAAGAAGACAAGAAAGAAGGAAAAGGTCAAAATGGATGTCAGAAGAGACACTGAAACTTGCTCTCCAGCATAGAGATGATAAAGCAAATGGAAGAAATGAGGAGGTACAAGAGCTGAACAGAAAATTTCAAAGATCACCTCAAGAAGATAAAGCCAAGTATTACAACAAAATGTGCAAATATCTGGAATCAGAAAACCAAAAAGGAAGAACACGCTCAGCATTTCTCAAGCTGGGGGAACTGAAGAAAAAATTCAAGCCTCGACTTAACCGTTTCAAGAGGCAGCATACGATCAAGAGCCAATGATACTCAAGGAAGAAGTCCAAGGTGCATTGAAGGAATTGGCAAAGAACAAGGCACCAGGAATTGATGGAATAAAAACTGAAATCTTTCAAGTGAGGCAGCACAGGAGGCACTCACTCATCTCTGCCAGGAAATTTGGAAGACAGCTATCTGGCCGACTGATTAGAAGAGATCCATATTTGTCCCCATTCCAAAGAGAGGTAACTCAATGAAATGCGGAAATCATTGGACAATATCTTTGATATCCCATGCAAGTAAAGTTTTACTAAAGGTAATACACAAACGGCTGCAAGTATACACTGACAGAGAACTTGCAGAGGTTCAACCCGGAATCCGAAGAGGCCGTGGAATGAGGGATACAATTGCTGATGTCCTATGGATCTTGGCTGAAAGCAGAGAAAATCAGAAAGATGTTTACCTGTGCTTAAATGACTATACAAAGGCTTTTGATTGTGTGGATCATGACAAGCTATGGACAACATTGCAAAGTATGAGTGTTCTAGAACCCTTAATTGTGCTAATGAGGAATCTGTACCTGGACCAAAAGTCAGTCATCTCAATGTGAAGAAAACAAAACTCCTCACTACTGGACCAAAAAAAACAACATTCTTATCAATGGAAAAAAGATTGAAGTTGTCAAGGACTTCCTTCTTCTTGAATCAACTATCAACACTCATGGAAGCAGCAGTCAAGAAATCAGAGGATGTATTGCATTAGGCACATCTGCTGCACAAGACCTTTTTTTAAAGAGTTGACGAGCAAAGATATCAGCTTGAGGACTAAGGTGCACCTGATCCAAGCCATGGTATTTTCAATAACCTCATATGCATGTGAAAGCTGGACAGTGAATAAGGAAGACCTTAGAAGAATTGATGCCTTTGAGTTGTGGTATTGGAGGAGAATACTGAAAGTGCCATGGGCTGCCAAAAGAACCAATAGATTTGTTTTGGAAGAAGTGCAGTCAGAGTGCTCCTTGGAGGCCAAGATATCCAAACTTCGTCTCTCATACTTTGAACATATTGTCAGGAATGACCACTCGCTGGAGAAGGATATCATGTTTGGTAAGGTGGAGGGTCACAGAAAAAGAGGAAGACCACCAACGAGATGAATTGGCTAAGTGGCAGCATCGATGAACTCAAGTGTGGCAACAAGAGTGAGGTTGGCCCAGGATCGGGCAGTGTTTCATTCTGGTGTGCATAAGGGTCATTTTGGGTCAGTACCGACTCAATGGCACCTCACAACAACAACATCCGTAAGTACAGGTAAAGTTCATCAAATTGTAGTGGGTTACTGTTTTTATTTCTTCCCTTTTCTTTCTTCTTCTAGTTGAGTTCTGATCATCCAGCCGTCGAAGCCAGGTCAAGTGGGTACTATCTGGAAGTATGAGTGTTCTTGTGCATCTCCCCTCACTTCATATCATCTGGACACTTCACTCTCCGCTCTGTTCCTCTGTGGCCATGTCACTGCCTTTGGGCCTAGGAGTCCCTGGGTCTTGCCGTACTGCTGGCCATCCAGGTCTCCACCCGGTTCACAGGAGTCTATTGAGTGTGGTTGGACTCAGATCCCAACTTCATTGCTGTATTTTCCACCTCTTTCCCTTATCGGTGACCAACATGGTCACCAGCCAGACCACATGCTTGCTCATGTATTCCCCTTGAGTTCTGGTTTTGGAAGGGAGTTTGCTCTGAGGAGACCCGATCACTTGCCTTTATGACTCCTGGGAGAACAGCTTACTTGTTGTTGTAGTAATCAATCAGACTGCCATTATTGTTTCTCATTTTTCCTGCTGGTCTTTCTTTACGAAGTATCTTCTGTTCTTCTTCACTTTGCATCAGGTTGTTGCCACCCCCAGACAGACTTTCTTCTGCTGTTTTCCTGAATGATTTAGGTTTTAGTGGGTAGTAAAATATATGCATAAAATTAGCCATTTTAACCATTTTCAAGTGTACAACCCAGTGAGTATCATTAATCAAACAATATTGTGCAACTATCATTATTTGTTTAAAAAACTTTTTCATCACCCCAAGCAAAAGATCAAGATCCACTAAGCACTGACTTCCCCGTCCCCTTCTTCTCAACTCTGGGTAACAACTAATCTCCTAGTCTTTATGCATTTGTCTATTCTAAATATTTCATATAAATGGAATAATATGATTTGTGGTATTTTGTGATGGCTTTCTTCTACCGAGCATGTTCATTCACGTCATAGCTTGTATGAGAACTTCAATTCTGTCTATGGCTGAACACTATACGGCTGGACCACATCCTGCTGATCCAATCATCTGTTGATGGACACTTGGGTTGTTCCCATCTTTTGATTGTTGGGACTAATTCTATGAATACTTGCTTATAGGTATATGTTTGATTCCCTGCTTTCAAGTCTTTGGGGTGTACACCCAGGAATGGAACTGCTAGACTATATTGTAATTCTATATTTAACTTTTTGAGGAACAGATTAATTGAGTGATTTGGTTTTTTAACACAACAAAGCAATATATATTACACTTCCATGTCCTGGGTTCACATCCTTCTACCTACCTACTTCTCTGTAAACTGGTTTGACTGGGAAGGTACACATTGGACACTAAAGACTTGAATTACTGCTCTCCGGGTCTTGCAAGTGGTTCTTAAACTGAAGGCAGTAATCACTTGGGGAGAGTGTTCAACAGGCAAATTCTGGGGCCTTACCTCAAAAGGTGACTTCCAAAAGTGTAGGTATTCCTAGTAACCTGTATTTTCAGCAAAGATACCACCAGGTGATTGTGATACGGTAGGTGTGTGGACCATGCTCTGAGAACCACTGGACTCTGTACAAGAATGTTCTTTGCACACATATACATTCTGAGCCAGAGAAGGGCATGGTGGGTTATGTGTGGGGCAGCCCCACTTTAAGCAATCTATAGATACCTCGAATCACATATTCACGGAATAAAGACATTATTCAGTGAATCTTTCTATAAAGGACAAAATTCCATAATGTGATTGTTCTTATTATTGTTGGCAAATCCATTCTGACACCTAGCGGACGTTCTGACAGTAGGACTGCCCTACTCTGATCTGTACAGAAGCAGATCACCAGGTCTTTCTCACGCAGAATCACTAGGTAGGTTGGAGCAGCCGACCTTTTGTTTAGCAGCTGAGTGCTTAATTGTTGTGCCACCAGAACACCTTTTAAGGTGATAAACCATCAACACTTTCTGATGTTTGGGAAAGTTCTGTTTTCTCCTGTACCTGATCTAACTTGTAATTTACCACTTACTGATCTTTGTGGTGTGGGTCCAGTTAGTTACCTATTAGATCTTGAGATTTTATCTTTGGCCACAGATTTCTTCTGGTGCTCATTCCAGACAACAAATACTTTTAACACTTTGTTCTAAAGGAATATTAGTATCCTCCCCACATCATTTCTTCAGAAAGCTCAGACCTTTCCAAGAACTGATGTTCTTAGGCTTCACTCAGCGACTCCAAGGACATCGCTAATGTCAGAGTAGTACACTGTGTGCACGCTGCTGCTCACTACTAGAAGAGCAGCTGGGACAGTATCAGGGGACCGCTGATCTGTCTTCTCTGCTTGCTTACCACCAGAAGTCTATTGAGCAGAGCAGCAGTGGGTGATCACAAAGTTACCTGAACTGGTTTCTCCACTGAACCAGAGGAGGCAAAAAGCCTTTTGTGTTTTGCTCTCATCCAGTCTTTAAATCTAAGGCCTCTACCTCATTGGAGGATTCAGCAAAGTGGCAGTGTATAAAATTAACATACAAAAATCAGTTGGATTCCTCTATACCAAAAATGACAGTGTTGAAAAGGACATTAGGAAAGCAATACCATTTACAATAGCCACCCAAAGGATGAAATACCTTGGAATAAATGTAACCAGAGAAACAAAGGACTTATACAAAGAAAACTACAAAACACTACTGCAAGAAACCAAAAGAGACTTACAAAAATGGAAGAATGTACCATGCTCCTGGATATGAAGACTTAACACTGTGAAAATGTCAATACTGCCCAAAGCAATATGCACATATAATGCAATACCAATCCAGATTCCAACAACATTCTTCAAAGAGATGGAAAAAGCAATTACAAACTTTATATGAAAAGGAAAGAGAGCCAGGATAAGCAAAGCACTGCTTAAGAACAAGAATAAGGTTGGAGGCCTGTCACTCCCCAACTTTAAAATATACTGGATGACCGGAGCTCAACCAGGAGAGGAAAGAAGGGGGGGGGGGGGAGGAAAGGAGTGAGCTGATACAGTCTGATGAACTTGAGCTATACCTATGGAGCAGTGACTCAAAAGAGGGAACAAATCCTCACAGCAAGAAACATTCACACCCCCACACACACAGTGGACAGAGAAGGGCAGCTTGGACATTGGATACTCAAATGAGGAGAGGGGGACTACAAAGGCAAGAAGTGACTGGCTTACAAGCTTTCAAGAGGGAACCTGGTGCTAGGGAGCATGGCAGAAGGCAGAATCTCCAGTAGGTACTATTCAATCTGTCTGGGCGGTGCTGATGAAAGGAGATACAGATGGGTAACTCGTGATACTGTAGTGAATAATGCTTATCAGGATGGACTATGAGGGTTGCAAATGCATAGGTAGAAGTTTTGTAACAAGGAAGGGAGTGATTAATTCTCCAGGATAGGAGCGGAGGCCCCTGGGACCATCAATGGAGAAGAGCCGAGAGCAGGACCCTACCCAGAGAAACAGAGATGCGTGAGATGGAGACAGAGATGATGACGTGGAGTGATGAAGCGCCTGGCCTGGGGACTTTGGACCCAGAGAGGGAAAGGGACTGTGGGCTGAAAACTGGGGGGAGGAGGGGGAAGTGGAGGGAGCGGGTTTCTGGGATATACCCTTTGGGTGGTTGATGATGCATGGAGAGGATTGGAACCATGGCAATGAGATGATATACAATGGAATGAATGTAAAACTAAAGTTCTCCCATGTAAACTATCATATAATTCACAATAAAACATTAAAAAAAACAAAAACAGTAAACTAAGGTCTCTAATGCAGTTGCCAACAGGAGCCAGGCAGGTAACAGAAATGACTGATGCAGGCCAGGTTGAAGGCAATGAAGAGTGGTGATGATGGAGGCAAACTAGAGGCGGTCGGTCCATCCTTTCTAGAGGGGCCACTGACACGCAGCTCCAGTCATCTCCTGCAAGGTGGGATGGGGCCCCAGGCTTGTTAAACAGCTGATATTTTAAAGAAAAGCAGGAAGTCAAGTTTTTCATGTATTATGTCTCAATTTTTAAAACGCTGTGCAGGCCTGTTAGGTGAACAGTGCCTCCAGGGAAGTACATACTTCTTGGAATAATCAATTGTATGAGATCAGAAGGGCAACATTTGCCCTGTGATGAAGATTAGAAGGCAGGATGGGATTAAAAAAAAAAAAAAAGGATGAATGGAAATGGTGAACTATTAGATGGAAGACCAATATAATCTGTAAACTTTCACCCAAATCACACACACATCCAAATAATATACTGTGTGGGCCCCAAGCAAATGAAAATAGGAGCATATTTATAAATATTGTAATTTTATAAGAGACAAGAATACATATAGAGAAAACAATGTTCATTGATGGTTAGCAGTGAAGACTAGTTTTTGGTGATGGGAAACCTGGCACCAATTGTGGACGCAGTGGTCACAGCACAGCCAAAGTAATCATTAGTAACTGAGTACATATGTATGCTATAGGGATATTGGAATATGGATAGGTATCGATGTGTACATACGTAAGAATACACAGACATATCAACAAGTACAAGTAATGTGGGTGCAGGCACATGTATTCATTGAAGACACATATATACGTATTCCTCAGACATAATCAAATACCTTTCAGGGTTGATTTTCTGGCCTTGAAGCTTTAGGACTGTAGTCTCATGGGACAACTCAGGCAATTGGCATAAGATAGTTTATATAAATCATGATCTGCAGCCTAGTGAAATGCATAGAGTATGGGGTCTTAAAAGCTTATTAGTGGTCATCTACTACTATGGATTTCGGCTTGCCAGGAGTAACACAGTAAAAAGGTAATCAAAAGCGCTGAGAAAGCTACAAAAGGCACAACCTCATTTACTCTGAGACCAGAAGAATTAAATGGTGCCTGGCTACCACTACTCTTGAGTGGTCTGACCAGGGACACAGTGGAAGGTCCTGGATGGTAGAATGGGAGAAAATTATGGAACATAACTTAAATTCTTATTTAAAAATAAAACATCAACAAGACAGACACTGTGACAGTGGAGAACATTAGACTATGACCCTGAGACACTGTTTAAGCCTAGAATGGAACCTATCTGAAATAACCTTTTAATAAAATAGCAGAGTGGCACACAAAATAAAGCCCATAGGACTGATGCTTTCCATTAAAAAAACATCAGTATGAGACCAAAAGGTCAATGATTTCTTAAGTGCAAAGAAGAGAAGAAAAGGGGACTGGGCAGTCCACCAGTTTATGATGGTGCTTTAAGTAAAATACAAGTAGACCCATCTGTTTGAGCAGACCTCTCTAGGAGTCAGTAAGAATGCTAGCAGAGGGTGTGTGTGTTCACAAATGCACTGACACAGGTTAAGTGGTGGTAGTGGTGGTGTGTCGTGGAGTTGGTTCTGACTCATAGCAACTCTGAATAGGGTTTCCGAGGCTGTAAATCTTTATAGGAACAGAAAGCCTCATCTTTCTCCTGTGGAATACTGGTAGTTTTGAACTGCTGATCTTGAGATTAGCAGCCTGACTCATAACCACTACACTACCAGAACACCTTACAGATTAAGTAGACACTTTTTTCATTCATTCTCTTGGAAAACTAACAATGGAAAGGATTCAATTTTAGGGATGTCATGGAGTTGAGGTCCAGCAAGTATATGACACACTACAAAGAAACCTTCACATTAAGCCCTGCAGAAGAGTTTCCAGTTTCGTAGAAGTGTCTATGTAAGGTACTCTCACCAAAAGGACTTTCAGTCAAGATGGCAGCATGAACTAGTAGGGAACCCCCACCACCTCCCACTCCATACACATAGAAGTGGAGGAGAAACATTTAAAAATCCTATCAGGACAGCATTGCTGTTGTTACCTACCTGCTGTCAAGTCAGCATCTGACTGCTGGCAACTCTATGCACAAGAGAGAGAAATGCTGTTCCATCTCCCACATCTACCAGAAATTCACCAAGACATGACTGAACTCAAAAAAGAATGGGCATTTTCTAGGTGCCAGGGATAAATAGTAGGTAGAGATTAAAGTCATGTGATCCCTAGGAGTACCCAAACCAGATATATCTATCTGAGGAGATAGAGGTTTTGTTTTGTTTTTAATTGCATTGCATTTTTATTGTGATTTTGGGGAAAGTTTACAGAGCAAGTTGGTTTTCCACTCAAGAGTTTACACAAATTTGTGTGTGTGTGTATGTATGGCATTGATTGCAATGCCCATGATGTAACGGCACTCAACCCACTTGCTCCCTGTGTTTACCATTTTTGTTCTTCCTTCTTTCCTATCCATTCCTGCCTTCTGAAATTTCTCCCTGTGCAAATGCTGCCCTGTGGACCTTGTATGGTTGATTGTTCTAATGAGTGCATGCATCTCTAGTGCTGTTGTTTACCTGATAGACCTGCCTATCATTTGAGCCACAGGACTGAGGTGATTTCCAGGTTTGAAGCTTGTCTAAGGGCCATAGTCTCAGGTTCCACCATCTCTAACAGACCAGTAAACTTTTTTATTTTTATTTTTTTAATAATTTTGAGTTCCACATTTTCCCCACTCTATTTAGGACCTACAACTATGATCCTGTTTAGATCAGTTAGCAGTGGTAACCAGGCACCATCTAGTTCTTCTGGTAAGAGCTACAATCTTTTATCTTTTCATCCAGCAATTCCTCTACTTGGTATTTACCCACAAGAAATACGAGCCATAACACGAGTAGATATATGCACACCAATGTTCATAGCAGCACTATTTACAATAGCAAAAAGATGGAGACAGCCTAAGTGCCCATCATCTGAAGAATGGATAAACAAACTGTGGTACATGCACACAATGGAATATTATGCTGCCTTGAAGAATAACAAGGAAGCTGCAAGCCATTGCATAACATGGATGAACGTTCATTATGTTGAATGAAATTAGTCAGTCACAAAAGGAGAAATATTGCATAGGACCACTACTGTAATAGACTAAGAAAAAGAACCCATACTAAAGTGGGGGGGATTCTTTGCTGGTTACCGAGATTTGGGGGGTGGAGTGGTGGGAGGGAGGGGAAGGTAGAGCACAGGGTAGGGAATAGACACAGGATAGTTTGGGTGCTAGGGAGGGAGGCAATACACAAGAAGAGGGAGGGGAATGGAAGAACAAAGTGGATGGGGAAAAAATTAGGCAGGTTTGCATGGGCTAAGGGGGACAGAGGTAAATAATGATGTATACATAACCTTGGAAGAACAGGGCTCTGGGATACAGGGATTGAGACATTGTTGGAATGTGGTAAAGGGGGGAAATAATGTTAAGATTCTTAGTTGTCTTTTGAATCTTAGTTTCCCTGGCATACCATTATAAAATAGACACTTAAGGGGGAGAGAAAGGAATAGCCAGAAATATTACCATAGAAAGCTTGTGAGTCCATCTTCTGCCTATAACTGATTGGAATACCTAAAATAGGGCTACAACGTGCCCAAAGAAGGAGGCTTCCTGTGGAGACTCTGCATTACATAAGACCATAGGTGGAATCCTGAACAGCATCCAGAATCTTCTGAGGTGGGAAATTTCCACTTGAAAGGACAAGCAGACTAACCTGGAGTGGCTAGAAGAAAGACCGACAGGAAAAATACAAAACAATATAGGCAGTCCGATTGATTAGTACAAGAACAAGCAAGTTGTTCACCCAAGAGACATCAAGCCAAGTGGTCAGATCCCCTCAGGGCAAACCCCATTCCAAGACTAAGACTCAATGGGAATACACGCTCGGATTGGTGACCACGTTTGTCACCGATAAGGAGAAATGAGGGAAAAACAGCAATGAAGCTGTGAGCTAAACTAAACCCTAGAACATTCAATAGACTCCTGTGAACCCGCGTGGAGACCTGGTTGGCCAGCAGTGTTACAAGACCAAAGGACTCTTGGACCCAGAGTCAGTGACATAGCCACAGAGGACTAGAGTGGAGAGTGAAGTGTCCAGCTGATAAGAAGAAAGGGCATATGCATAAGAACACCCATGTTTACAGATAATACCCACCTGACCTGGCTTCAATGACTGGATGATCAGAGCTCAACTAGAAGAAGAAAGAAGAGGTAAAAAAGAGTAATCTGATACAATTTGATGAACATGACCTACACATAGCTCAAAAGAGGGAACAAATATTTATAGCAAGGATCATTCCCACCCCCTCAATACACAGAGTAGACAGGGATGGGTACTTTGGACATTGGCTACCCAAAAAAAGCCGGGGGGGGGGGGAGCTACAAAGGCAATAAGTAACAGGCTTGCAAGCTTTCAAGAGGGAGCCTAGATCCAGAGGATGTGAAGGAAGGTAGACTCTCCACTGAGTAGTATCCAATCTGTCTAGGCAGGGCTGGTGAAAAGAGATGTGGATAGGTCTCTTGTGATACAATAGTGAATAATTGTTATCCGGACTGATTGTGAGGGTTAGAAATGTAAAGGTAGACATTTTGTAGCAAAGAGGAGAGTGATTGACTTTGTAATGTAGGAGTGGAGGTCCTTGGGGCCATCAAGGGAGAAGAGTGGGGAGCAGGACCCTACCCAGAGAAGCAGTGATGCCAGAGATGGAGGCAGAGACGATGACGTGGAGAAATGGAGCAGATGGGGACTTTAGACTCAGAGAGGGAGAGGGGCTGTGTGCTGATGACCAGGGGGAAGAAGGGGGGTAGGCTTGCAGGGTATATCATTTGTTGTGGGAGTCCAGCTCTCACAGGGTCGCGGGACACGAGAGGAGACGCAGAATCGGCGAAAGTGAAAGCAACCGGGGAGTCTCCACTTAGTTGGCTGATGGAGTGCGCTCTCTTTTCTTCTCTGCCCCGGCTCAGCAAGTCTTTATTTTTATACTTAAAATTACACAGTACATAATGATTTGATACTTTGATTTTCCTTTGAATTATTACACATTTTTTTTTTTTTTTAGTGTTTTATTGTTAATTATATGATAGTTTACACGGGAGAACATTAGTTTTACATTCATTCTATCGTACATTATATCATTGTCATGGTTACAATCCCCTCCATGCATCATCAACCAACCAAAGGGTATACTCTGCAAGCCTGCCTCCTACACTATCCCACCTCCCCACCCCCCAGTCTTCAGCACACAGTCGCTCTCCCTCTCTGGATCTAAAGCCCCCAGCCCCAGCTGCTCCATTGCTCCACGTCATTGTCTCTGCCTCCATCTCAGGCATCACTGTTTCTCTGGGTAGGGTCCTGCTCTTGGCTCTTCTCCATTGATGGTCCTAGGGACCTCTGCTCCTAGACTGAAAAGTTAATCACTTCCTTCCTTGCTATAAAATGTCTACCTTTACATTTCCAACCTTCACCATCAGTCCTGATGACAATTATTTGCTATTGTATCACAAGAGACCCATATGCATTTCATTTCATCAACTCCACCTAGGCAGATTGGATGCTACTCACTGGAGATTCTGCCTTCCTCCAGGCCCCCTGTCTCTAGGTTCCCTCTTGAAAGCTTGTAAGCCAGTCACTTCTTGCCTTTGTAGCCCTACCCCCCCATTTTGTGTAGCCAATGTCCAAGTTGCCCATCCCTGTCAACTCTGTGTGTAGAGGGGGTAGGAATGATTCTTGCTGTAAGAATTTGTTCCCTCTTTTGACCTACTGCTTCCATAGGTGCAGGTCAAGTTCATCAAATTGCATCAGATTACTCTTTTTCTCCTCTTCTTCTTCTGGTTGAGCTCTGATCATCCAGTCATTGAAGCCAGGTCAAGTGGGTATTATCTGCAAGTGTGGGTGTTCTTGTGCATATGCCCTCTTTTTTTATCAGCTGAACGTTTTACTCTCCATATTGTAGGCCTTAGCTCACCACTTTATTGTTGTTTTTCCCTCACTTCTCCTTATCGGTGACGAGCGTGGTCACCAATCAGAGCATGTATTCCCATTGAGTCTTAGTCCTGGAAGGAGGCTTACACTAAGGGGATCCGATCACTTGCCTTGATGTTTCCTGAGCAAGCAACTTGTTTGTTCTTGTAGTAACAGTCCGTCTGCCTCTGTTGTTTTGTATTTTTCTTGTAGGTCTTTCTTTCAAGAAGTTTCTTCTATTCTTTGAGTTGTTCCAGGTTGGTCTGCTCGTCCTTTCATATTACACAGTTTTAATCACAACATTCCTTCACCCTGTGATTATACAACCTTAACAAAAGTATTTCTGTGATGTCCAGACTGACCTTTCCATATCCCATTCATTTTTCAACTATTGAACATTTTCCTTTTGACATCATCTCCTCTCCTACGTAAGTGATAAATTGTTTCTTCTTATTTCCACTAAAAGATCAAGTTAAACCTTACAGAAATCATTTCCACTTATCAGACCCCTGATTACATCTTCTTAGTAATATAAGTTTCTATTAGTCATCAATGCCTACACTACTTTATTGTTTCTACTAATTTTCAATCTTCTATCCTACATAATGTACTACTATTTTTCATAGTAAAAGTATTACTAACATCTACTTAATTATTTTGTTTTTCTAAAGTATTCATTAAATTACTTAACCACAGTGTTCCTATATTTCTTTCTTTTGAAGCTGTGAGGTATAAGGCCCAACCTGGCTAACTGCTGCAGGAAATGTAGATTATTACGTTTAGACCACCTTTCACTTATGTTCACTATTCTCTGCCTATTTACGTAGGTGCCTGTATGTAATAGTGGGGGTTTGTGGATTCTGGCTGGTAACTGATTGTGGTGAGGTCTATAGGGGTCGGTCAATTTTACTTTAGTTTGTTATCTGCTTTTGTGATCTCATAAATGCAGTTACTTTGTATTTAGGTTTTCTGTGAATGGGAGTAGCTCATACAATTCCCTTTGAATTCAGTCCACTGAAGCTGAAACAATTGTTGCCAGACCGGTTTCTTCCTAAGGTCTGCAGAGCTTATAGCAAAAGCTGTGAATATGGCAATATTATATATTTTTACAAGTAAATTCAGAGTTATCCTAAAGGGGAGATAGAGGCCAGCTCCTGAGAATCATCTGCTTTGCATGATGTTTCTCCTCCCACCGGGACTGTGTCAAACAGCGGAAGTGAAAATGGCTCTCCACAGTTTGGTTGGTTGATGATGCATGGAGGGGATTGTAACCATGGCAGTGAAACGATATACGATAGGATGGATGTAAAGCTAATGTTCTCCCATGTAAACTATCACATAATTCACAATAAAACATTTAAAAACAAAAAAAGCGCTACAATTTTTAATGAACTTATAGATAAGAACATTAGGGGTAGCTAAACCTCTTCATAACAAGAGAACAGAAACAATTGGATATTTTAACCATAGTGAAGAAATCCAGAGTCAAGAAATGAAACTACACCCTGGCTCCTAATTGATATACTTCATACAGTCCCAGCAGGAACAAGCACACAATCCCATCATCATCCCCACAGGAAAGCATCCATCTCCAATAGCATACACCGAGCTTCATATAGTCTCAGTTCTGCAGAAAACAACCCCACCAATAAATACTTCAAAGCACACAAGGAGACATTGCACCCAAGTTACGGTATAAAAGGTAAGGACGAATAAAAGGAGTAGGATCCTTCAGGTGTAAAGGAGCCACTGAAACAATCATGTGCCTTGTAAACAAAAACAAATATAAATTGTAGAAATGAAAAACACAGCCATAGAAATTAAGAAAAAACTGAAAGTGTGAGGTAAAATGTTTGCTCAAATTCTTTGATCCAATAATTCCACCTCTTGAAATTTATCCCAAGGAAGTACCTAGATTTCAAAGGTTTGTGTGCAAGAAATTGATAATAAAAGCCTGGATCCAGTTTAGATTTCTAATAAAAAGGGAATGAGTGGGAATGTCGTGAGATAGAAGGAAAAGAGTATGAGTTTGGGAATCAGTGACTGAACGGGAAGAATGGAGCTTTGACTCCTATGGTGGATCTTGGGTGAATCATTTAACCTCTGTCAGCTTTAACCAGGAACATGAACAGCTACCTTACAGCACTGTTACAAGGTCTAGAGATGAAGGTGTCAGGTCTGGCACAGTACCTGGAACTTAGAAGAGTCTCCCTACATTGGAGCGATTGCTGGCAATATAACCACACAATGGAATAAGATAATAATAGTGTGATAGTTACAAAGAATTGTGAATGACCTGGGATTTGGAAAAAAACTGAAACAATGCAAAAATTATACATGAACCCCATGAAAGAACTGGGGTGAAGGAAACTTGATGAGAGGGTTGTTGTTGTCGTTAAGTGTCATCGAGTCAGTTCTGACTCATGGTAGGGTTTCTGAGGTAGGTGTGAACCACCAGCCTTGCAGTTCAAACCAACTTTGTGGTCCAGTGCTTATCCTACAGCACCACACCATGAGAGGGTTAGCATGGATTATATCAAGACAGAATGATTGTGGGTAGTTTTTATCCTCTTCTTAATGCTTTCTTGTCTCCCAAGGATTTTTTTCTTTAATAGAGAGTATGTTTCTTCAATAATTAAAAAGAATAAAAATCTGTACAATAATTCTATCACCGACCAGCTCTAAGAGGAAGTATTTCGTATTCATCTGTTGCCCTGGGAACTAAAGACTAAGCCTACTGACTGACGGGGATGCAATTCAGCTACACAGGAAGGTCCCTGCAGGCAAAGAACAGGTAGCCACTGGCCAGACTCTGAGCTGGAGTGCTGAGTTACCTGAAGTTGTAACCGGGATACAGGGACTCATTGGTGGTCTTGTCATCAAGACGACGGAAACTATACTTTGGTCGGCAGCGATGGAACCATCTGTCCAGATTGCAGTCCCAGTAGATCTCAATACCCATAATTCCACCCTGCAAAAGTCAAATGAGAAGCACTCTAAGTCCTTTGAGATGTGGGGTCATGCAACCACCATCCCGCTGTGTTGGGTCTTCTACCTACTAGGAGTGATCGTGGAATCCTGGTGTGGGAGTGTAGGATAAACACTCGAGTACAAGGTCAGTTTGAACCACAAGGTTGGTGGTTCAGTCTTAACAGCTGCTCCTCAGAAACCCTCTACAGGGTCACTATGAGTCAGTAACAACAACAACAGAGATTATTGTAGAAAAAAGGGCTTTCTCTGTAGAGGAAAAATTGCTTATGAAATGTTCAAGAGACATAGTGCATCTCTATCAAACTCATAAATATTACTGTGACGGTTACAAATGTATCTCCCTGCTCCTCCCACCATGTGGGATTTATTGTCATTAGACTTATTTTCCTAGAATATGTCTTTCAACAAACCACTCCCTTAATCAAACACCATTAACATCCTCACACTAAAGATTACACCTTAACTTGCTAGGCTGGAATTCAGAGCACTCAGTCAAATATGATTTCTGCTTTTTCTCCCAGTACTTCCTTAGTGATGAGAGAAAGATGAGGCTTTCTATTCCTGAAAAGATTTCCAGCCTCAGAAATCCTATACAGATTGACTGTTTCATCTGGTCTCTCATATCTCTGTT
This sequence comes from Chrysochloris asiatica, assembly GCF_000296735.1. Taxonomy (NCBI): domain Eukaryota; kingdom Metazoa; phylum Chordata; class Mammalia; order Afrosoricida; family Chrysochloridae; genus Chrysochloris; species Chrysochloris asiatica. The sequence goes on from NW_006408596.1 coordinate 4,024,677, forward strand.
GTAGAGGGTCCATGTAGTGCATCTGCTAGTCTGCCATCTTGCTGGAAATCCTACTTTGCACCTTTAAAATCTTGATCATTACTCCTTTCTCCCTAAGAAATGTAACTCCCACCCAACTTTCTAAGTGCTCTTCATCCTCTGAGTCCCACTTTAAAACCATCTTCATCTACTCAGCTATATTTAACCCCATTTTATGGATTTTTAACCCCATTTTATGGATTAAATTGGCTCCCACTCTTAGGATTAAAAAAAAAAAATCTTAGGACTTAAAAAAAAATCCTAACCCCAAGCAGATGATACAACCTTGCTTGCTGAAAGTGAAGAGGACTTAAAATACTTACTGATAGAGATCAAAGACCACAGCCTTCTTTATGGGTTGCACCTCAATGTAAAGTAAATAAAAATCCTCACCACTAGACCAATAAATAACATCAAGATAAATGGAAAAAAGATTGAAGTTGTCTAAGACTTCATTTTTCTTGGATCAACCATCAACACTCATGGAAGCAGCAGTCAAGAAATCAAATGACATATTGCATTAGGCAAATCTGCTGCACAAGACCTCTTTAAAGTGTTGAAGAGCAAAGATGTCAGTTTGAGGACGAAAGTGTGTCTGGACCAAGCCATGGTATTTGCATTTGAAAGTTGGACAGTGACTAAGGACTTGATAGGTAGAATTGATGCATTTGAGTTATGTTGTTAGAGGAGAATATTAAAATTGCCATAGATTACCAAAAGAAGAAACCAATCTGTGTTGCAAGAAGTACAGCCAGAATGCTCCTTGGAAATCAGGATGGCCAGACTTTGTCTCTCATATGTTGGACATATTATCAGGAGGGACCAGTCAGTCCCTGGAGAAGGATATAGTGTTTGGTAAAGCGGAGGGTCAGAGAAAAAGAGAAAGACCCCCCAACAAGATGGATTGGCACAGTGGCGGCAGCAGCAGTGATCTCAATGTAGCAACGATTGTGAGGTTGACGCAGGACCGTGCAGTGTTTCGTTTTGTTTTGTTTCATTGTGCATAGGGGTCACTGTGAGTCAGCACTGACTTGATGGCACCTAACAACAACAACCCCAGTACCTGTGAATGTGAACTTGTTAGGTAATCGGGTCTTTAAGGATGTTATTATCAGTGAAGTTAACGTGTGGTCATACTGGAGTAGGTTACGTTATTCTAAATGCCTGTTCTTTTTAAAAGCGGAGATGTATGGGGATTGGGAGACAGAAGGAAGCTAGCCATGCAATGACTGGAGGCAGGTACAGCTGCAAGCCAAAGAATGCCAGGAGTTGCCAGGGGTCACCAGAAGCCAGGAGAGAGGTATGAACAGAGTATCTCTCAGAGTCCTCAGAAAGAACTAACCTAACACCTTGATTTGGACTCCCAGCCTCCAGAACTATGAGACAGTACATTTCTGTTTTTATAAACCACCCAGCTTGTGGTATTTTGTTAGAGGAGTCCTAGAAAACCAATACACCAAGTGTCTCACTTATAGGACTATTGTGGGATTATATGAGGTTATGCAAATAAAGTTCTAGTATGACTAAAGGATAAGCAAAGTGAGTGGTTCAAATCTACCAGCCACTCCTCAGAAACCCTATACAGGTTGCTCTGAGTCTGGAGTCAACTCTACAGTACTTAACAATAACAAAATAAAGTCTTTGGTACCAAGCATGGATTTGTTAGATCTCAGTCCGAATAAGTATTAAGACCCAGTGACCTGAACTCTTGGTTGTTTGACATCCTCCATCCTTGCAGTGGGGAGAGCAGTGGTTCTGTAGGAAAAGCACTGGACTACTAACCACAAGGTCGACAGTTTGAACCTACCAGCCCCTCCACTGGAGAAAGATGAAACTTTCTATTCCCATAAAGATTTACAGCCTCAGAAACCCTATACAGTGTCACTATGAGTCAGAACCTACTCCATGGCACTTAACACTAATCCTTGCAGTGCAGTGAATTATTGAACATGGCCCTTTCTAGCTATACTATTTATAACTTCCACTAAACGACTGGGTTGGGACTAAGCAAACGAGGTCCTTGTGGCCCACCATAGTTGGATCTGTTGTTGTTATTAGGTGCTTTTGAGTCAGTTCCAATTCCTAGTACAACGGAATGAAACACTGCCCAGTCCTGTACCATCCTCACAATTGTTGTTCTGTTTGAGCCTACTGTTACTGCCACTTCATCAGTCCATCTCACTGTGGGGTGGTCTTCCTCTTTTGTTTTTGCTGACACTTCACTTTACCAAGCACAATGTCCCTTTCTAGGGACTGGATCATCCTGACAATATGACCGAACTATAAGAGTTAAATCCTGTCTTCTAAGGAGCATTCTGGCCGTACTCCAAGACAGAGGTGTTAGTTCTTATGGCAGTCCATGGTAAGTTCAATAGTCTTCACCAGCGTCATCATTCAAATGCATCAGTTCTCCTTCCATGTTCCTACTCATTGTCCAACTTTCACGTGTGTTATGAGGAGACTGAAAATACCCTGGTTTACGTCAGGCACACCTTAGTCCTCAAACTGACATCTTTGCTATTTAACACTTTAAAGAGAGAGGTATTTTGCAGCAGATTTGCCTAACACAACAAGTTGTTTTCTTGACTGCTGCTTCTATGAGTATTGATTGTGAATCCAAGCAAAATAAAGTCTTTGAGAACTTCAATCTTTTCTGTTTATCTTGATGTTATTTACTGGTCCAGTTGTAAGGAACTCTGTTTTCTTTACATTGAGATGCAATTCATACTGAAGGCTATAGATTTTTTAATCTTCATCAGTAAGTGTTTCAAGTCCTCTTCACTTCCGAAGATACTCCACCCTCTCAGATTATTTCCTCAGTGTACAGATTACACAAATATAGTGAAAGGATACAAGTATGATGCACACCTCTCCTGATTTAAAACCATTCTGTATCCCCTTGTTTTATTTGAATGGCTGCCTCTTGGTCTTTGTACAGGTTCCTCATGAGCACAATTCACTGTTCTGAAATACCCATTCTTTACAATGTTATCCATAGATTGTTACGATTCACACAGTTGAATGCCTTTTGCATAGTCAGTAAAGCACAAGTAAACATCTTTCTGGTGTTCTCTGCTTTCAGCTAAGATCCATTTGATGTCAGTAGTGATATCCCTCCTTCCATGTCATCTTCTGAATCCCTCTTGAATTTTTGGCCGCTTCCTTTCACTGCATGCTGCAACCATTTTTGAATGATTTTTTTCAGTAAAATTTTACTTGAATGTGATAGTAATTATAAAGTTAGATGATTTTCACCTCATTTTGGTCACTTTTCTTTAAAATGGCTACAGAATATGGATGTCTTCCAATTGGTTGGCCAGGTAGCTGTCTTCCAGATTTATTGGCACAGACGAGTGAGTGCCTCCACTTTTGTTCAAAGATTTTAATTTGTTTTCCATCAGTTCCTGGAGCCTTGTTTTTTTTGCCAATGCCTTCAGCACAGCTTGGACGTCTTTCCTCAGTACCATTGGTTCTTGATCATATGTTACCTCTTGAAATGGTTGAACATAGACCAATTCTTTTTATTAAAGTAGCTTTGTGTGTTCCGTCCAGCTTCATTTGATGCTTCCTGTGCCATTGAATAATTTTGTCCATAGAATCATTCAGTTTTCCAAGGAGAGACTTAAATTCTTTCTTCCGTTCTTTTAGTTTGAGACATGCTGAGTGTGTTCTTCCCTTTTAGTTTTCTAACTCCAGGTCTTTGCACATTTCATTATAATACTTGAGTGTGTCATCTGGAGCTGCCCTTTGAAATGTTGTTTGGCTCTTTTACATCATCATTTCTTCCAGCTGCTTTAGGTTTTCTATATTCCAGAGAAAGTTTCAGAGAAAGTCTCTTCTGACACCCACTTTGGCCTTTTCCTACTTTCCTATCTTTTTTTTTTTTTTAATGTTTTATTGTAAATTGAATTATATGATAGTTTACATGGGAGAACATTAGTTTTACACTCATCCTAACGTATATTGTTTCATTGCCATGGTTACAATCCCCTCCATGCATCATCAACCAACCAAAGGGTATACTTTGCAAGCCTGCCCCCTGGACGTCAGCACACAGCCCCTCTCCCTCTCTGGATCTAAAGTCCCCAACTGCTCCATTTCTCCATGTCATAGTCTCTGCCTCCATCTCTGGCATCACTGCTTCTCTGGGTAGGATCCCACTCTCCACTCTTCTCCCTTGATGGTCCCAGGGACCTCCGCTCCTAGACTGAAAAGTTAATCACTCCCCTCCTTGCTATAAAACGTCTACCTTTACATTTCCAACCCTCACAATCAATCCTGATAATAATTATTCACTATTGTATCACAAGAGACCTATCCACATCTCCTTTCATCAGCCCCTCGTAGACAGACTGGATACTACTCAGTGGAGATTCTACCTTCCTCCACGCCCTCTGGATCTAGGTTCCTTCTTGAAAGCTTGTAAGCCAGTCACTTCTTGCCTTTGAAGCCCCCCATTTTGGGTAGCCAGTGTCCAAGTTGCCCATCCCTGTCGACTCTGTGCATGGAGGGGGTGGGAATGATCCTTGCTGTAAAGATTTGTGCCCTCTTTTGAGCTACTGCATCCATAGGTGTTGGTCAAGTTCATCAAATTGTATCACATTACTCTTTTTTTCCCCTCTTCTTTCTTCTTCTAGTTGAGCTCTGATCATCCAGTCATTGAAGCCAGGTCAAGTGTGTATTATCTGCACTTGTTTGTGTTCTTGTGAATATGCCCTCTCTTCTTATCAGCTGGACACTTCACTCTCCACTCTAGTCCTCTGTGGCTATGTCACTGACTTTGGGCCCAAGAGTCCCCAGGTCTTGCAACACTGCTAGCCAACCATGTCTCTACCCGGATTCGCAGGAGTCTATTGAATGTTGTAGGGCTTAGCTCGCAGCTTCATTGCTGTTTTTCCCTCACTTCCCCTTATTGGTGAACGTAGTCACCAATCAGAGCATGTATTCTCATTGAATCTTAGTCTTGGAAGGGGGTTTGCTCTGAGGGGACCCAACCACTTGCCTTGATGTCTCCTGGTTGCTTTCCTATCTTTTTAATGCTTTCTTTCTGTATGATATTCTTCCAGTATGATGTCATCCCACAACTCTTACGGTCTTTGGTCATCAATGTCAATGTAGAGATGGTACTGTACATCCAGGTGGGACATACTCAAGATCATATTGTACTCAAGGTCCATGTAACCTGTGAGAGTGGGACTGTGCAAATAGGGAGCTAGAGATGAGTACCTGTGTGTGGAGACTTACTGATCGAGTGGGGTTACTCTATCCACTTACGCTGTTATTGTTGATAAGTGCTATTGAGTCAGTTCTGACTCATAGCAACCCTGTATAGGGTTTCCAAGGAGCAACTGGTGGGTTTGAGCCACCAACCTTGTGGTTAGCAGTCCAGTGCTACACAAGGACTCCAGCCACTTAAGGTATTATTAAGTGCCTTTCATAGGGTTTCAAGGAGCAACCAGCTGGTGAATTTGAACTGCCAACCATGTGGTTTGCAGTTCAGTGCTGATCTTACAATGCCACATCAGGGGTCCTGGTATAGGCAAAGCTAAAAGAACTATGTACTAATTACCTGAGCAGGGCAAAAACGCAGGACAGAGACTTGTTTACAGGCACAGCTGAGAAGAGGCTGTCCTGATGGAAGAACTGTATCCTGAGCATTCCTGAACTGGAATTCTAACCTGACACTTCCCTTGTCAATCCTGTAATCCTGAGTATGCTTTATGAGTTCTGTGTGGCTATTGTAACAAATTACCAAAACTAGCAGAGAAGTAGAGAGTGCTGTAGGGGAACAGTTGGGGGTTAGTGTCAGAATTGGTAAAAAGGGGGTTGGAAGGTGGAGGTGTATCTGATCTCTGCCTCAAAGAAATTAACATTGGGCTGTTGACGTAACAAAGCTTTTCTTTCCCACTTGTTAAATTATAGGAGGTCAGATACCACCACCACCACATTTTTACAATTCCTCACCCAAACCCTCACCATCCAATGGCCCCACCAACCTTAATTGCCACATCTGAAAAGTTATCTCCTGTTTCTTGGAAGATATCTCCTAGTCGGAAAATGGGACACTGTGGATTCTTAGTCTTGTGAAATGTGCAACTGATGTTGAAACCTGGCAAGATGTTTCTCCTGTGCATAATTAAAAGCAAACAAGTAAATATCTCTGTTACAAAGTGGGATTCACACCCTTGTCCAGTCTCCTCCTGCATGATTTCAAGGTTGGTTTGTGTGATCAACAGCACATGGCAGAAGTCATGGTGTGCCACTTCTGAGATTAGATTATAAAAGAATGGTTCCTCTTTGAAAAGGCTGGATTTACTGGACTGGTTGAGTTAGAGGAATCCCTCAGATTATTGCCCTTAAAGAGTCTTTAAACTTTGAACTGAAACCATGCCTGGAGGTTACCTTCAGCTAAATAACAGACTGGCTCATGAAGTAAACACTAATACCCATGACTGTTGTGCTTCTTTAAAAAGTCATCTGTGTGAGACCACATGGTAAGCAGTTACCCCTACAGCAACAATGAGAAAGTCAAGGGGAGAAGGGAAACTAGATTAATGGAAACAGAGCAACCAAAATGGAAATAATGAGAATGCTGACTCATAGTACAAATGTAACCAATGTTTCTGAATAGTAAGTATAGAAATTGCTAAAAAGGGATTCTAATTCACTGTATAAAACTTGACCCAAAACAAAATAAAATATTAAAAAAAATAATAATAATAGGAAGAAGAAGGCTTGGGTTGTCCTGGATGTTCTCTTGCATGCTTGTGGTTTATTTCCACTGGCTCACTTGCTCTGGGGGAAACCAGTCATCATGTTGTAAGGATGCTCAAGTGACCCTAGGAGGAGGTCCCCCTGGTGAAGAACTGAGCCTTCCCGCCAACAGCCACATGAGTAAGCTTGGAAGATGATCCTCCAGGCCCAGTCAAGCCTGAAAATGATGGCAGCCTTGACTGCCACCTGAGAAACCCTGAGCGGAAACCACCCAGCAATGGCATTCCCAGATTTCCGACCCACAGACATTGTGAGAGGATAAATGCTGCTTGTTTTAAGCTGCTAAGTTTGGGGTACGTTTGCTATACAGCAGTGTATGGCTAATACAACCAGATGTTCTGGACACTTACGTGGTGTAATTGTGGCCAGGGAAGTCAATATTGTTCTTGATGAGCACAGTGAAGTTCTCCGCACCGTTCAAGAGGGCAGGCCTGAGAGAGAGGAATACAAGATGGGAAATAGAGACTACAGCAACCAAGGGAGTCCATAAGTCAGTGGGGCCAGAGGCTTCTGGTTTCTCACTTTGGTTCTTGGGATGACAGAAGAGAAATAGATACAACAATCTAGTGGGCAAAACCCTGCACATTTCACCATAAAGCCTCTCCAGCTTGCCCAGGAAGACTGTCTATCCTTGGAGACTCCTCAGCCCTGAAGACAGTGCTTCCCACACTCTGACATGATGATACGTTTATGTGTGTACGGTGATGTGCTGGGGAAAAATAATAAAACCCTGATTTTATAGCATTTGCTAAATATTATAATGTAAATATTCCCACTGGACATCACTGAACTCAGAGTTGGAAGGGTGTCATGGTTGGCTCAGAACCAGAGCAGCCAGCTCCAGCACATCCTGTTGTATCTTTCCCAAAAGGCTTTTGACTCCTGTAGGACCAGCACAGAAATTTCTTACCTTGTCATCCACAGCTGTCAGTGAAGGCCTATGACTACACACAATTTGACGAAATCACTGTGTTGTTGTTGTTGTGTTCTGTGAGTCAATACTGACTCACAGTAACCCTGTAGGGACACAGCACAACTGTCCTGTACTGTTTCCAAGGCTGTGATCTTTTCAAGAGCAAATCGCCAAGTCTTTTCTCCCACAGAATGCTTTGTGGGTTCGAACCACCAACCTTTTGATTAGCAGCTGAGTACTTAACTCTTGTACCCTCAGGGATTCTTATGTAGTTGATTACATCCATCCTTTTATGGAGGTTTTGAGTAGTGTAAAAAATTCCCCATGAGTTATTAAATGCTGGCAAGTCGGTTCCAACTGGGTGACCCTGTCTAGGGTTTCTGAGGAGCAACTGATGGGTTGGAACACCCAGTTAGCAGTCCACTGCTTACCCTTTAGCACCACACCAGGACTCAGTTGTTGTGTTGTTGTTAAGTGCCATCAAGTGGGTAGGTGGCAGATATATATTAAGAGCAGCATCGAGAAAGGATGGAGAACATTTGGAAAGGGGAGCCAAGAATGGTCTGCCTTTTATTTCAGAACTTTTAGAATAGTGCTTTGATGTTATTTGGAACAACAAGTATCTATTCCCCATTCTGGGAGTGGTGGTGATTATGTGCCGTGGAGTCGGTTCCGACTCATAGTGACCCTGTACAAGGTTCCCAAGGCTGTAAATCTTTATGGGAACAGAAAGCTTCATCTTTCTCCCACAGAACAGCTGGTAGTTTCAAACTGCTGTCCATGAGAGTAGCAGCCCAATTCATAACCACTATTCTGGGAGTAGTACCTCAAATTTCCCATTCTAATAGTAGCATCTCGATATTCTGCCTTTAGGAAGGTCCTCTCTATTCCATTCAGTTTGGAGAGCTGAGTGGGAGTGACTCCATCTCTGGCCCACCCTCCAGCTCCTGGGGAGGCAAGTGACCCAGGCCTTGGCCATAGTGATTGGCGTGTAGGTGATCACATGACTCAGGCCTATGAGACTATTCCTGGGCTCTTGTAGGAACTATTGGGAAAAAGACACTTTCATTTCCTGCTGGGATTGACAATAGTAAAGACCATGTAAACCTGAAGTTCCCAGGAGTGGTAGTGGTTCTGTAGGATAAGCACCAGACTGCTCCCACAAGGTCGACAATTCAACCCCACCAACTGCTCTACGTGAGAAAGATGAGGCTTTCTCCTCCTGTAAAGATCTACAGCTCCAGAAACCCTATACAGGGTGGTTACGAGTCAGAACCAACTCTATTGCACATAGCAACAACCACAACAAAAACATGGTACGAGCAGAGTCAGAAACAAGATAGGTAGTTGAGAGTTACAAAGAAAGAGATAGAGAACATGAACCTTGAAAGCACAATTTAATGCCTGGATCAAACCTTGTCTGAAGCTAGTGCCTCTGGTCTCCTCAGTGACAGGAGTCAAAATAGCCCATTTTTTCCTAAGGAAAATTTAAGTTGAATTTCTGTCACTTGCATCAGGAAGTAGAAAAACAACAAAAAAGTATTTATGACAAATACCTGCTATGTGCTAGACTCTGTGCCCTTGTCTGTGCCATAGAGTCGATTCTGATTTATAACAGCCCTATATAGAGTTTCCATGGAGTGGCTGGTAAATTGGAACCGCCAGCCTTGCAGTTGAACCCAACCTTGTGGTCCAGTGCATTATCCCACAGCTCCACACCAGGACTCCTAGGACAGAATGGAACTGCTCCATTGAGTATCCAAAGCTGTCATCTTTAACAGAAACAGACTTCCATATCTTTCTGGAGCAGCTGGTGGTTTGGACCACTGACTTTTTAGTTAGCCATCCAACGCTTAACTCACCTTCTTTGCACCTTGTATCCAGCCCCTACAAGGTGATAATGGGTGTGTTGAATGGATGATTAAATGCATCATCTTTGAGTCCCCCCATATGACATGCGTGGAAAGTGAAATTCAGGGAGCTGCTTGCCTAAGATCCTGTGAAAAGTGTAACCTAGAGGCCAGCACATTAGAGGTACAGGTGGTGGCCGAGCCAGACTTGAAAGCCACAGCCAATTAAAGAAATTGCCTTGAACCAGGGACAATTGCGATGGTAGCTGATGTCCTGCCCAACACTGGGCTGTCCAGGGCCTGAACACCTTCTCCTGTGATCATTCTTTCCCTCAGCTGGGTGAAGTCGTCAACAGTTGAGAGTCAGTGACACTGCCTGCTGTACCCACTGTACCCTGAGGACTCTTTTCTGAGCCTTCTAGAAAGCCAGTTTGGGGCAGTCTTCTCTTTACCCAAGGATACTGATGGAGTGGCTCTAAGTCCCATTTGTCTAGAACGGTGTGCTGTCCTGCATGGTAGCCACTAGGCATAGTTAAGTTAAACTAGAATTCAGTTTCTCAGTTGCAGTGGCCACATTTCAAGTGCTCAATGACCACATGTGGTATGAGGCAACCACATTGGACAGCACACAGATACAGAATGTTTCCAGCAGTGCAGAAAGTTCTATTGAACCATCACACTTCTAGGGGGAGAGCATCTGTGTGAGTTGAGTGTTGGGGTCTGTCTTTCTGTGTGTGTATATTATCAAGCGCCTACTATACGCCAGGCACTGGATTCACTTTATGAGCACTGTAGAAGCCTCCTATTACTTAATTTTCATAGTAGCTCAGTGAGGTAGGGATAATCATTATTACCATTTTACTAATGAGGAAACTGAAGTTCAGAGAGCTTAAGTCACTTGCCTAAAGCCACACAGTAAGAATGTGTCTGAACCAGGATTTGAGTCTAAGTCCCTCTAACTACTTTCTGATGAAATGCTTCAGCCCTTGTGGTTTTTGAGCAGCGCTGCTCAGGGGAGCGCAGGGTTCTAATTGTGTACTAGCTAATACAGAATCATTTCAATACTTTCACAACCCCACCAGAGACCACTGGCTTTGTGCCAAGAAGTGTGCCTGGCTTGGGAGTCACCAAGTCAGGAAGACCTAGGACTTTGCAGATCCTGGCAAGCACTTCTTCTGAGGGCCACCATATCTGCCACTTACCGGGGGGCTTCTTCCACTGCCTCAGTGGGGCACCAGGCCAAGACTTCACAGGTCTTCTGGTTCCCTTTATAATGAACACACTTTCCAGTCTGGACCCCTGCGAGAATCAAGGGGTGGTAGAATCACAGCTGTGAAAGAACCATGGCGGGAAAATCCCCCAGAAAGCAAGTCAGTAGCTCAACCTAAGCAAGACTCTTCCTAGGAAACCCCATCCTACCATAAACATACACAAGGTAAATCAAACAGGCAAACAATAGTAAGATTTTCAAAAAAGGCACAAAGAGACCCAAAAGAATTGAAAGCAAGGACTCAGATATTTGTGTACCAGTGTTCACTATAGCAGTATTCACAGTCACCAAAAGGTAAAAATAACCTAAACCTCCATCAGTAAATGAATGGATGGACACAGTGTGCTAGATGAAGACTAAGCTGGAATCGACTCAGTGGCAGTACGTTTGGGGGTTCTCAAAAATACAGTTAAAATGGCAACTTTCATGCTAGATATATATATATATTGCAGCAGTAAGTTTTTTTTTTTTTCAAAAAATTAGGGAGATTACAAACAGATCGTGGATTCTTTTTGTTTGTTTGCTTTTTAATAAGAAAAGGTGTCTGAATGGAGAGCTGAGTTAGTGTTTTACCTCGTTTGGTATATGTCATGGATTGAGCATGTACCCCAAAATACATTTCAGCTTGGCCGGGCCATAATTCTCAGTGATTTGAAAGTCATGTGATGATCCCCATGATATGGTCTGATGTAGTAAGTCATGAGGATTAATCCTAGCACAACCCTGTTTCAATGTAAGGGAGATTCCCAGGGGTGTGGCATGCAGCACCTTTTATCTTATAAGAGCTAACAGGAGAGAGGAGTGAACAGAGAAGGGGGATCTACGACCACCAAGAAAGGAGAGCTGGGAGTGGAGGGCGTCCTTTGAACCTGTGGTCTGTGCACTGGGAGTCTCTGAGATCCAGGGAAAGATTGATGGAGACACATGGACATCTCCAAGGAATGCTGGGCCTACAGATGCTGAGGGGAGACAAGGACTCTTCCAGAGCTGGTGCACTGGGTTCAGAGCTCTAGCCTCCTGAAATGTGAGAGAATCAATTGCTGTTGGATAAAGACATCCACTGACGGTGTTTCTGGTACAGCAGTGCTGGAGAACTAAGAGGCATCAGTACAGCTTGGCTCCCTGAATAGCCATCTGAGTACCCCTAGGACCCACAGCAGGTTCCAGGGATGTGCAAGCCACCAAATAAACATAGTACATCTTTTTGGAGCCTCAGTGGAAGTAGCAGATTTCGAGGGGACAAAGTTAATTAAATAGTAAAAAATGCTAAAATTATGAGGATAAGTCAAAAAGTATTGCTATTTCATACATGCATGGGTATTTCAGACAAAATGTGTTTTAATATGTCTCTGCTGTTAGTTGATGGCTGCAGACAAGTTCTCTTGGTAATACACTTATCTTAATCTCATTAGGGTTCCTTCAGAAAAAGGCCAAACAAAGCAGTGGATTCCCAGGAGATCCTCTTGGCCAGTTCAATTCAAGGCCAAGAGCTCGGAAGGCTATGATGACTGGGGTGGTTTGTGTTTTTTTTTTTGTTTTTTTGGATTCCAAAGCAGGTAATCTTGATAGAGTTTCTTGAAGGACACAGGATGATTATCAAGGCTTTTTCTGAAGAAGTTTCATGGAACTTGAAAACTGTATTGGTGAGAAAAAGGCCAGGAAAGTTGAACTGAAGAATTTTTTTCCTATCACAACAGTGCACCTACTCATTATTCGAGAGTAGCAAGTACTGTTTTACGACAATTTGGTTGGGAAACCTTACCTTATCTGTCCTACAATCCTGATCTTGCCCCTTCGGACTTATTGATTAAACTTGAAGAACACTGAAAGGGATTTAAGTCCTTCAAGGATGTCAAAACTGACATTGTATCAAGGTCTAAATGGAAGAGTGCAGAATTCTTCCAGGAAACGTTAGAGAGATGGAAACATCACCTTCAGAAGTGTACAAGAGAGCTTCTATTATCTTTTAATTATATTCCTTCACAAACTTTTAATGTCCCCTCATGTAGATCTACATGGAGGATATGTCAAGAAATAAGAGCTCCACATTTTGATATTTCTGTTTAATAAAAGAGTTCTATTTTGTAGCACTACTTTTGACTTTCCGTCACATGTCCACATCAACTCAAGCATACATGTGTTATGATATAGAAGGCAATCTTAACATATTCTTGTAAATTAACAGAGAAGATACAATATGGGAATTCTGCAGGCTACTTGGGAATTACCCCTAGGGGTACTGGGGGCACAAATTCTTGCTCCTGAACCTTTTAGGGACAACTTGGGAGAATAGTTTAGAGTCATCAGATGATGCAGTGGGCCATCTGGTGTTTCTACTGGTTAAAAGCCTGAGCCTCCTAACTCTGCTAGACTATCAGAAGTCCCCCTCACTGGGAATTTGGAGTCAGGTTCACAGTTAGCAGGTGGTCCCATGGGACAGAACGGTGGCACATGCAGACTCCTACTTGCCTGTGGCTTGGTGGTACTGGGAGCCAAACTGAAGTGAAAGATCTGAAGTGGGCACCAGGAGTATCACCAGGATGCCAGTCCATCCCACCCAAGAGCCCAGGAAAGGAGAGAGACCTACCTTTGCTCTGTGGGTCCATCCATCCTTTTTTACAACCCCGGTCATTGGCACAGAGTGTTCTGGAGGTGGGGTACTGCGGGAAAGACGGGAGAGTTGGGGGTAAGCAAAGGCAGCACTAAGACATTTGTAAGCAGATGGCTGTGTCCACACAGGAACCGAACCACAATAGTCACAGTAGCACTTCTCACGACAACTAGCAAGTAGAAACAACCCAGTGTTCATCAGCAGATGAATCAGGAACCAAATGTAGTCTGCTCACACAGCGGAATATTACTACTCAGCCATAAAGAGAAATAAAATCCTGATACATGCTACAAGAAAAGGTTGTTAGGTAGGTGCCGTGGAGTCAGTTCTGACTCATAGCGACCCTGTGTACAACAGAACAAAATACTGCCTGGTCGTGCGCCACCCTCACAGTTGTTGTTACGCTTGAGCCCATTGTTGCTGCTACTCTATCAATTCATCTCATTGGGGGTCTTCCCCTTTTTCACTGGTCGTACACTTTACCAACCATGATGTCCTCCTCCAGGGACTGGACCCTCCTAGTAACATGTTCAAAGTGTGAGAGAAGAACTCTTGCCATCTGGTTTCTAAGGCACATTCTAGCTGTTCTTCTTCCAACACAGACTTGTTGGTTCTTCTGGCAGTCCATAGTACTTTCAATAGTCTTCTCTAACACCATAATTCACCTTATGCTAAGTGAAAGATGCCAGTTACCAAAGGCCACTTATTGTATGAGTCCATTTGGCAAATCCATAGAGACAGAAAGTAGATTATTCTTTGCCTGGGGTTAGGGGAGGAGGAATGGGAAGTGACCCTAATGGATGCTGTGTGTCTTTTTGTAGTGATGAACATGTTCTGGAATTCGATAGTAATGATGGTTGTACAACTCCGAATTTACTGTAGACTGGAGCTGACTGGTGCTGGGGCCCAGCAGGAAATTGGAAATGAGGTAGGCCGATCAGTCCCTGCTTCTGGCTTTAGAAAATGAGGCCAATGGGCCCCAGGCCAAAGGGCAAAACAGGGAAGGAGAAAGTGAGGACTTGATTTGTGTATATTTGACTTGCTGCTTTCTAGGGAGCTTCTGAATGGCCAGTCTTAAAACCAGAAGATCACAGGCATAAAACTAGTCCGAGTTTCTTATCTTCCATGTTATTTGTGGCTTTTACAGACAGACATGTAGAATGGGTCCCAGCTGGGTTTGGTGACTGAGTAGTCCTGGCTGTCACTTCCCCTCTCTGAGCTTGTTTGCCCCTCTGTAAAATGTGCTTGTGAGCTATGAAAAGAAAAGGTTTGGCACATAGTATTCACTCAACGTTGGGGCAAAGGTTGTTCAGTGGTCGAATTCTACCACCCATCTGTCAGTAGAGGCTTGTGCAATGCTCTAGTGCTGAATGGGTCTCAGTGGAGCCACTAGACTAAGATAGACTTGGAAGAAAGACCTGGCAATCTACTTGTGAAAAGTAGCCAATGAAAACCCCTATAGATCACAAGGGAATGTTACCTAATGTAGAGCTGGAAAATGAACCCCCTGGGTTAGAAGGCAGGCACTACTCTCATGGGACTCAAACATACCAGTGAACATGAAGATGGTGCGGGACTGGGCAAAGTTTCATTCTGTTACACATACATGGCTCTGAGTCTAAGCCACAGTAACTCCAATGTGACCTCATGGTAACTATTACATCTGCAGAGATAATATTCCCACAAAAGGTCACAGTCACAGGTTGGGAGGGGAAATGATCCTTTGGGGGCACACAAATCAACTTCTGATGTCTACTTTCAGTAGCTAGCCATCATCTTAAAAAGCAGAGAGCAGGACTGCAAAGGGATAAAACATCAAAGGATGGGGACAAATGTTCCAAAAAGAGGTAGGGACAGGGCAAAAGTATAAAGAGGGCAGAGCCCGTCAGAGGTGCTGGATAGGGGATGAGATGCGAAGCCACAGAGGATGTGCAACTGTTCTAGAGGCCAGAACTCTTAAGAGATGAAAGGCAAACTTGAGCTGTTTTGTAGAGCTTCCCAGGACTGGCCCTGCAAACAGTTCACAATGCATCATGGTAGGAAATGCTGTGAATGTGGACACCAGTCTTCTAGCCTTGGCTCTGCCTCTCTTCAGCAAGCTGTGTGCCCTTGGAGAAATCGCTGACTTATAAAATGGAGCTGGAAATGATGTTTTCCTGCTAACATTGTAAAGCTCAAAGGAAATGTAAACTCCTGTGCAAACGCTAAGATGCCTGCTATTACAGACTGCACAACGCAGCCAAAGGCTCTAGGCGAGCACTGCTATGTCCTTTCCTTCCACCCAGCCCAGTGCAACCCCACAAAAGAGGCAAAGGAAAGAGTTGTGTCCTCCAATATACCTTGAGCCCCAATTTCCACCTCCTCTACTCCTTGCCACCTCCAGGAATCCCCATCACCCACCCAACTGCTACTGGTCCCCTCCTTACCTCAGGACAAACCCCCTGAACTTGGCCTTCTGTCTTGAGAAAATTTGTCATCACAAAGAAGGAGTTTCCCTGTGGAGAAGAAGGGAACAAGATGGAAACGCAAGTCCTTTAGAACAGAACCATGGAATAGTAATAAGCCTGCTTGCTGAGTGCCCAGGGGCAAGCCTTCCCACTCTGCTAAACTTCAGTTTAGAAAGCTGGGTCTCCAAACAACCCAGAGTCTGCCAAAGGTTTAATATGAAAGCTGGGTGAGCCACCCCACTGAGCTGAGGGAGAGCAAAGGAACATTCATACTGATTGAGTATTCATTTTCCATGCAACCTCAAAAGCAGCCTTTTCAAATTGTTTTAACACATTAACAAATATCATTACATTGAAACTCCAGGGACCTGGAGAGGCGGAGGTAGGGTAGCGTGGGCTTCATCTGAGCACTGTTCAGATTATCCAAGGCTTGAATTGAAGGGTAATAGGGCATCCCACCATCTGGGAACTGGCTGGAGATGTTTATGGCCTATGGCTAGAAATAAACACTACAGCTTGGGTTTTGCGGTTTTACAAAGACTCCCAAGCTCCCCGGGCAGCAAATCTGTCTTTTGGTCCCTTCCTTCCCCCATCTGATTTGTACTGTTCCCCCCCCC
>NW_006408596.1:4041276-4065975 GCF_000296735.1 Chrysochloris asiatica
CTTCCTGTTTATTCATTCTACTTTCATTTTCTCTTCTTGCAAATTTAGACTTTGTCACCAGCCCTTTCTCTGCCATCCATGCCTTTCCCCTCTGTCATCTGCATCCTTTCTTTGTGCAGTTAACATACCTAAGGCTGGCTTGGTCTTGAGCAAACATTTGCCACACACATAATACAGAAGGGCTGGTACTCTCCAGGTAGAAAACTCTTTGTCCTTCTGAGACTGACCAGAACTTGCTGGCCCGGCTTCTGAAAAGCCATGTAGAAACCAAGTACGAGTAAATCAAGAGGTATCTGAAGTGTACCTGGACATGCTGCTATTTTGAGAAACCCTGGAGGACTCAATAAAGCATTCAACCGTCCCGGATTCAATAAAGCATTCAACCGTCCCTTTTCCGAGCCACTGGATCTGACCCGTTTTACAATTGTAGGTTTTCTCAGCAGGGATTTTCAGAGGGCTGTTTGACGTAGGGCCAACCAATGCTCCTCTCTGGAGGGAGGTCCCTGGCTGTAGGTGTGGTGTTAGGTGAGAGGGTGAGGCTAGTGACAGTGCCTAGAAGGTGGACAAATGCTCACCTGCAAAGGGAAGGTGTAATCTGCGGTGTCAAAGATGTTCCATACTATTTTCTTCTTTCCGTTCTCCATAATCTCCTCTCTCACCTCTGCTATCCCCTTTACTTTGGTGTGCACAGAGCTGATCACAGACTCCTTTTGTTGGTACAGCTTGTCACTCATCAAAGCATAGCTAAAATGGCACAGAAAAGCACACATGGATTTGTTGAGGGAGGCACAGCGCGTTGGTTTGGGATGCAGGTTCCGAAAGCTGCCTCCTTCAAATCCTAGCTCAGCCAGTGACTTTGGGCGAATGACTTAACTTCTCTATGACTCACTTTCCCCATCTGTAAAATGGGGATAATGGCCATACCTACTCCATGGGGTTGGAGTTCTGGTGTGGTGCTGTGGGCTGTGCTGGACTGCAAAGTCGGTTTGAACCACAAGGTCGGTGGGGTTCAGGCTCACCAGTCGCTCCTTGGAGCCCTATGCAGGGTCACTATGGGTTAGAACTGACTCGACGGCACTTGACAACAACTCCATGGGATTGTTGTGAAGATTGAATGAGGTCTGCATGCCAACTCTTCAGCACAATATCTGGCACATTGAAAGTGCTCACCACATAAAGGAAACAAGGGTAAATTGCTACAGTTTGATGAACCTGACCTATACTCATGGAGGTTGTTGTTGTTGTAATGTGCCGTGGAGTCGGCTCAGACTCATAGTGACCCTGTACAGGATTTCCAAGGCTGTAAATCTTTACAGGTACAGAAAGCCTCATCTTTCTCTCATGGAATAGCTGTCAAGTATCAATGCTATCCCCTCTGTATACAGGGTATATAGGGACGGGCAACTTACACATTGACTACCTAAAATGAGAGGGCGATAAAGGCACAAAGTAACTGGCTTACAAGGTTTCAAGAAGGAGTTTAGTTTAAGAGTGGAGGTGGGTGGGAGAAAGAGTCCCCACTGAATAGTTTTCTTCTTGTCTAGATGAATCTGATGAAAAGAGATGGGGATAAGATTCGTATGATTCAATAGTGAGTAATTGTTATCATGACTAATTGCCACTGTCACAATTGTAAAGGTAAAAGTTTTGTAACAAAAGTGGGGGAGTAGTTAATCTTACAGTCCAGAAACAGAGGACCCTAGGACCATCAAGGGAGAAGAGCACAAGCAGAATGCGGGACCTTATCCAGAGAAGCAGCAACACCAGAGATAGATGCAGAGATGGGGACATGGAGGACGGAGTAGTTGAGGGCTCTAGATTCATGGGAAAAGAGGGACTAAGAGCTGGTGGCCAGGAGGCAGACTTGTGGCATGTGCCCTTTGGTGATGTAAATTATTATATATGCCTGAGTGTTGAAAAGAAAAAAAAAAGCTAAAGTAAATAGAGAGAAATACTGTTAACTGATGGTACATGGAAGGGATTATAATCTTTTTGATGCTCAAGTTGTATGATTAGTTGAATGTAAAACTGATGATCTTCCCTGTAAACTTTCACTCAATCCACAATAAAAACTTAACAAAACAAAAAAAAGAGAGAGAGAATTGAAACAAACAAAAAAAGAAAGTGTTCAATACACGGAAGCTACTGCCCTCAGTGTCAGCCTCCAATATTGCCTACTAAGAACCTTAATTCACAAGACAGCTTCTCCAGTACCAACATTCAGCCCTCGGTTGGTCCACCAGCTTTGTCCTGGGGCTCAGTAACATGTCAGCATTTTCCTAAGGGTATACCTGGTGGATTAGCCACCTGCTGTCCACAAACACCCACCTGGTTTAAAATAATCGTGATAAACCTTCTGCCATTAAGTCAATACTGACTCATAACAATTTTATGGAACAGAGTAAGACCACTCTCTGGGGTTTCTGAGGCTGTGAATCTTTATGCATGCAAATTGGCTCATCTTTCTTCCTCAGAATGACTGGTGGGATCAAACCATTGACCTTTTAGTTAGCAGCCCAGTGTTTACCCAGTGTTCCATCAGAACTTCATAATATTGATAATGTTGTTGGTTGTTGCTAAGTGCTGTTGAGTCCGTTCCAACTCTTAGCAACCCTGTATAGGGTTTCCAAGGAGCAGCTGGTGGGTTTGAACTGCTGACCTTGTGGTGCGAAGTACAGTGTTGATCCTACAGCGCCATACCAGGAGTCCAATATTGGTAATGTTGCTGGTGTTAAGTGCTGTCAAGTCGATTCTAATCCACAGCGACACTGTATAGGGTTTCTTAGGAGTAGCTGGTGAGTTTGAACCGCCAACCTTGCAGTTCAAACGGCTTTTCAGTCTGGCACATTAACCCACACCACCACACCAGGACTCCAATATTGGTGATAGCCACTCCTATTTATTGAGCACTTACTTAAACACTCAACTATTGACCAAAACATTGGTATCTCTGGGATTTGCTCCAAGGTCATAGTCTTGAAACCCCCTATGGAGCTTTCGACTTTGCACACATGTAGTCCTCGTGAGTCAGAGTCGACACCACAACAACTAATAACTACAGCACTACTCACCAAGGCTTTTATGTGGATCATTTCCTTTAATCCTCACCCTTTTGTAGATGAGGGAGTGGGCACAGAGAGGTGAAGGAATGGGGCTGAGGTCACACAGATAGAAAGAACTGAGGTCCACATTCAGTCGGCCTTATCCCAAAGACGAACCTCAACCATGAGAGTCTTACTTGTCCTTGCATGGTTCATATTCTGCATCTGGTTTCTTGCCTGTTGGTTAGTTCACTAGCTGTTAATACTGCCTCCGTAACATGAATCCGAATTATTGTAATAAAGAGGGAAACGGAGGGAAAAAGTTACAAAAAAATTTAAAGTTTAAAAATGTTACAATCCCTTCCATTTATGTGTTTTCCCTGTCTCCCATTGCCCTGAATAATTAAAAGTGAGTTAATTTTAAATGCTTTGTTTACTCATTCTGCATAACTTTATTTAGTCCCTTCTCTTTGCCCTGCCCTCTCTAGCTGACCTTGGGAAGTCAAGATAGCTAGACCAAGCTTAGGCTACACAGCAGAATCACTCAAGGGGCCTTCTGAAATGCACCTCTCCTACACCAGTGTTAACTATAGCACTATGCATAGTAGCCACATGATGGAACAACCCAACGGTCCATCAACAGGCAATGGATGAGCAAAATGTGGTCTAGCCATACAATGGAACATTATTTAGCCATAAAGAGGAATGAAGTTGTGATACATGCTACAGTACAACATGGATGAATCTCAAAATGTTATACTAAGTGAAAGAAACTAGACATAAAAGGTCTAATTTTCATAATTTTCTTATACCATTTATATGGACTCTCCAGAACAGGCAAACCCTTACAGACAGAAAAGGCAGACTGGTAGATGTTAGGGCCTGGGAGGAGGAGAGAATGGGAGTAGTAGCTTAAAGGGCATGGGGTTTGTTTTGGCACGATGGCATTGCTTCAGAACTAGATAGGGATAGTGCTTGTAAAACATTGTGAGTGTGTTCAGTGCCACTGAATTGTTTAAGATGGTTAATTTTATGTTTTGAATTTCACCTTAATGTTTAAATAAAGGAAAAAATATAGTATGTATTTACAGACATGTTATAGAAATATACAAACAGACCAGGGTGATGCTTATAAATGGAGAAGAGAGGAGCCGGAAGGAAGAAGAGGTTTTTAGAGAACTAAAAATACATTCGTTTTATTTTGGAAGCTGGATAGTGGCACACAGTTGCTTGTTCTTTTATTCTCAATACATTTTAGAATATCTGTAACATTTAATAAAAAAGAGAGATGTTGGGGCTACTGATACAGACTTGAGAGTCAGCCAGCATGTGTGAGACAGAGTTGTTTAATATAAATTCTACAGACATATACAAGGATATTTGTTCAATAATAAATTTCTGCCGACCCTCACAACACATACATGTGTGAGACAGAGTTGTTTAATATAAATTCTACAGACATATACAAGGATATTTGTTCAATAATATTGAACCTGCCGACCCTCACAACACATACATGCTGTGTGCAGTGTTGGTTTCCATTGGGTATTGCAACATTTTCCCAAAATAACACTGGGTCAGTTTGACATACCATTTGGGGAGTTCAATTCTGATCTCTCAAATTTATTTC
Source organism: Chrysochloris asiatica (assembly GCF_000296735.1). NCBI lineage: Eukaryota > Metazoa > Chordata > Mammalia > Afrosoricida > Chrysochloridae > Chrysochloris > Chrysochloris asiatica. Next base: position 4,045,948 of record NW_006408596.1, read on the forward strand.
AGAATAAACCACATGGAATCCACCACTCTCATGATCAGAAAACCTGTCTTTGTATAAGAATGAGCATATGATTTTGAGACTTAAAGTGCTTTAAAGTTGTGTCAGAGGAAAAAGAGGGAGAAACAGGGAGTTAGCAGCATCCCTAAATCCTCAAATCATTCAGCTCCAAGATAACTCTGAAGAAGGCAAAACTAATGATCCCTGAAACCAGCAGGGTCAGAAGGAAATAGGAATTTAGCTGGACATTAAAAATGGGTAAGGTAGAGATAGGAGAGAGGAGAGCTAGGCGGGAGCTAATGAGAGAGAAGGCAGAGCCTGTCAGGAGAACTCCTGGAAAGTGTGGCTAAAAAGGAGTGTGGAGAGGCAGAGGGGGAAAAGATGGAGATGGAGGGCTGGCAGCACTCCCACTTGACTCAGAAGTAGATGAAGGTAGCCACCATGAAGCTCTTCTTCAGGACTCTAAGCCACGGGCTATGAATGTGCTCATGAGCCACACAGTTGAAAGCCTTTGTAGAGTCAGTAAAGCACAGGTAAACATTTTTCTGGTATTCTCTGCTTTCAGCCAAGATCCTTCTGATGTCGGCAATGATTTCCCTTGTTACATGTCCTCCTCTGAATCCAGCTTGAATCTCTGGGAGTTGTCTGTCGCTGTACTATTGCAGCCGTTTTTATATTATCATTAGGAAACTTTTATTTGCATGTGATATTAATGATATTGTCTGATGATTTCTGTACTCTGTTGGGTCATCTCTCTCTCTTTGAAATGGACACAAATATGGATCTCTTCCAGTCAATTAACCAGGTAGCTGTTTCACAAATTTCTTGGTATAGATGAGTTAGTGCCTCCCGTTTATTGAAAGATTTCAATTTATATCCCATTAATTTCCGGCACCTTGTTCTTTGCCAATTGCTTCAATGCACCTTGGACTTCTTCCTTCAGTATCATTGACTCTTTTTTTTTTTTTTTTTTTTAAGTTTTTATTGTGAATTGAATGATAGTTTACATGGGAGAACATCAACTTTACATTCATCCTATTGTATTTCATTTCATTGCAACGATTATAGTCCCCTCCATGCATCATCATTCAACAGCATTTGCTTCCATTCCCTTTGTTTTTTTTTGTTTTTTTGATGTACACTGAAGCACTCAAGAATATATAACCATTCAGACAACCAAAGGGTATACCCTGCAAGCCTGCCCCCCAGCCATCAGCACAGAGCCCTTCTCCCTCCTTTTTAATGACCTTTTATTTTCTACATGTATCATGCTTTTGATGTAATTCTACAATTATTCTGGTCTTTGTTTTCTACTGTCTAATGCATCAAATCATCTCTAAATTCAGGTAAGATATGTTCAAGTTCATATTTTGACACTCATGGGCTTGTTTTAATTTTTTTCACCTTCACCCTCTACTTGAATATGAGCAATTGATGGTCTGTTGTTCAGTTGGCTCCAGGTCTTGTTTTCATTGGTGATATTGAGTTTTTCCATCATCTCTTCTCATAGATGTAATCAGTTTGATTCCTTTGCATTCCATCTGTTGAGGTTCAGTATATGGTCACCATTTATGTTGCTGCAAAAAGGTAGTTGCAACGAATAAGTCATTCGTCTTGCAAAATTCTATCATGGGATCTCCAGAATAATTCCTATCACCAAGACCATATATTCCAACTACTGATTCTTCCATTGTGTTTCCAGTTTTGCATTTCAGTAACCAGTAATTATCAAACTCAAATCCATTTGTGGATAATTACTAATTAAATATCATTGAATCTTGATCATATGCTACCACGTCTTGAAATGGTTGAACATTGACCATTTCTTTTTGGTGCAGCGATTCTGTGTATTCTTTCCCTCTTCTTTTGATGCTTTCTGCATCATTTAATAGCTTGCCCATGTTGTTGTTGTTGTTAAGTGTTTTCAAGTCAGTTCTGACCCATACCAACCCTGTGTAGGGTTTCCAAGGAGTGACTGGTGAGCTTGAACTGCCGACCTTGAGGTTCAGACTGACTTTGTAGTCCAGCGCATTAACCCACAGCACCACACAAGGACAATTTTGCCCATAGAATCCTCAATATTTGTTAGTTGAGGCTTGAACTTTTCCTTCAGTTCTCTCAGCTTGAGAAATGCTAAGCTTGTTCCTTCCTTTCGGTTTTGTAGCTCCAGGTCTTTGCGTTCTTCTTGTGTGATGTTCTTGATGTCATTCCACAACTCCTCTGGTCTTCAGTCAATAGTGTCTAACTAATCCAATTTGTTCTTGAGAGAGAATCTCTAAATTCAGGTGGGATATATTCAAGGTTGTATTTTGGCTCTTGTGGACTTGTTTTCATTTTCTTTGGTTTCAGCCTGATCTTGCATATGAGTAATTGATGATCTGTCCCACAGTCTGCCCCTGGCCATTTTGGCTGATGATATGGAGCTTTTCCACTGTCTCCTTCCACAGATGTAGTCAATTTGATTTCTGTGTATTCCATCTGGTGAGGTCCATGTGTAATTACACTAAGGAAGGTATGCTATAGAAGGTATCTGAAATGGACAAATCATTGGTTTTTCAGAATTATATCATGTGATCTCCTGCATCATTTGTATCACAAAGTCCATATTTTTCAACTATTGATCCCTCCTCGTTTCCAACCTTTGCATCCCAATCACCAGTAATGATCAATACATCTTGACTGCATGTTTGATCAATTTCAGATTGAAGAAGTTGGTAGAATTCTTCTATTTCATCCTTACTGGCTTTAGTAGTTGGTACATCAATTTGATTAATAGTGATATTAACTGGTATTCCTTATTGTTGTTGTTGTTAAGTGCCGTCAAGTCAATTATGACCCAAAGCGACCCTGTATAGGGTTTCCAAGGAGCAGCTGGTGAGCTTGAACTGCCGACCTTGCAGTTCAAACAGCTTTGCAGTCGGGCACATTAACCCACAGCGCCACACCAGGACTCCGGTATTCCTTATAGGCATATGGATATTATCCTACCACAGACAGTGTTGTACTTCATGACAGATCTTGATGTGTTCTTTATGATGATGAATGTGACACCATTCCTCTTCAGTTTGTCATTCCTGGCATAGTAAACCATGTGACTGCCAGATTAGGAATGGCCAATACCAGTCCATTTCAGTTCACTAATGCCTAGGATATCGATTATGCATTCTATTTCATTTTTGACAATTTCCAATTTTCCTAGATTCATACTACATTCCATGTTCAGATTATCAATGGATGCTTACAGCTGTTTCTCTTCATTTTGAGTTGTGCCCCATCAGCAAATGAAGGTCCCAAGGGCTTTACTCCATTCGCGTCATCCTGGTCAACTCTACTTTGAGGAGGCAGCTCTTCCCCAGTCGCAGTGCCTTCCAACCTGAAAGGCTCGTCTTCTAGCACTAAACCTGACAATGTTCTGGTGCTCTTCATCATGTTTCAATCTTCAGTCATCTGCTACTGACAGTGTTCCAATGCTCTTCATAAGGTGTTCAGTGACTAAACATTCAGAAGTAGTCCATCTCTCCTTCTTCCTAGTCTGTCTTCATCTAGAAACTCATCTGAAACCTGTCCACTGTGGGTTACCCTGTTGGCATTTAAAATACCTATGGCATAGCTTCCAGAATCACAGCAACACACAAGCCACAACAGTAGGACAAACTGACAGATGAGTGGTGGATATATACATATCCGTATACCATAGCAACGTGCTATTCTTACTCAAAATCAATGTTATTCTTTCCCAGACAATGAAGATAAATCTGTGCTACAGATAGATAGATCTGTGCTATGTTGTGATTTTTAATAGCTACAAAGTATTTTAATATTTAGATTGGAACATATGAAACTGCCTAATTTTATAGCAACAGTCAAATAATGGAAATTTCATGGAATTCAGACTAAGAGGTACATTTGTGATAATTTGCCAACCACTCTCCTACTGGTGGATATTTAACTGGAACATGTGGCGCTGTGTGTTAATGCGTCAGACTGCAAAGCCATTTAAACTGTAAGGTCGGCGGTTCAAGCTCATCATCCGCTCCTTGGAAACCCTATACAGGGTCAGAATTGACTCGACGGCACTTAACAACAATAATTACAACTCTTACTGGTGGATATTTAACTGGAATTTTTGTTCAGTTTTCCAAATGATAAACATGTTTTTTTGGAATCAAGACACAACCTTCACTATGGAGTCCCGGTATGGTGCTGTAGACTAAAGCACTGGACTGCAAAGTCAGTTTGAACCACAAGGTTGATAGTTCAAACCCACCAGACGCTCCTTGGAAACTCTATACAGTGTTGCTATGAGTAAGAACTGACTCGATAGCACTTAACAACAACAACAATGTGCCAGGAAACCTTCAAAATATTTTATTTACATCTATTATTTACTGAAAGTGCCATGGACTGCCAAAAGAACCAATAGATCTGTTTTGGAAGAAGTGCAGCCAGAGTGCTCCTTGGAGGCCAGGATGGCTAAGCTTCGTCTCTCATACTTTGGACATATTGTCAGGAGGAAACAATCGCTGGAGAAGGATGTCATGCTGGGTAAGGTGGAGGGTCAGAGAAAAAGAGGAAGACCCCTAACGAGATGGATTGGCCAGGTGGCATCATTGATGGACTCAAGTGTGGCAGCGGTACTGAGATTGGCCCAGGATTGGACATTGTTTCGTTCTGCTGTGCATGGGGTCGCTATGAGTCAGTTCCGACTCGATGGCACCAGACAACAACAACAACATCTATTAAGTCTTTTAAATCTTACCCCCTGCCTCACCCCCAAAAAAAATCCCTGTAAGGAAGGTGGAGGGTCAGAGTAAAAGAGGAAGACCCCCCTCCAACGAGATGGACTGGCCAAGTGGCAACATCAGTGGACTCAAGTGTGGCAACAGTAGTGAGGTTGGCTCAGGATCGGGCAGTGTTTCATTTTGCTGTGCATAAGGCCGCTATGAGTCGGTACCAACTCGATGGCACCTAACAACAACAACAACAAGGAAGGTACTATATCACCCCTGATAGCTGAAGAAATGGTGGTGCAGAGAACATGAGTAATTTGCCCGAGGTCACACAGTAAGTAGCAATGCTGGATTTGAACTTGTCAGTCTGGGTCCGCAGCCCATGCTCTTCACTACCATGTGTCACCACCTAGCTCATGCCATATACAGACCTGTGAAAAGTAGCTTCTTGCACCTAAAGGGTTAAATCCTCTAGATACATTTCTGGGTCACAGGGTATATATCATTTTGTATCTCAGTTCATTTTGCCAAACCACAAACGACTGAACCATTCCACGCTTCCACCCACAAAGCAAGAGTGTATTCACTACCTTTTAAAGAATCTTGACAAACAAGAGGCTGGCCGTGTGGGCTTGGCTGAGCTAACAAAGGGTCTGAATGCCATAGGGTCATATCCTTCTCATATCAGGGCACATGGATCTGAGTTATACTCGCAGTGTACAGCCTTTGAAGGCTGTCAAGTAGAAGAGGGATCACCAGGCAAATCCATAAGAAAAGGAAAAGTTATAAGGAGTTAGACTTTGGCCCAGTGTAAAGCAGCAGAGCTAACAATTAGAGCAGCTTCAAAGTAGATCAGGCTTTCCTTGTGGTTGCTAGTTGGTGATTGTGATGAACATGATTTCCAGTTAGCCCATCAACTTCCCCATTTCTCTTATCTCCTTTCTTAATGCAGTTAAACATCCTTTCATATATATATACACACACACACACACACACACACACACACATATATGGAGTCCTGGTGTGGCACTGTGGGTTAATCCAGCAGACTGCAAAGTCGTTTGAACTGCAAGGTCTGCGGTTCAAGCTCACCAGCGGCTCTTTGGAAACCCTATACAGGGTCGCTATGGGACGGAACCGACTCGAAGGCAATTAACAACAACAATGCATATATATATTAAACCTCCCTCATGCCACCATCTTCTCCAGTCACCACTCCAAACCTCTCTTCTGCTTTTAGCCAAGTCTCTTGAAAAGAAAGAGTGGGTCACAACATCCATTTCCATATTTCCATTCACTCTTTGGCCCCCTCCATTTTGGCTTCCTCCACCGCCACTGCTTGCCTAAAACTTCTCTTGTCAAGTAAACACCACCGTCATTTTCACTAAATCCAAAAGATTTACCATAGCCTTGATCTTCCTGTTACTTTCAGTGTCACTTGACACAAAGGACCAAACACCTCCCTCCCCTACTCCCCTTGTTATTGTTGTTAGGTGCCTTCAAGTTGATACCGACTCTTAGTGACCTTATGCACAACAGAATGAAACACTGTCTGGTCCTGAGCCAACCTCACAATCATTGCTATGTCTGAGCCCATCACTGCTGCCACTGTGCCAGTCGATTTTGTTGGGAGTCTTCCTCTTTTTCTCTGACCCTCCACTTTACCAAACATGATATCCTTCTCCAGTGGCTGGTCCCTCCTGATAATATGTCCAAAGTATCAGAGACAAAGTTTGGCCCTCCTGACTTCCAAGGAACACTCTAGCTGCTCTTCTTCCAACACTGATCTGTTGGTTCTTTTGGCAGCCCATGGCACTGTCAATACATAACTCAAAATGCATCAATTCTTATATGGTCTTCCTTATTCACTGTCCAGTTTTCACAAGCCTTGTGCAGCAGATTTACCTAATGCAATATGTTGTTTGATTTCTTGATTGCTGCTTCCATGAGTGTTGATAGTTGATCCAAGAAAAATGATGTTTTTGACAACTTCAATCTTATCTCCATTTATCTTGATGTTGTTTATCGGTCCAGTGGTGAGCAATTTTTTTTTCTTTCTCTACATTGAGGTGCAATCCATATTGAAGGCTGTGGTCTTTGTTCTTCATCAGTAAGTAGTTTAAGTCCTCTTCACTTTTAGCAAGCAAGGCTGTATCATCTGCATACCACAGATTGTTAATGAGTCTTTCTCCAATCCTGATGCCACATTTTTGTTCATATAATCTAGCTTCTTGGATTTTATTTGCTCAGCACACACATTGAATACGTATGGTGAAAGAATACAACCCTGTCACACACCTTTCCTAATTTTAAACTATTCAATGTTCCTTTGTTCTGTTTGAACAGCTGCTTCTTGGTCTATGTACAGGTTCCTCATGAGCACAATTAAGTGTTCCGTAATACTCATACTTTGCAATTTTGTCCATAGCTTGTCATGATCCACACAATTGAAAGCCTTTATGTAATCAATAAAGCATAGGTAAGCATCTTTCTGTTATTCCCTGCTTTCAGCCAAGATAACACCTGACATCAGCAATGACATCCCTCATTCCACGGCCTCTTCTGAATCCAGCTTGAACTTCTGGGAATTCTCTGTCAATGTGTGTTTTCAGCCATTTTTGTATTACCTTTAGCTACCTTTGGCCTCCTCCTCCAAGTATGTGTCTCCCTCACCCCTTGAAGTTTAGCCTTCCTCAGGGACCTGTCCTGGACCCATCTCTCTTCTCTTGCTGGTCAGTTTCAGCTACCTCACCGTTCTAGTCACCATTTCTATGCTGCTGTTGTTAGAGGCTGTTGTTCAGTTCTGACTGCTAGCGATCATATGCACAACAAGCTGAAACCCTGCCAGTCCTGCACCATCCTCACAATTGACATACAAACCCATGTCTCCAGTTCCAGATTTGTGCTTCCATGTTTTCAGTGACAGCTACACAAACTGGAACTAGAGAATTGTAGGATGCTTTGGGGGATGTGTAGAGGTGGGGTCAATGGTTGAAATTTCACCTTCCCTGTGGGAGACCCCGGTTTGATTCCCAGCCAGTGCACTTTGGGCACAGCTACCGTGCATCTGTCAGTGAAGGCTTGTGTGTTGTTAGGATGCTGAACGGGCTTCAGCAGAGCTTCCGGACTAAGATGGGAAGAAGGGCCTGGTGATCTACTTCAGCTAGTGATAACTCTGTCGATGACAGTGCTCTGATCTCATTGTGCATGGGTTCACAACCACCACCACAACAAGTGAACATCTGTTGATATACATCTTACATATTCACTGCTGTTGAGTCAATGTGGACTCACAGCAACCTTATAGGACAAAGCAGAACTGCCCCATGGGGTTCCCATAAATCTTTATGGAAGCAGATGACCACATCTTTCTTTTGCAGAGCAGCAGTAGGTTCAAACCACCAACCTCTCAGTCAGCAGCAGAGCACTCAACCATTGCAGCAACACGTCTTCTTTGTGTCCTGTGTTGTTGTTGTTAAGTGCCATTGAGTCAATTCTGATGCATAGCGACCCTGTAGAGGGTTTCCAAGGAGCAGCTGGTGAGCTTGAACCACCGACTTTGTAGTCTGGCGCATTAAGCCACAGCCCCACACGAGGACTCCTATGTGTCCTATAGATGCTTCCAACTCAACATTTTCTGTTCCCAACTCATCTTTCATTGCAGATTAGTTTTTTCTCCTGCATTTCCTGTCTCAGTTAGTGACGGGTCTACCAGCTGTTAGTTGCCCAAGCCAGAAACACTGTCATTCCTTGATCCCCCCTCACTCTGTTCTCTCTCATCTGCTCAATTACCAGATCTTTCTTTACCTGATAACTTGGGGTCCTGGTGTGGCACTGTAGGATAACCACTGAACTACTAACTGCAAGGTCAGCAGTTCACTAGCCACTTCTCAGAAGCCATATACAGGCTTGCTATGAGTCAGAACCAACTTGACAGCACTTACCTACAACAACAACAACAGTATTTTACGTTTCTAAAATGACTGAAAGAGCACAGTAGTACAATGGTGACACACTCAGCTACTAACCACAAGGTCAGTCGTAGAAATCTGTAGGGGAAAGACTTGCTCATCAGCTCCCTTGAAGATTATAGCCGAGGAAACCATGGGACAGTTCTCTGTCACACTGGGTCACTGTGAGTTGGAATCCACTTAATGACCCCCAACAACAACATAACTCAAACCCATCTACTTGTCCCCTCTCCCACTGTCATTACATCAGTCCAAATTGCCATCAACTTTCAGTAGTCTCCCAAATAATCACTCTGCCTCTGTTCTTACCCACTCCATTCTATAAGTCCCATTAGTAAGAACCAGACCAGAGAAGATGGTCTAAAGCCTGGGGTCCACCTCTCATATTCCTAAAGATGAATTCTGCTCACGCCCACTGCCTCATGTGGTTCCTTGGGCACGTGCAGTGTTGCGTGCTACATATGTGTCTAATCATTGCCTGACTTGGATTGGCTCCTCTCCAGCTCTGATCCCTCCTCCGCCTCTGGGTTGCTCTTACTTCTGCTCAACTGGAGACACCCCAGCCTCTCTGGTGTGTGGCCAGCCTCAGGTGAGATAGTTACAACTCACAGCAACAGCATGGTCTCCATGGTGACGGGCAGCCTGGGGCTGTGGAAGACAAAACTGGGCTTGCTGTGTGCCTGGGTGGAGATTACTGCTTGGAGGAGAAGCAGTTGAGAGTGGAATTTACTCCACTGTTCTTCTCTTAACAATCCTCTAGTCTTCTGTGGCCCATGGAAGCAGAGTGTTCTCTAGAACTGGACAGGGAAATCTTCCCAAAAGAATGGCAACATTTCTACTCCTCTGCTTAAAACTCTCCCTTGGCTTCTTAAGGAGCCCTGATGATGCAATGGTTAAGTGCTCAGCTGCTAACTGAAAGGTTAGCAGTTCAAACCCACCAGCTACTCTGTGGAAGAAAAACGTGACAGCCTGCTTCTATGAAGATTACAGCCTTAGACGTCCTAGGTGGCAGTTCTACATTGCCCTGTAGAGTTGCTATGGGTCAGAATCGACTCAGACAACAGGTTTGGGTTTTGGATTGGTATGGCTTCTAACTCAGCCCGGAATAAAATCTAGAGAGCTCACAGTGCCCTACAAGGCCTGCATGATCTGTTCTCTTTCCCCTGCCCACACTACCTCTCCTCTCACCTCCTATATCTTAGTCCATTCACACCTTCTCCTACCTTGTCCACTGGGCTCCATCCACATTTTCCTCCTGTGTTTCCTTGAACCCCCTGTCAAGTTCCCATCGCAGGGCCTTTGTACCTGCTGTTCCCTTTGCTAGAAACACTCTTCTCCCAGTGACATGATGGCTTATTCCCTCTATCAATAGGAAGTTCAACACAAATGTCTTTCTCTCTCTCTCTCTCTCTTTCTGATACACCCATACACATGCATACACACCCCTCCCCATTCTCTATCCTCTTCCCTACTCTAATTCTTCATTGTTGTTGTTGTTAAGTGTCGTGGAGTCGATTCCAACCCATAGCAACCCTATATAGGGTTTCCAAGGAGCAGCTAATGAGCTTGAATCACTGATCTTGTGGTTCAAACTGGCTTTACAGTGCAGCACATTCACCCCCAGCGCCACACCAGGACTCCCTAATTCTTCACAGCACTTGTTATTTTACAATGTCTCTTTGATTTTCTTTTTTGTATCATGCCTTTCTCCCCACTGGAGTAAAACCTCATGGAGACATGAACTAGGTTTTACTTAGTTATAGTCTTCAGTGGAATGTTAATAAATGTCCCATTAACAAAGACGGGGGAAGTGATCAAGGCTGGCAGTATTTTTCTTCAACTTTATATTTTAAAATATACACCGTAGAGAAGAATATTACAAAGGGGTTATCTTCTCAACTTTGCATTCAAGGTCAAAATCATGCCTAATCAACATTATCTTTATATTGGCTACAAAGCCTAGCAAATGACCTCCCACCTGCAAACAAGCACCAGAGCCAATTTCTCTTCAGCTCTGGAACAGGTTGCTTCAGATGAAGGAGTTGGCTTGTTTTGAAAGCCATGTTGGGTGGAAAATATGTATCTAGATTCACAGATAGGGCAGCAAGACACTCTATGAGAAGCTTGTGGGAATGGATGGACTGAGGGAACCCCAGACTCAAGTATCCCATTTCAGGCTCAGCCTGGGCACTCAATGATTGAAACAGTGCTCTATTTAAATTGTTCTCTCCCTCTGCCCCCACAGATCATGTATAACTGGATGTGGGAAGTTAAATGCATGTAAGATGAAACACCATCCTATTGAGGAAAATATTTATCATGATAAACTGTTCTCATAAGAATCTGTTTTTATGTATGCAGATACTATGCAGATACTCTGTTTTAAAGAAATTGTGTGCTGGACAAAAGAATTCCACATGATCTGCCATGTGGAATTGTGACATGGAATCTATTTGTTAATGCATAAGGGAGCATTAATAAACCCAGTATGCTCTTTGGCTTTATTTGAAAGCAGAGAATATCAGAAAGATGTTTACCTGTGCTTTATTGACTACGCAAAAGCTTTCGATTATGTGGATCATGACAAGCTACAGACAACATTGCGAAATATGAGTATTCCGGAACAGTTCATTGTACTCATAAAGAATCTGTACCTGGACCAATAAGCACTTGTTCGAACAGAACATGGGAACACTGAATGGTTTAAAATTAAGAAAGGTGTGCGACAAGGTTGTATTCTTTTCACCATACTTATTCAACCTGCATTCTGAACAAATAATACAAGAAGCTGGGTTCTATGAAGAAAAATGTGGCATCAGGATTGGAGGAAGACTCATTAACAACCTGCGATATGCAGATGATACAACCTTGCTTGCTGAAAGTGAAGAGGACTTAAAACATTTACTGATGAAGATCAAAGAGCACAGCCTTCGGTATGGTTTTATGATAGTTGGTCTAAATGATAAGGTTGTTATTTTAGAATTTCAATATATATGTCTATTATTTAATATTTGTTGACAAGTGAGCCCAGGTAGCTCAAAGGTTAAGCGCTCAACTATTGAAGGTTGGTTGTTTGAACCCACATTGTGCTTTCATAAAGATTAGTCTAGGAAACGATGCGGGGTAGTCCTATTCCATCACTCAGAGGTGCTGTGAGTCAGAACCCACTTAACAACACCCAACAACAGCAAACATGTTAATTAGATAATGATAAGCTTAATAACTATATTTTTAATAATAAGAAACAGCAGTTAAAAGGACAGGAGTCGGAATCAACTCAATGGCAGTGGATATGGCCAAGTATTTTTCTCACAGCTTTGCATTTATTTAATACTCACAACAATCTTTATCCCCATTTTACAGCTGAGGAAGCCAAGGCTCAAAGAGGTAAAGGATTCGACTCCCTATTTCCAAATCTCAAACCCTAAATTTAGGCACAATTACTCTGAGGGTGAAAAGAAAGGGTGTCTATGTAAGTGTTCCTATATATATTTTTTAAATAGCTATCATATATGGAGCTCTTAGCCCATTCCAGGCATCATAAAAAGAGCTTTTCATGTAATTTCTTGTTTATCACAACTCTATGAACAGGTGTGGAGACTGAGGCTCAGAGAGGATAGGTGATTTGACTAAAGATCCAGAATTGTAAGATAGACTGCTCTACCTCTTGGCTGGAGTCCAGGTGTGGCGTTGTGGGATAATGTGCTGAACTGCAAGGTCAGTCTGAACCACAAAGTAAGCGGTGCAAGCCACTCCTTGGAAACCCTATACAAGGCCACGTCGACTCGGAACCGACTCGATGGCACTTAACAACAACAACCTCTTGGCTAAGGAGCCCTGGTAGCATAGTGGATTACAGGCAGGCCTGCTAACCGAAAGGTCAGTAGTTTGAATCTTCTAGTAGCTCCATGGGAGAAAGATGATGCTTTCTGCTCCCACAAAAATTTACAGCCTCGGAAACCCCATAGAGTCGCTATGAGCCAGAACCGACTCCACCACACACAGTCACCACTACCACAGTTTCTTGGTTTGTGACCTGTACTGCCTCCCTGTGTAGAAGCAAGTCATTATCATCATTACAAAGAAAACGTTGGGATGAGCCATCCGGGAAAAGGGAACAAGTTACTTAACACTCGCTAGGATAGCTATCATCAAACAGACAAAAGGTAGTGTTGATGAGGATGCGGAGAAATTGGAACCATCATGTCCTGTTTACTGTAAAACAGTGCAGCTACTATAGAAACAAATCTGGTGGTAGTTCCTCAAAAGGTTCAATATAGAATTAGCACATGACTCAGTAATGTTAATCCTAGATCCCTTCCCAGGAGAAATGAGAACATCTATTCACATCAACACTTACACACTAATATTTGAACAGCATTATTAACATAATTCCTAATAGGCCCAAAGTAGAAACAACCCAAGCGTCCCTCAACTGATGAACGAGTAAACAAAATGTGGTACATCCATACAATGGAATACTAATCAGACATACAAAGGAATGATGCACTGATACATGCTACAGTGTGGATGGACCTTGGAAACATGGTGCTGAGTGAAAGAAACCAGTCACAAAGGGTTGCAGATGGTAGGATTCCTGTTATCTGAGATGTCTAGAATAGGCAAATCCCTAGAGACATTGTCCATTAGTGGTTGGCAGGGCCTGTGGGGGGGTAAGGGAGATGGGGTAAAAAAGATTAGGGGTGTAGGATTTCTTTTGAAGGTGATTGAAATGTTCTAAAATTGATTGTGGTGGTGGATGCACAGTCTGACTATGTTAGAAATCATGGAATTGGACCATTTAAATGGGTGAATGCACATTCTATAAATTATACCTAAATAAGGCTGTTAAAAAACCAACAACAAAATCCACTGGCAACAAAACTTCCAGACATTGGAGATCAGCAGTTCGCACTTAGCTGGTCTGATGCTCCCCACCACAGCCAACATCCAAGATGTTGCCGTGTATTTTCTTACCTTCCTCAGGCTTGCCCTGCCCAGCTCCCAGAGCAGGCCCTTGGTAGACACCTGGTGCAGCTTCCTCCTGACCAGCTGACTGAAAGATTTGAAAACCACGTTGAATTCCGATGTGCTCCAGAGCTCCACCGTGGAGTGTTCTGGGCAGTTAGCCACAGCAGGGATTTGAGGTGGTGCCCACACATCACTTACCTAACATAGGAAAAGACAACCATGTGGAAGATCCACTTAATGGTGCCGTAATTCACACTGTGGATCCGGGTGACTTTGTTTGTCTCATACTGGAAAATGTCACAGCAGCAGCAGGCTGACATGGTGGGAGAGACGCTGCTCCCCACTCAGGACTGGGTCTGCGCACCCACCTCTCCGAGACCTGGACAACGGTGAGCAAAGTGTGCTGGTTCTAATCAGAATCTCTTAACTCAAGAGTTCCTCCAATAGCGGTGGAGTGGGGGCGGGCCCTGGCAGCTCTCCCAGACTTGGGCTGGGAATAAACAAGAAGAACCCAGTCAGTCCTACAAGCCTGAAGGCTCTGGCCCAGTCCTAGCCTGCCTCCCCCAGATGTTTACACAAAAACTGTGCTCAGAGGAAGGGCGTTTCTAGAATTCTCCCCTTCCTGCCTTTCCTTTTGCTTTCAGGCAGAAGAAAGGAGTAGCCTTTCAAAAGGTCAAGAGACCCAGAGCTTCAATTGTGCCTCAACGAGCCTAGACCTTTCCATGACCTCAAGCTCCACTAAGAGACTGAGGGATTCATTTCTACAAAGGGTTATTCAGCCCCAGATATGTGTGAGCACGGGATGAATTGATTTCTCCTCTTCTCTTTCCACCCCTGTGTCCTCTCAACACTCTGCAGATGGGAGATAGAGGCATCAGATGTGACGGCAGGGGGTGGTATACTGATCCACCAGATACACTCCCCTATAAACTTATTACCAGTTGCAGAAGAGCTTCATGTTCTTCAGTAAATCCCTCCACTCTCTACGAAAGTTCCAAGTAGTTTCCCATCACTGCCAGCAAGAGAGCCCCCTTCCCAGCTGACTTTGACATTTGTTGATTTGTCATGGCCCCTGGAATTCATCTTTGGGAGTATCTGAAATCTAGTTGCCTTGGAGCATGGCCTCAAATCTCTGACCCTTCAAGACATCACTTGCCATTTCCTTAGTGTTTCTCCACCTACCTTTAGGTAAAGTCTTATAAGGTAGGCAGCTGGCCCAGGGCTAGAACCCAATGTGGGCTTTTTTTTTTTTTTTTCCTTTCCCTTGTGTGCTCTTGGTACCAACCCCTACGGAAGGCAGAGCTTTATGATGCAGGACCAGCATAAGCTTAGACAGAAGAATGATCCTGTAGTGTTTACTCCTCACTGGGCTGAGAATAACCTCTCTACCCCTGCTTTGCTAAGTCAGTGGATGTGGACTGTGCTGAACAGGGCCGGTCTCTGCCATCCAGATCTAATGCTGACCGCTGTGTTAGTCTCTGACATTGCCGTAACAAGGCTCCACAAAGTGGGCAGCATAAAGCAACAGAAATGCGTTGTCTCTTGGTTCTGAAGTCTAGGAGTCTGAATTCAGGGAGGCTATAGGGTGCTGTTATCTCAAAAGCTTCTCGATGAAGATCCATCCCTCTTGTCTCTCCCAGCTTCTGGGAGCCTCCGCTGTTCCTTGGCTTGTAGCTGCAGCCTAACTCCATCCTCAAGTGAATGTTTTCCCTCTGTCTGTGTGTCTCTTCTCTTTTACAGGATTAGGACCCACCCTATTCTAGTATGACCTCACATTAACTGATAACATCTTCAAAGACCCTATTCACAATCATAGGTTCTAAGGGTTAGGACTCCAACACAATTCAGTCCATAACAGCCCCTTTACAGAGTCTTGCTAGCCTAACGTCATTTCAATTTCATATAAACCCACCCTTCCCAGAATCTTGTAAGGACTTCATTGTTTCCTTTGTTTGGTGATACTCCTTCATAGCTCCTCTAATACATTCACTGCAGTGGGTCAGAAGGTTTGTGTCTGATGACCCTAGGCTGGTTGACCCAGGCCATGGGCCAACTTCCCAGCGCACAGAACAGGGTGGAGAAATGGGGTAAGAAGATCTGGAGAGTGAAGCCAGAAATACCCATCATAGAAATAAACTCAACAATCTGATGCCCTGGCCCCTCAGCTCAGACCAGAGGGGCGTGAGGAAGTGGAGGTGTAAGAGCAGGAAGAACATCTGAGCTGTTGAAGATGACGATCTGAGTGGATTTTGGGAAGGGTGGTGTTTGTTTCTCTGTGAAACAGGAAGTCAGAATGCGAATGGATTGGGGAGTTGGTGATGTGAGCAGTAAATTTCTCCTAGTCAAGATTTTATATGTGTGTGTGTGTGCAAGTGGTCTCTGGTTACAAGTTACAGAAAAATGATCTAGCTTCCGCTGAAAAGAAAGTTTCTAAAAGAAATTGTTATCTCTCAAGTATGAGATAATGGTTGCACAACTAGAAGAATTAAGCTATAAGGGGGGTTAATAAGCAAGGGCTTGCCATTATTTTTTGTTTGTCAGTTTATTTTTTACCGAAACTGTCTTACCTTACAGAACCAATTAGAAGAAACATGGTCCATCCTCAGAAGAATCTATTAATAAAATACAAACAGAAATGTCATGGGCTGACGTTGCTCTCTCAGCCTATCGGAAACTGTGTGGCCCTTCCTCTGTCTGTCTCTTTGTGCACCCACTGAGTGAGTGTCTCTCTCAGAACACTGGCTTTCTCTTCTTCTCTTCATGTACCCACTAAGTGTCTCTGTCTAAACACTGGCTTTCTCTGCTTCTCTGGGAACCTGTGGCCAGACAAGACCATCATGGTTAGGTGTCCCCACTTCAAGTCAAAGCAGAGATTGACAACCCAATCCCAGATTTCTAGGAGAGTGAAGCTGATTGGTTTAGTTATCCATCCCTGGTTTAATCAACTGTGGAGTAGTAGCATGGGCTCAGAAAAAAAGAAGGAAGAACACATATGAAGGAGAGAGAAGGAGAGAAAGGTGTGGCTCTCAGAAGCTCTAATGCTGGTATGTTGGCGAGCATCCCTATTTAGTGCTGACTGGAAAACACCCAGCTTCCTCACTCTCAGGTAGGACAACTCTGAGACAGGTCTACACAGTCTCCCAAAGGTCTGTGCCCACAGCAGAATCCTGTTCTTTAACGCTTCCTGACTGGTTGCCTCCCCTTCATATCTGGCTTCCTCACTCTCGTTCCTGAAGTCACCTTCCAGATAAACTTCTTACACCTGAATCCTTGTTTCAAGGCTGCTTCCAAGGGAGTTGATTTAATTTAACCTTGGGTGCTGTTGTTAAGGAGTCTAGAATTCTTCCTGAGAGCAGTAAGGTAGGTTTTTAAGCTAGACTGTGTATGGATATCCTCCTTTGTATTTTAGGGGGAAAACCACCACAGTAAACAAATGGAAGTGGCAAGAGAGAGGGAGGAGGCTGGGGTTCTTGCCAGGGAGGGTGGAGAGAACAGACCCTGAGGGCAGCAGCACCAAGGAGACCAGGCCAAATCATGAGGCCAGGGAAAAAGCATGAGAGAGTAGCCAGATGCCAAGGGAAGATTGTTTCTTGAATAAGCTGTGGCCATAGCAGCTGTGAAGAGCGATTATGAAACTATGGAAGTAAAGCATCGAGTCCTGGTGTGGTGCTGAGTTAATGCACTGGACTGCAAAGGCAGTTTAAACCACAAGGTCGGCAGTTCAAACTCACCAGTTGCTCCTTGGAAACCCTATACAGAGTAACTGTGAGTCCGAACAGACTCAATGGCACTTAACAAGAAGAACAACAAAGATAAGCATATGGCGCTATAGGATAAGCACTAGATTGCTAACCATAAGGTCAGTAGTTCAAACCCACCAAACACTCCTTGGAAACCCTATATAGGGTCAGTAAGTATTGGAACCAACTTGGTGGCACTTAACCACAATAGTAGGATAAGCACTGAACTGCTAATTACAAGGTTGGTGGTTCAAACCCTCCAGTGGCTTCAAGAGAGCAGGATGAGGCTATCAGCTTCTGTAAAGATGTACAGTCTTTAGAAGCCCGATGTTGAGTTGCTATGAGTTGGAATTGACTTGATGGCAGTAGGTTAGTGAAGGAACAAGGACGCCTCGTGGCATATTGGTTAAAGCACTCAGCTTGAATAAATTCAATAAACGGAAAGGTCGGTGGTTAGAACCCACTAGCCTCTGTGGAAGAAAGATGTGGCAGTCTGCTTCCATAAAGAGTACAGCCATTATGGGAACTTTAGACCCAGAGAGGGAGAGGGGCTGTGTGCCGACGACTGGTTACAATCCCCTCCATGCATCATCAACCAACCAAAGGGTATACCCTGTAAGCCTGCCCCCCGGCCATCAGCACACAGCCCCTCTCCCTCTCTGGGTCCAGCGTCCCCAGCTGCTCCATCTCTCCATCATCATCTCTGTCTCCATCTTGGGTGGGGTCCTGCTCTCCCCTCTTCTCCCTTGATGGTCCCAGGAACCTCTGCTCCTAGATTGTGTGGGAAAAAAATTATAATCCTGTTTATTATATTCAGGTAACTTTTTTTATTTCCTGAAGTAAAGACTTTATGATCTCTCTCTTTTTCTTTGGTTACTTCCTGAAGTGAGTAAAGAATTTATAGTCACTTTCTTTTTCTTTAAACCACTTCTGGGAGTAAGGAATTTATGATAACTTTCTTTTTCCTTAAACTACTAACTGGAGCAAAGACTATGATCACTCTCTTCTTTTCCTAAAGTAGGAATGTGTGCCTTAAAAATTTGAACTAGCCAACCGGGTAAGGGAATAGATTGTGCGGTCAAAACCCTTGAGACTCGCGTCAAAACCCTTGAGACTCGGTCAAAACCCTTGAGACACAGCCTTGAGACTCGCGTCAGGGATTAAAACCTGAGTGGACTGGCCACTCGGTATGCTCGCTAGCCTGTTCATGTATGTACAGCTATGTGCAAGCACCCTCTTGCAGGAGTAAATTTTACTTTGCCAAGGTAATTTAGTCTCACCGAGTGTCTTTTATGCGACATCGGGATTCATTTCTAACAATTTGGGGGACCGTCCGGGATTTCCCATTCCCTTTGGGAAGCAGCTTTAGCCTTCTCCTCTGAGGGAGACGCTTCCTGCTGTCCAGTCACAGCAGCCCTAGGGTGAGATCTGCTGAAGTCTCCCAAGGAAGCGAATAAATCCGGACCCTTGGCAAAGTGGGAAAAAGGCCTACTTGAGCACCACGTGGCAACCAGGTAACTTCGTGCACGAACCAAAGGTAAGGAAAATCGCAGGGGCGAACAGTACTTCCTTTGGTGGTTGGGACATCCCGGAGGTTGTGTGTGTGTGAATGAGACGTGCCTTGGGCATGAAGCGAGTGTGGAGTCCTGATCCGCGGTTCCGTGACCACCTTATACAACTGAGGGCGGTATCGAGTCAAGGATTCGATCCGAGTCGGGGGTTTATACCGAAACGCCAATTGCTAAGAGGGGTCCAACGTTCCCGAGAGGGAAGCGGCTGGAGACAGACGAAGCGAAAATAAAGAGAGCAAGAAACCTCCAAGTTTAGGGGTAGGTTGAGCCTCTTTGGAAACACAACCAGGTAGCCGGGATGGGAAATAACATTAGTAAAAGAAGCTCTAGAGAAAATGGGACCCAAAACAACAAAATCCCCCTTGATAGACCATTGGGATTAATGTTAAAATACTGGAAAGAGAACCCTTGGACTAAAGGGAAAAAAAAATAACAAATGATAAGATATTGTTGTTTCTTTTAGACGCAGGAACCAATTTTTAAAACTGTCTTTTGGCCTAAATTTGACTCAGAGGAGGACTGGGTCTGCCAATCTTTAACTGAATATGTCAAAAAGAAAACTCCTATCCCTCAGGAGGAAATAGATTATGCCCTATGCTGGAGACAGGGTCCTGTTGTCCTATTTGCACTTAAGACAAGGGATAACAAGGTGAAGAAAGAAAAACTTTCTTCCCCTTGGGACCCCCTTTTCTCTCTACCCCCTGCCTTACAATCCTGCCCTTTCTCCTACACCCCCCCACAACTCACAACACTGAACTCTCCTCTTTGAAAAGTCCCTTAGGAAGAGGAGAAATTGGGATCCTCAGTGTACCCCTAACTGGTTCAGGAGACCCCCCCATAAAAAAAAAACAAACCTTTGGGCCAGGGAGTGTTAAAGTTCCGTTTTGTCACTAATACTTGGCCTGATATTTGTAAAAGGACACAAAAAGAATAGAAAACTGGGAAAACAGGTCTATGGAAGAACTATTATAAGAAATTGCAAAGGTCTATGTAAAACAGGATAAAGAAAAACAGAAACAGAAAGCCGAAACTATGTTGTCAACCTTAG
>NW_006408596.1:4078474-4079825 GCF_000296735.1 Chrysochloris asiatica
GATTTATCTATTTCCTTCTTCAATTCCATTAAGGTTTGCTTCATTGGTGCTCTTTCATTAGGAGTGTATATGTTTATTATAGTTATGTCGTCTTACTCGATTAACCCTTTGATCATGAGTTAGTGTCCTTCTTTGTCTCTTATGCTGGTTCTCATCTTAAAATTTACTTTGTCGGAGATTAGTATAGTGACTCCTGCTTGTCTAGTGTTACAGTTGGCTTGGTAAATTTTCTTCCATCCTTTAACTTTTAGTCTGCCTTTGTCTTTGTATGTAAGGTGTGTCTCTTGCAGGCAGCATATTGATGGATCTTGTTTTCTTATCCATTCTGCCACTCTTTGTCTCTTCACTGGTGCATTCAATCCATTGACATTCAATGTAATTATCAAATTGATTGCTGTCATTATGTTACTTTTTTGGTGGTGCTGATCATTCTTTGGTTCTGCATTCTTTCTTGTGTTGGCTTTATGTCTTTTGAGTTGTTTTTGGTTGGTTTCCTCCTAGTTTGTCTGTTTGCTTGTTTTCCTTGGGAATTCGTTTTTATGGTATGTTGTGGAGTGTTAACTTTCTTTGGGGTTACCTTGTAGTCTACTAACTTTTCTCTGCATTTAGGATACTCCATTGTAACCTGTAATTTACCTGGCATCCTCACCACCTGGGCTTCCATTGCTGCATTTGTCCCTTCTTTGACATTGATATGTTTTTGGCCTTCAGTTGATCTCCCCATTCTTTTGATTTTGTTATTGTAGTCTCGTTCTGTTCTGGACTCTGCTGTCTGTTGGCTGTATTCCAGGTGGTGTTGCCATACTTGTCAATCTCTGTTTGTTGGTTCTCTGTCCACAGAACTCCCTTTAGGATGTTTTAAAGTGCTGGGTTGGTTTTAATAAAATCTCTCAAATTCTGTTTATCCTGGAATGTTTTGATCGAACCATCTTATTTATTTATTTTTTTTTCGAACCATCATATTTGATTGATAGTTTTGCTGGATAGACAATTCTTGTTTGACAGTTTTTTTCTTGCAGAGCTTTGTATATGTCTCCCCATTGCCTTCTCGCCTGCATGGTTTGTTCTGAAAAGTCAGAGCTTAATCTTATGTGCTTGCCTTTATAGTTTATATTTCTCTTCTCCCTGGCTGCTTTTAATATTCTTTCCTTGTCTTTGATTTTTGAGCGCTTGATTTTTATATGTCTTGGAGATTTTCTTTTGGGGTCTATCCTTCCTGGAGTATGTTGGGCTTCTTGAATGTTTATCTTCTCGTCTTTCAAGATGTTAGGGAAATTTTCTTCCAGAAGCTCTTCAACGATCTCTTCTGTGGATTTCTCGGTTTCTTCTTGTTCCGGAATGCCAATAATTC
>NW_006408596.1:4080076-4094272 GCF_000296735.1 Chrysochloris asiatica
TTTGATTGTTCGTGGAGAATTTTGTTTTTACTTCTTCCTTATTTTCCTTGACCCCTTTTCAGATTATTTGAATTTGTTTCCATATCATTCTTCTGAATTCCCTCTCAGGCATATCCAAAACCCGCTCCTCCTTCTCTATAAAACCTTTGTCTGTCTCCAGTTCATTTGCATCAGCTCCCCTCTTCTGTTTTTGGATATGTTTCAATAAAATTGATTGTTTCTTATTGGCCATGGTTATTGTTTTATCATTATTATTAATATGATCAGGAGATGGGCTTCCCTTTTTGTCTGTAATGCATAGTAGATGTTGTTGGGTCTTGTCTAAGTGGTGAGTATTATGTTGTAGCTTGGCTATATGGCCACAATTGCTGCTTCTTCTTATGGGACGTAGGGACAATAAGTTCCCACCTCCAGGAGGGATGTGTAATCAAAAGGACTAAAAGCAGAAGTAATATAAACACATGGACAGAAATCACCACATTGGAGCAGATATGTGGCTTTGGTTAACATTTTCTGTTCCCTGTCCCTCCAGAACAGTCGCTGGAGGATCCCCGCTGCTAGCTAGGAGTGGGGGCAGGGGGCTTAGATGCAGCGACAGATGGGGAATGATGGATGATGTCAAAAAGCTGCCGCTGACTTTCTCACACTCTCCATGTGTGGGTGAGCTGCACCCGGCCAATTTTTTATTGGGATCTCCAGCCAGGGCAGGGAGACTTGGGGTGGGAGGGAAGCTATGTTGCCTCTTGCCCTTCTTCCCCCAGCCCCCCCCCCCTGGAGACACCGCTTTCCGAACAGGCCGGCCCTGGCCCCGTCCTCTAAACTCTGCAGTCGCAGGAGTGACCCGCAGTCCCACAGGCAACAGTCCCCAAATACGCACCTTTCTTTATCCTTAGTAGCGCAATTTCTCAAAAATGTGAGTTCAGGAGACTTTATGATAATTTAAAAACCATGGGACTGGTATATGAATGTTTCCTTTGTGGGAGCCCACTCGTTTTTCCCCGGAGGCCGTCCCTACCTTACTTCCCTGGCTGTCCTGCCCTACCGGATTCCCTCTTGAAAGCTTGTAAGCCAGTCAGTTCTTGTCTTTGTAGCCCCCCTCCGTGCGCCATTTTAGGTAGCCAATGTCCAAGTTGTCCATCCCTGTCTATTCTGTGTGTGGAGGGAGTGGGAATGATCCTCACTGTAAAGATTCGTTCCCTCTTTTGAGCTACTGCATCCATAGGTGTAGGTCACCTTCATCAAATTGTATCAGATTACTCTTTTTTTCCTCTTCTTTCTTCTTCTATGTTGTAGATCTGATCATCCAGCCATTGAAGCCAGGTCAAGTGGGTATTATCTGCAATTGTGGGTGTTCTTATACATATGCCCTCTCTCCTTATCAGCTGGACACTTCACTCTCCACTCTAATCCTCTGTGGCTATGTCACTGACTCTGGGCCCTCACATTTGTCCCTATTTTTTCATTGATGACATTCATAATTTTGGGATTCACATTTAGATCTTTAATCCATGCTGAGTTCATTTTTGTATAGGATGTGAGGTAAAGGTCTTGTTTCAATCTTTTGTATATTACTTTCCAGTTCTGCCAGCACTATCTGTTAAAGAGACTGTCTCCTTCCCATGCAATATACCTAGGCACTTTGTTGAAAATCAGTTGGCTGTATGTGGATGGGTTAATTTCTAGATTCTCGATTGTGGGTCATTAATCAATGTATCTTTCATTGTACCAATACCAGACTGTTTTGACCACTGTAGCCATGTAGTAAATTTTTAAATTGGGGAATGAGAGGCTTCCAACCTTGTTCTTTTTCTTAAGCAGTGCATTGCTTATCCTGGGTCTCTTTCCTTTCCATATAAAGTTGGTAATTGTCTTTGCCATCTCTTTGAAGAATGTTGTTGGAAGCTAGATTGGGATTGCTTTGGGCAGTACTGACATTTTCACGATGTTGAGTCTTCCTATCCAGGAACACGGTATATTCTTCCACTACTGTAAGTCTCTTTTGGTTTCTTGTAGTAGTGTTTTGTCATTTTCTTTGTATAAGTCCTTTGTTTCTCTGGTTACGTTTATTCCTAAATATTTCATCCTTTGGGTGACTATTGTAAATGGTATTGCTTGCCTAATGTCCTTTTCAGCGCTGTCATTGTTACTATAGAGGAATCCAACTGATTTTTGTATGTTGATCTTATACCCTGCCACTTTGCTGAATCTTCCAATGAGGTCTAGTAGTTTTTTGGTTTTTTTTTTTTACTGAGTCTTTGGGGTTTTCTGTGTATAGGATCATACACCTGCAAATAGAGAGAGTTTTATTTCCTCTTTGCCAATTTGGATGCCTTTAATGTTGCTATCATGCTGAATAGCTCTGGCTAGAACTTTCCAAACAATATTAATTAGGAGTGGTGACAAAGGGCATCCTTGTCTGGTTCCCGTTGTCAGAGGGAAGGCTTTCAGTTTCTCTCCATTGAGAGTGATTCAGGCTGTCAGTTTTGTGTATATGCTCTTGATTATGTTGAAGAATTTCCCTTTAATTTCTACTTTGTTTATCAGGAATGGGTGTTGGATTTTGTCAAATACCTTTTCTGCATCAATCGATATGATCATGTGGTTCTTTTCCCTTTTCTTATTTATATGATAGATTATGTTGATTGTTTTTCTGATGTTGAACCATCCTTACATCCCTTTTATGAAATCAACTTGGTCATGATGTATTATTTTTTTGATGTGCTGTTGGATTCCATTGGCTAAGGTTTTTGTTTTGTTTTGTTTTTTAATGTTTATTGTGAATTATGTGATAGTTTACATTTACATTATGTGATAGTTTTACATTCATTCTATTGTATATCATTTCATTGCCATGGTTACAATCCCCTCCATGCATTATCAACCAACCAAAGGGTACACACTACAAGCCTGTACCCCGGTCATCAGCACACAGCCCCTCTTCTATTCTGGATCTAAAGTCCCCAGCTGCTCCATCTCTGTACGTCATAGTCTCTGCCTCCACCTCTGGCATCACTGTTTCTCTGGGCAGTGTCCCGCTCTCCGCTCTTCTCCCTTGATGGTCTCAGGGACCTCCGCTCCTAGACTGAAAAGTTAATCACTCCCCTCCTTGGCTACAAAACGTCTACCTGTACATTTCCAACCCTCACAATCAGTCCTGATAACAATTATTCACTATTGTATCACAAAGAGACCTATCCTCATTTCCTTTCATCAGCCCCACCTAGACAGATTGGATACTATTCAGTGGAGATTCTACCTTTCTCCATGCCCTCTGGATCTAGGTTCCCTCTTGAAAGCTTGTAAGCCAGTCACTTCTTCCTTTGGCTAGGATTTTGTTAAGAATTTTTGCATCTATGTTCATGAGGGATATTGGTCTGCAGTTTTCTTTCTTAGTGGTGTCCTCCTCTGGTTTTGGTATGAGGGTTATGCTTGCTTCATAAAAAGTATTAGGGAGTTTTCCATCCTCTTCTATATTCTGGAATAATTTGAGTAAAATTGGTCACAGTTCTTCTCTGAATGCTTGGTAGAACTCAACAGTGAAGCCATCTGGGGCTAGATTTATTTTAGTGGGAGTTTTTGATGACCTGATCAATTTATCCTTTAGTTATGGGTGTGTTCAAGCTTTCTGCTTCACTCTGAATAAGTTTAGATAGGTCATGTTTTTCTAGAAATATATCCATCTTTTCTAAGTTACAGGGTCGCTATGGGTCGGAACCGACTCGACGGCACTTAACAACAACAACAAAACAACTCTTCATAGTATTCTGTTATTATCCTTGTGATTTCATTTGGTTCCGTTGTGACGTTGCCCATGTGGTTTCTAATGCGAGTATTTGTGTCCTCTCCCTCTTTTCTTTTTTTATTTTTACCAGTGGTTTGTCAATTTTATTACTCCTTTCAAAGAACCAGCTTCTTGTCCTGTTGATTCTTTCTATAGTTTTTCTGTTTCCCATCTCATTTATTTCTGCTCTGATCTTTATTTCTTTTGTTTTGGTGATTGTAGGTTCCCTCTGCTGGTCTGTTTCTAATTGTTGGAGATGTGTGTTACTGTGTTACTTTTGGTTCTTTCCTCTTTTGAATGTGTGCATTTATCGCAGTAAATTGTCATCTCAGCACTGCTTTCTCAGTGTCCCAAAGATTTTGGTACGTTGTATTTTCATTCTTGTTTGTTTCTAGGAACTTTGTGAATTCATATTTTATTTCTTCTTTTACCCAATCGCTTTTCAGCAGGGTGTTCTTCAGTTTCCATGTATTTGACTTTATTTCCTTGGTCTTCTTGTTGTTGATTTCTAGTTTTATAGCATTGTGGTCTGAAAAGATGCTTTGTAGTATTTCGATGTTTGTAAATTTATGGAGGCTTGCTTTGTGACCTAACACATGGTCAATTCTGGAAAAAGTTCCATGGGCACTGGAGAAGAATGTATATTGTGCTGTTGTTGGGTTGAATGCTCTGTACACATCTCTGAGGTCAAGTTGGTTGCTTGTGTTGTTTAATTCCTCTGTAACTTTTTCTAGTTTCTTTCTGGTTGTTCTGTACCTTTTTGAAAGTGGCGTATTAAAATCTCCCACTATAATTGTAGATTTATCCATTTCTTTCTTCAATTCTAGTAAGGTTTGCTTCATATATATATTATTATTATGGTTATGTCGTCTTGCTCAATTAACCCTTTGATCATGAACTAGTGTCTCTTATGCTGGTTTTTGTCTTAAAGTTTACTTTATCGAAGATTAGTGTTGCCACTCCTGCTTATTTATTGTTGCAGTTAACTTGGTGTATTTTTTTCCATCCTTTCACTTTTAGTCTGTTTTTGTCTTTGTGTGTAAAGTGTGTCTCTTGCAGGCAGCATATTAAAGGGTCTTGTTTTCTTATCCATTCTGCCACTCTCTGTCTCTTCACTGGTGCATTCAGTCCATTGACATTCAATGTAATTATCAATAGGTATGAATTATTTGCTTCCATTATGTTAATATTTTAGTAGTGCTCTTCATTCCTTTGTTCTGCATTGCGTTCTTGCTTGCATGGTTTGTTCTGAATAGTCAGAGTTTAGTCTGATTTACTTGCCTTTATAAGTGACATTTCTCTTCTCCCTGGCCACTTTTAGGATTTTCTCCTTGTCATAGATTTTGGAGAGCTTTATTATTATATATCTTGATGACTTTCTTTTGGGGTCTGTCTTCCTGGGGTACATTTGGCTTCTTGAATGTTTATCTTCTCATCTTTCAAGATGTTAGGGAAATTTTCTTCCAGAAGCTCTTCAACTATCTCTTCTGTGGACTTCTCTGATTGTTCCTGTTCCAGAAAGCCAATTATTCTTAAGTTGTTCCTCTTCATGTTATCCAGCATGAATCTTAGACTCTCTTCATATTTTTTAATCCTTTTTTTCAGTTTGCTCTTCTATCTTAGCAGTATTGAGAGATTTGTCTTCTCGCTTGCTAGTTCTAGTTTCCATCTCTTCTATTCTGCTCCTTTCCCCTTTCAGTGTATTGTCCATTTCTGATATTTTATTATTAATCATCTGGACCTCTTTTTGCAGGTTTTGAATTGTTTCTAATATTGTATCAATCTTGTTTGATTGCTCTTGTAGTACTTTCCTGACTTCTTCCTTGTTTTCCTCCACCCCTTTTCAGAGCATTTGAATTTGTTTCCATATCATTCTTCTGAATTCTTTCTCAGGCAAATCCAAAACCTGCTCTTCCTCTTCTGGGGAGCCTATGTCTGTCTCCAGCTCATTTGTCTCAGTTACTCTTTTCTGTTTTTGGACATGTTTTGAGATCGTTTGTTGTGTTTGAGATCTTTTGTTTGTCATTTCCAGTAGTTATGTTGATTTTTTAATGCTTAAATGGATGTTTGTTGTTGTGTTATTAAGCTTACTGGGTGTCTCCTGGTGAATATGATCAGGAGATAGGCTTCCCTTTTGGCATGTAATGTTTAGCAGCTGTTATTGGCTCTTGTCTCAATGGTGGAATATTATGGGGTATGCTTGTAGCTTGGCTATATGGCCACTATTGCTTTCTCTTCTTGGGTAACGTAGGGAGAGAAAGCTCCCACCTCCAGGAAAAATGTGTGATCAAAAGGCCCAAAAGTAGAAGCAATATAAAAGCAGAGACAAGAACCTCCACTTTGAAACAAAAATAAAATTGTGTGTGTGCACCGTAGAAGCCTCTAGTAGTGGGTTGGAGTGTCCACTCTCTCAGCCCCTTCCCTAGTCACCACCGTAGAGGTGTGCAGATAGATATTGAGAAGTTAGTGGGAGAAAGACTGTTTACTATTTTTGTTTCTGAAGGTCAGTTAAGTATCTGCGTGTGCACAGCGTAATTCTTGAAATAGTTGCATCTTTTTATGTTGGGGTTTTACAGTTTGTTCATATGGTTTGTCTGTCAGGCCAAACCTGCTTTTTTTCCTTTCTGGGTGGGCATGTATTAATTGTCTCGCACAAGTTAACGTTAGGGCTGGCACCCACAGACAGAAGTCAAAAGCAGCAGCCAAAGGATTTGCCCTTGGACCAATGGGGCTCTTTCTCTCTGTGTCATGGGAAAGCTGTGGTCTCAAAGGTGGACTTCTTTTGGGGGGATATGCACCCACCCACCTGAAGGCGTCCAGGCTGGGCAAAGAAGGCACGACAGGGAAGAGGAGGGGAAAAAACGTGTAGAATCACTCCACACCTTCTTTTGCAAATGTCACTTCCTTGCTTTTAGCGCAGGTTCCCTCTGCCGGTCTGTCTGTAGTCCTGCCCTCTGACTTCTGCCCGGGTGGATGGCCACAGAGGCAGTCCTGTGCCAGTTTCTAAAATGCAATGTTTTCCTTTATATCATGATTTTCCCACTTGTGGTTGCTGCGGGAAACTGACACCCAGACCTTTATGTTAGATCCAGAGCTCTGGTGCAGTTTTGTGAGAGTCATGACTCTGGGTTTTCAGCCCCTCCCCCTCGGAGCCTGTTCTACCTGACTCTGCTCTGCCAATGCCAACCAGAAATCCTGTTGAAGTCTTTTTATGCACACAAGTTTTAATTTTTATTATGTCCTAATCATATATTTTGTCAGCTTTTGTTTGTGTAATTTTCAAAATGTTTGGTAGTCTGTGTTTGCCCTGAATTAGAGCCCTCACATTTGTCCCTAATTTTTCATTGATGACCTTCAAAATTTTGGGACTCACATTTAGATCTTTAATCCATGCTGAGTTCGTTTTTGTATAGGGTGTGAGGTAAAGATCTTGTTTCAATCTTTTGTATATCACTTTCCAGTTCTGCCAGCACCATCTGTTAAAGAGACTTTCTCTTCCCCATGCAATATACTTAGGCACTTTGTTGAAAATCAGTTGGCTGTATATGAGTGGGTTAATTTCTAATTTCTCAATTCTGTTCCATTGATCAATGTATCTTTCATTGTGCCAGTACCAGGCTGTTTTGACCATTGTAGCTGTGTACTAAATTTTGAAATTGGGGAATGAGAGGTTTTTAACCTTGTTCTTTTTCTTAAGCAGTTCTTTGCTTATCCTGGACCTCTTTCCTTTCCATATAAAGTTTGCAATTGTTTTTTCCATCTATTTGAAGAATGTCATTGGAATCTGGATTGGGATTACATTATAAATGTAAATTGCTTTGGGCAGTATTGATATTTTGACAATGTTAAGTCTTCCTATCCAGGAGCAAGGTATATTCATCCACTTCTGTAAGTCTCTTTTGGTTTCTTGTAGTAGTGTTCTGTAGTTTTCTTTGTATAGGTCCTTTGTTTTACTCTGGACATTTTATAGAAATGCCATCCTGTAGGCTTTTGTGTCTGGCTTCTTTCACTTAGCATGTTTTTAAGGTTCATTTCTGCCTCTGTACTCAAGGATGCTGTCCTTCTGCCTTCTGGTCATCACGAAGTTTCATCTCTGCCTATTCTGTCTTCTGGGTTCCTGATCAACTGTAGAAAGTTTTCCAGTGCTGCTTCTCAAATTAGACTATATTGGTCATGAGGAAAAGAAAATCTCAACTAAAATGGCTAAAACAACATTTTTCAAAAGAATTCTTAAGGTAGCATGGCTCTAGAGTTAGTTAACAAATGACTTCACCCATGCACTTTCCACCTTTCAATTGCGCTATCCTGATCAGGTCACATTAGAAAGGCCAGCTCTTCTCCTGCCTCTTTCTTTGGCATGACACCCCTGCTCAGAAGCCTCCTAACAAACATTTCCATGGCCATAGCTAGCTTTTGTGCCCATTCCCAAACCAGTTATCCACAGGGGGAGTGGTATTCATGTAATACCTCTAAATTGAAGATGGAGCTTCCTCTCCCAAGGCTTTGAGACCTTAAAAAAAAAAAAAAAAAATTAAGGTTCTATTAGCAAAGAAAAAGGGGCAATGGATTTTGAATGAGCAACCAGTAGTGTCTACTACCCATCCACGTTGTAATATGTATCAGTGCTTCCTTCTTTTATGGCTATATACTATTTCATTGTACATATATATACACCACACTTTATCTACCTATTCATCTGTTGGTGCACATTTTGATCTTTTGTCAAAAGTGCTGCTATGAACACATGTGTACAAATAACTTTGTATTATTCTTTGATGGGTACATACCTAGGAGTGGAATAACTGGGTCATCTATGTTATCTTGGAAACGTGAAAATGTACGTCTTTTTTCAAGGCAGCCAGCCACCTCCTGTAATGACTGAGGTCTTTCATCTCCTCAATACAGAGGCTGGGGTTTGGAACAGGTGGGAAAACTGGGCTTCTCCTTCCATGATGGATGAAAGCAAGGCATTGAGGTTTCCAGAAGGCCAGGGATCTATCATTTTCTCATGTCTTAGCAGCACAGATACAAACACAGATTAGAAGGAAATGTACATTGATCCAGGCTGTGATTTTGCTGGGACATAAAAATTACGTTCACTTTTTGTTGTTGTTGTTAGGTGCCACCAACTTGGTACCAATTTATAGCGACCCTCTACACAACAGAGCGAAACACTGCCTGGTCCTGCACCAGCCTCACAGCCGTTACTACACTCAAGCCCACTGCTGCAGCCACTGTGCCAATCCACTGTGCCAATCCACGTCTTTGGGGACCTTCCTCTTCTTCTCTGTTTACCAAGCATGATGTCCTTCTCCAGGAGGGACTGGTCCCTCCTGATAATATGTCTGACGTATGAGAGACGAAGTCTGGCTACCCTGGCTTCTAAGGAGCATTCTGGCTGTACTTCTTCCATTAGGGTATTTTTATCACTAAGTGTCCTTATTAGGGTATCTATCTCTTGACAAGAGAGATGAAATGAGCCAATCATCAGGGATGGAATGATACTGAGAGCCATCTATAATTTTCACCACTTGGGTACTGGTAAGAGAGTGACTTGAATAAGAACATGCAACCTAAAGCTGGATAGGTAAAAAAGTGGAAGTAGGAACGTCTTGAGAAGGGATTCAGATGAGTTCAAAGAATTGTGAAGCCCATAGTCAGAAAGATTTCAGATTAGAGAAGGAAGATTAGTCCCACGGGAAATCAAGGTTCAGGATAGGATCAGTGGTGGGGGTGGCTACAGCAGAATGGAGGTGAAGATCATTGAAATGAGGAGGTTCCGGATTTAAGGAGTCAGCAGGTTGGTCCAGTCTTGGGCCATTCTCTTACTCAATGAAGTCATCAGTATGGTGGTAGGAACTGGGACGTGGACTGAGTCAGATGCAAAGTCCTCAGAGACTAAGAATGGATCGTTTCATTAATTGGTGAGTTGACATCAGCAGTGAGAAGAGAGAGAAGGTGAAACATTCAGATGCCATAAGCCTTAGTGTTGACTTGGAACAGAAGGTATTGATCTGGAAGCAGATTTGGGAAGCGTAGAGGACCCCACTGAGAGTGGGGTAAGAACTAACATCCTCTGGAGAGGATTTCAAGGACTGTAAAGGGGAGAACCAGACTTATGTAGGGCAGGAAGTAGAGGGAACTCAAGTGCAAAAAAGAGGATGCCCACCGAACTCTTTTCTTTCTTCTTTCCATAGGCTGGGAGCGGAGCCTCCTTTGGCTCAGAGTAGGGAGACTCATACTCCTTGTCTACTCAATAATAGAAGCAACTCCAAAACAACCCTTTCCTGGTGTCTGTTAATCACTAGAATTTATAAGTACCCAGGGGGGCATGGGTAGCAGATACTACTGTTTGCTCATTCAAAATCCATTGCCCCTTTTTCTTTGCTAACAGAACCTTCTTTTTTTTTTTTTTCAAGGTCTCAAAGCCTTGGGAAAGGAAGCTCCATCTTCAATTTATAGGTATTACATTAATACCATTCCCCCTGTGGAAGATTGGTTTAGGAATGGGCACAAAAGCTAGCTATGGCCAAGGAAATGCTACGGAATATTTCTTGGGAGGCTTCTGAGCAGGGGTGTCATGCCAAAAGAAAGAGGTAGGAGAAGAGCTGGCCTTTCTAATGTGATCTGATCAGGATAGCGGAATAGAGGTGGAAAGTGCATGGTTGAAGTCATTAGTTAACTAACTCTAGAGCCATGTTACCTTGAGAATTCTTTTTAAAAATGTTGTTTTAGCCATTTTAGTTGAGATTTTCTTTCCCTCATGACCAACATAGTCTAATTTGAGAAACAGCACTGGAAACCTTTATACAGTTGATCAGGAATCCAGAAGACAGTATCTCCAAATCACAGAACAGGCAGAGATGAAACAGGACAGCATTGTTGAGTACAGAGGCAGGAAGGACCGAGCTGCTGGGAGGAAGCCCATTTGGATGACATCATATTGGCAGGTCTGTAATCTGCTCCCTTGTGTCCCTGCTCTAGCATCTCTTGGTCATGGAATGTATATTTGGCATCAGAATGTGGCTCAGGTGTCTGCTGCCTAGGATAACCAAAGCCTCTGTTTGCTTTCCTTTCTTCGCTGGTAGAGTTCTGCCAGCTTCTCCTTGTAGAGCAATTAACATAAAAATCATAACCTCACACTTTATTCTTCATCTCAAATAATGGACCAGTTGATGCTCTCTGATCTTCAAAAAAACCAAAGGATTTTTTTTTTTTAATCTCCCGGGACATCATCATGTACTTCACAGCTTCTCCTTTGTAACCTCTGAGTTTGACCCAAGAGTCTGAATACATCACCCCGAGGAGGGGAAATACCTTCATTGTGTTGGTGGATCACCAGCTTGCTCATTAAAGCAAAAATAAAATCCATTATTTTAATTCCAACAGGGCATTCTGCTAGTGAATAGAGAGAAAGACAGTATAACAGTTATGCTGAACAAATAGAAAGTTAGGACAGGAAACAGAAAGTAGAAGTCGACAGACAGGGAGTAAGTGAGAGTGGGGTGAAGACCCCTAGCATGGACCTGTTTAGAGAATTCCTCTCTAGTTCTGAACTCCAAGAAGCCTGGTCCAATTGGAACTTCTCCTCTTGTTTTCTCAGGAAACTTCATCTTTCGCATTTCTCTGTGTTGGGGGTGGTAGTAGTGGTTGCAGATTAGACGTTTGTGATCTATAAGGTTTTCCTTGATAGAGTTTTCACAAGATCACCAGGCCTTCTTTCTTCCTTGTCCATCATAGTCTTTACCAGACCCAAACCAAACTGATTTTTTAAAAAAATAAGTTTTTATTGTGAATTGAATGATAATTTACATGGGAGAGCATCAGCTTTACATTCATCCTATCATATTTCATTTCATTGCAATGATTTCAATCCCCTCCATTCATTAACATTCAATAGCATTTGCTTCCCATCCCTCTAGGGTTTTTTTGTTTTCTTTTGGATGTACACTGAAGCACGCAGGAATCTATAACCATTCAAACAACCGAAGGGTATACCCTACCAAGCGGTCCCCTGGCCACCAGCACACAGCCCCTCTCCTTCCTTGAGTCTAGAGTCCTCAGCCGCTCCAGCTCTCCACGTCATCTCTGCCATCACTGCTTCTCTGGATAGGGTCCTGCACTCTGCTCTTCTCCCCTGATGGTCTCAGGGTCCTCTGCTCCTGGACTGCAGGATCAACCACTCCTTCATTGTCTAACTGATTCTTACTCATGGTGATCCCGCATGCCAGTAGAATGACTCCATAGTGTTTCTTGGCTATAATCTTTATGGAAGCAGATCACCAGGCCTTTCTTCTGTGGTTCCATGGTGAGTCTGAACCTCCGACCTTGAAGTTAGTAGATGAGAACAAACCATTTGTACCACCCACAGACCTCTTAATCTGCAAGCTCTGCTGAAACTTGCTCGGCATTATAGCAATACACAGACTTCCACTGACAGATGAGTGACTACCTGTAAGGTGTATTGATGGGATTTGAGCCCGGGTCTCCTGCATGGAAGACGAGAATGCTACCACTCAACAATTGAGTGCCCCCATCTCTTTAAGCATCCTCATAATAAACCCTCCTTGTTGCTGTAGTGTGACTGACTGATATCTATCCCTTACAGTCAAAGAACTCAACTGAAACATCCTCATTGTCTTATCAGACCCCAACTGACACCACCTTCACGTCAAAGATGGTGACTCACTGTGGCCCTTTTTTGTTGCCCCAGTGAAGTGGTTCTCATCAGGGTAGTCTCAGTACAGCTCGAGAGCTCCAGAACAAATGGAGGAGCTAACAGAAAGAGTAGACACCACGGTCAGGTTACTGGGCTGCGGCAGCCATGTGGTGATGGTGTCATGGGACAAAGCCGATAGATCATCCAGGACATGGGGACCAGAAGCAAAGAGCAAGTCAGGAGGCTGTGGGACCCAGTAAGAAGGGGTAGGGTGAGTGTGCTGGCTCTGCTCACTGCTGGGAAAGGTGAGGAGATGGCAATAGTCTATGAATTGAAGATCTCAGTACATCCCCCTCCCCACCCGCCCTCCACTTCATTGCTCTTATCCATGCTCCTTCTTCTCCCGTCCATTGTACCCAGTCCAGTGAAATTTCCTTTGGCTCTCTTTCTTGCTTTTGTCCTGCCCACCCCCATTTCCCTTATGCCTGGAACAGTCTCCCACTTAGCATCTGCCTGCCCAGTTCTAGTCTTCCCTTAAAACTCCACCCACCACTTAGTTTATCTATTTAAGTAAAAGTTGAATAATTATACTTCTTTCTCCAAAGTGTACCTCTTAAATCCCAAATCTCCCTGGGTTGCCATCCATGTAGAAAGGTCTCTTGACTGTTGAATTTTCATTAAGTGAATTAAATGAGATTACTCATTAGAATGCACTGGATTTGGCACATGGTAATGTTCAATGAATGGTAGCTATTAATTAATAATGATATAATGCTAAATTGGAGTCCTGGTGTGACACTCTGGATTAATGCACTGGACTGCAAAGTCAATTTGAACCACAAGGTTGGTGGTTCAAACTCACCACCCACTCCTCAGAAACCCTATACAGGCTTGCTATGGGTCAGAAGCGACCTGATGGCATTTAACAACAGTGACAACAATGCTAACTTGTTGCTAAGTGCTGTCAAGTCAATTCTGATTCATAGAGACCTCGTATAGGGTTTCGGAGGAACAGCTGGTGAGTCTCAGCTGCCAACCCTATGATTTGCAGTCCAGTGTTGATCCTACAGTGCCACAGCAGGAGTCCAATGATACAATAACACAGTCCAAACTCACTAGCTGCACCTCTGAAATCTTTTACAGGGTAGCTATGAGTCGGAATTGACTTGATGGTACTTAACAACAACTAGTATTAATAAGAATTAGAAGCAGATATAACCACACTTAACAACAACAACAACATAAGCATTTAGAAGACAAGGATACCAGCTACTCTATGTCTGAGTTCAACAGCCTAATTTTCTGCCGTGCTCAACTTCTTCTTCTAGCTCAGTCTGTTCATTGATCTTCACTGGACACTGGTCGTGGATGATTAGACCAGGATGGACATCTTCCCAACAGGATCAGACTACTGGCTAGCTGATGACCAACTGGCTGTATCAGGAATACAAACAAAGAAACAGAGACATTTGAGGGATCCAGTGAAAAGAGCACTAGAGTAAGGATCCTTCCATTCTAATTGACGTGGTTCTTGGAACCTGATAGTTGTCCTTCATGAGACTCTAGTTTTCCCAGAAAATTCCATAAGGTATCTTTATTATGAAACTTGTTTTCTAGAGCTAATTTGAATATATGTTCTTGCATTTCTGTGTGACTTGGAAAAAGTTATTTAACCTCACTGAGCCTCACTTTTTCCATCTGTAAAAGGAAATGCTAATATTTACCTATGGCACAGCCTTCCATATGGATTGCATCT
>NW_006408596.1:4095402-4097101 GCF_000296735.1 Chrysochloris asiatica
AACAACAACAACAACAAAATAGAAGTCTGGATGGGAAGATGATCCAAGACTGGTAAGGCATTTCTGAGCAGTGAATTCACCCAGGTATGCAGTTTAGCCATGTTTAGGGTGCTTCCTTGATCTGTATGCTCCAAATGATTCCCACCAGAACCAAACTTGAAACAAAAGTCTGGAGAAAGGGGTAAAGTACATGATCTGTTCATACCACACACAGCTCATTTGTCAGAACTTTTATCATTTGGCCACACTTAACTGTAATTGTTGTTTTTGTTAAGTGCCATCAAGTCGATTCTGACTCATAAAAACCCTGTATAGAGTTTGAACCTCCAACCTTGTGGTTAGCAATCCAGTGATAGGAAATGTACCCTTATTCTATTTGATCTTGTTCCCTGCTTTATTACTTTTTTTAAGATAGAAAAAATGGATACAGGTTTCTGTGATGCAGACAAGCTCTCTCCGTAAAACACTGTCTTAGTCTGGTTGTTGTTAAGTGCCATCAAGTCGATTCCAACCCATAGCGACTCTGTATAGGGTTTCCAAGGAGCAGCTGGTGAGCTTGAATCACCGACCCTGCAATTCAAATGCCTTTGCAATCTGGCGCATTAGCCCACAGCACCACACCAGGATTCCTTAGTCTAGCTGTTGTTGTTGTTGTTAACTTCCGTTGGGTCAGTCCCAACCCATAGCGAGCCCGTATAGAGTTTCTGAGGAGGAGCTGGTGAGCTTGAACCCCCAACCTTGCAGTTCAAATGGCTTTGCAGTCTGATGCATTAACCCACAATGCCACAGGATACCATTTAAAAAATTCCAATCAAAACAGTGGCTTCTGAAGAGATCAGCTAAGACAGTTAAATTCAAGACAGAAAGATCAACTGAGAAGGTTATGGGGTCTTTTGGGACTCTTTTGGGACTCCAAAGGGGTCATCTTGATAGATTTTCTTGGAGGATACTGGGCAATCATGGGGCTTATTAAGAAGTTTTATGACAATTGAAAACAGTTAGTGAGGAAAAGCCCAGGAAAGTTGTACCAAGGAATTTTGTTTTCATTATACAATGCAAGGGCTACACTATGAGAATTTCTATGAGAAACTTTACCCCATGTACCCTACGGCCCTAATTTTGCCCCTTCAGACTTCATTTTGTTCCCCAAACTCAAAGATTATGTCAAGTAAGCATGGTTTGAGTCTCTGAAGGATGTCCAAACTGCCATTTTGACATGATGTGAAAAAAGCGCAAAATTCTTTGGGGGAAGAATTAGAAAAATGGAGAAGAGATATTGCTTTCAGAAGTGGAGAGACTCAGATATATATCAAGAAACAAAAGCTTCACATTGTGATATTTTTGCTTAATATAAATTTCTATGATTTTGTAGCAATCTTTTTTTTTTTTTTTTTTTCCAAAGATAAATTTATGACATACATGCATGTAAACACATACATAATTACATTTGGAAAATATTTTTTTCAGAATACAACTGATTTACTATGGCAGCTGAGGAAAATAAATGTTCTTACAAGTTAGATTATCTACATTATCAAACACAGAAGACCATCAAGAAAATAGGTATTGCATTTTTGCTTTTGTGATATTAATATTGAGGCATCTATGCGAAATAGCAGTACTTGGCTTTATTTCCTGTGCAGTAATTTGTTGTTGTTAGGTGCCATTGAGTCTGTTCCAACTCATAGCGGTCCTGTGC
>NW_006408596.1:4107562-4108317 GCF_000296735.1 Chrysochloris asiatica
CCTAATGCAATACATTGTTTGATTTCTTGACTGCTGCT
Organism: Chrysochloris asiatica; assembly: GCF_000296735.1. Classification (NCBI taxonomy): domain Eukaryota; kingdom Metazoa; phylum Chordata; class Mammalia; order Afrosoricida; family Chrysochloridae; genus Chrysochloris; species Chrysochloris asiatica. The sequence continues at coordinate 4,107,601 of NW_006408596.1, forward strand.
TCCATGAGTGTTGATAGTTGATCCAAGAAGAATGAAGTCCTTGACAACTTCAGTTTTTTCTTTGTTGATAAGAATGTTGTTTATTGGTAAAGTGGTGAGGATTTTTGTTTTCTTTGTATTGAGATGCATTCCTTACCGAAGGCTGTGGTCTTTAATCTTCATCAGTAAATATTTGAAGTCCTCTTCACTTTCAGCAAGCAAGGTTGTATCATCTGCATATTACAGGTTGTTAATGAGTCTTTCTCCAAACCTGATGCCACAATTTTCCTCATATAGGCCAGTTTCTTGGATTATTTGCCCAGCATGCAGGTTGAATAATGGTGAAAGAATACAACCTTGTTGCACACCTTTCTTAATTTTAAACCAGTCTTTGTGTTCACATGTTCTATTCTAACAACTGCTTCTTTTTCCATGTACAGATTCTTCATGAACATTGTTGGAAGCCAGCTCCGACACTCTTATTTGGGGGTTCTAGAGGGAGGTATGACATCGGCGAAGAATGAAGCTCATAGAATCGATGGATCTTGTTAGATGGTGAATCTTCTCCTCTCACATCTTTATATTTTATTTTTCCTCTTCCCTCTACATTTTATTTCTCCTCTTGTTCTTTTCACATTTTATTTTTCCTCTTACCTCTACATTTTATTTCTCCTCATGCGTATTTCAGATTCTTAAGCAGCTTTTATACTACTCTATACCTTCAATCTATTAATCATT
>NW_006408596.1:4110328-4132781 GCF_000296735.1 Chrysochloris asiatica
TAGTCAATTTTATTTCTGTGTATTCTGTCTAGTGAAGTCCATGTGTATAATTGTCTCTCATGCTGTCTAAAGACGGTATTTGAAAGGAACAAATCAATTGATTTTGCAGAATTCTATCATGCGTTCTCCAGTATCATTTCTATCACTAAGGCCATATTTTCCAACTATTGATCCTTCCTCTTTGTTTCCAACCTTTGCATTCCAATCACCAGTAATGATCAATATGTCTTGATTGCATGTTCGATCAATTTCAGATCGAAGAAGTTGGTAGAACTCTTCTATTTCATCCTCACTGACTTTAGTGGTTGGTGCATAAATTTGAATAATATTGGTATTAACTGGGCTTCCCTGTAGGCGCATGGATATTATCCTATCAGACAGCGCTGTACCTCGTGACTGATCTGGATATGTTCTTTTTGACAATGAATGCAGCACCATTCCTCTTCCATTTGTCATTCCCTGGCGGCATAGTAAACCATGTGGTTGTCAGATTCAAAATGGCCAGTACCAGTCCATTTCAGCTTATTAATGCCTAAGATATCGATGTTTATGTGTTCCATTTCATTTTTAACAATTTCCAGTTTTCTTAGATTCATACTTTGTACATTCTATGTTCTAATTATTAATGTATGTTTACAGCTGTTTCTCTTCATTTTGAGTTGTGTCCCATCAGCAAATGAAGGTCCTGAGGGCTTTACTCCCATGGGCTTTACTCCATTCGTGCCATCACGGTCAACTCTACTTTGATGAGGCAGCTTTTTCCCAGTTCCAACCTGAGGGACTCATTTTCCGGCACTAAATCTCACAGTGTTTCTCTGCTATTCATAAGGTTTCAGTGACGAAATATTCGGAAGTAGCTTGTCACTCCTTCTTCCTAATCTGTCTTCATCTGGAATCTCATCTGAAACCTGTCCTCCATGTATGGGTGACCCTGCTGGTATTTAAAATACCCATGGAATAGCTTCCAGAATCACAGCAAATCACAAGCCACCACAGTATGACAAACTGACATACGAGTGGTGGAGTCTTGATGTAGACAGGCTCAATTGGCATCACATAGTTCATAAAGACTGTGTTCTACATCCTACTTTGGTGAATAATGACTGAGGTCTTAAAAGCTCATGAGTGGACATCTAAGGTACAACTATTGGTCTCTGTTTCTGTACAGAAGAAAGAAGAGTGATGAAAATTGAAGATGCTTAGAATCAACTGAAGCCCTGGTGTGGACTGCTAATTGCAAGGTCAGCAGTTCAAACCTACCATCCGTGTCTTGGTAACCCTGTACAGGTTTGCTGTGAGTCAGTACTTAACAACAGTATTAATTACTCCAAGAGATGATGGGACCATGGGAACATCAGCCTCCACAACTGTGAGGCCAGAAGAGCTGGGTGGTGCCCAGCTACCACTACCAACTGTTCTAAAAGGGATCACATGAGAAGGTCCTTGATAAAGTGGGAGAAATGTGGAGAAATGTGGAAGAAAACCCAAAATTATATTTAAACTTTCTATGATGGTTACCAAGGAGCTCTGGTAGCGTAGTCGTTACGAATCGGACTGTTAACCTCAAGATCAGCAGTTCGAAACTACCAGCTGTTCCATGTGGAAAAGATGAGGCTTTCTGCTCCCGTAAAGATATAAGCCTCGGAAACCCTGTGCAGGGTCACTGAGTCGGAACCAACTCCATGGTGCTTAACAACAATAACAACAACAATGATGGTTACTAGGCATGGGAGGGAAGGGAGAATTATTCTCTGGATAGAGTGTAGTAACTTGGGTGATGGGAAAGGCAGTTAAAAAGAAAAGGTAGGAAAAGAGAAGAAGGAAGGGAAAAAAATAAATTGCCTTTTTTTTTTTTTCCATGTACTTGAAGGGAAACAAATATGTTTTTTCTCATTTTTAAAAAAAGAGCTATACATTATTTTCATTTGAAACATGAAGGTCAGGTTACTATGGCAACATATTCTGTGTTGTCATGACAGTAATACAAGACAGTCTGACCTTTTGTCCCATCTTAATAATTTTGTATTCTTTAATAATATGATCTCTATAATGGTGAACTATGATATTCAGAAATGTTTTTTTAACTCCCTTGTATAATAAAGTGAGTAATTTGGAGAACAGGAGCTCAAAATTATTTTAAAAAGCAACACACCCGGCTTACTGGTCAGAGACTAGAGGAGCAAGAGACTATGGCCCTTTAGGACTGGGACTGGAGTCATCCCTGTGACTCAGTTTTCAACTAAGCAACAGGTATAAAGGTGAGCAAGAACACCAGTGAGGTAGGGACACATGGAAGGAATGGTCAACCATTTGAGGTCAAAAGGGCAGTGTTAACCTAAGGACATAATTCAGAAGAGTTGGGTAAGAAGGTGGAATGGAAACAAGAATCACAGGGAGCAAGTGGGAGAAGTGATTTAAATGGAAGGAATTACAATCACTGAAATGAAACAAAGCGTATGATTTGTTGTTCGGCTCTGTGAATCTTGACTCTGTGAATCTTGCTGCCTTTTGATCTCAAATGATTGACTATTCTATGGTGTGCATACCTCACTAGTGTTGCTGTCCTCCCTATATACCTATCTACTGCTTGGCTGAAAGTTGAGCTACGGGAGTGAGTTTAGTTCCAAGCCAGAAGAGTGATCAAGGGCCATCGTCTTGGGGTTCCACCAGTCTTTATCGGAACAGTATGCCTGCTCTTTTTTATGATTTTTAGTTTTGCTCCAATTTTCCCCCACTCCATGTAGAACATTCTGATGTGATTCCTTTCAGAGCAGTTGATAGTGGTGACCAGGCACCAGAGAGCTTTTCTCGCCTCATGGTCATGGTGTTCTATTAGGTGGTTGAACTACTTGTTTCCAAGTGTCTTCAATTTTCATCTCTTTTCTTTACCCTGGACTTGAAACCAGTGGTTGCACTTTTCAGATCCCAGTTGTTCAGCAATACTTTTTGATTTACCCTTGTACTGTTGGCATCTAGACTGTAAATTTCATTAGAAATTCTGTGAAATCAAGAGCCACCATGAAAAATACAGTGTCTGGTCCATAGTTGTTGTTGTTCTTGGTCCGTAGTAGGTGCTCGATAAATATTTGATGACCAAAGGACTGAATGAACAGCCACATGAATTAGTGGCTATCGCTTTCATTTTTCTCTTGGCCAAGTGCTTGGTCCAGGCTTGTGTGCAGAGTGGCTGTTCATGAAATATTTATTCTCTGTCCTCTGCACATTCCTGCAAACACTGCCCTGTGAATAGCCACCTCAGTCTCTGGGAAATGAGGTTGGCCTGGCTGTTGGACAGGATGACATCACAGCTGTGGTTTGGGGTTATGATAAATGACTGTGGGAAGTCACACAATGGTGAAGCAGGCAGTGATGGGTTCATTTCTCTTTTGTTTATTTCAGACTCTCAGCAGAAGGAAGCTTAAAGGAGCTGAGCTGAGTGAGAGACTTTGTCTTCTCAAAGCTCTTAGGAGAAAGGTGAAAAAGATGAGCCCAGACTGAAAATCAGTAACAGGCTTGAAGGTAAACAGCAGGTTAGAGTTGGAGACTGTGGAGTCCCTTGCCTCATGGCTACATTTTTTACCAATTCATTTCTTAAGTAAATATTTAAAGAGTATTTGTCTTTTCTAAGATGAGTAAGCTAACAAAATAAACCCAAATCTTTGTAGTCGGGGAGCTTACATGCTAAAGGATTGGGCTAAACAATGGACAGGGAAGTGAGATACATAGTATATGAGGTGTCCATGTCCTAAAAGGGGCCCTGCAGGATAGGCACTGGACTGCTAAACACAATGTCAGCTGTTCAAACCACCCATCACTCCTCAGAAACACTACACAGGGTCATTATGAGTCAGAACTAGCTTGAAGGCACTTAACACCAACATGTCCTAAGAGGGGATATCAAGCAAGTAAAAAGAATAAGACATCTGTGCGAGTAGAACTTTTAAACTCCCTGAGGAAAGTGATTGTAAGTGAAGAACTGAAGAAGGTGAAGCGCCGCAGGAATGTGTGGGAACAGCATTCTAGGTAGCGGGAAGGTTAGGTACAAAGGCTCTGAGGAAGACCACGTTCACATGCCTGTAACTCTGTGTTCCTGTCTGCAAATGGGAAAGAAAAACATCATTAGGCTGTGAAATCATCTTAAAATCAAGCAGTAGTTTAACTTAGTAAAAAATGTCCACCTTGAGCAATATGTTATCTTAAGAACTAGCTATATGGGATCATCTAGCAACTTGGAAGATTAGCAATCAATTTATGACATTGCAGGAGAAGCAACTCAGAGAAGGAGGATGGTGAGAAGGGTCGCACAATTTAAAGACAGCAGTCACTGTCGCTAAATGATACATGGGGAAACTGTTGAATTACTGTATGTTTTGCTGTGTATATTCTCAACAACCCACCATTCATCTGTCGGTTTGTTGTACTATAGTGGCTGTGTGTTGCTGATACTGGAAGCTATGCCACCAATATTGTAAACCCCAGGAAGGTCACCCATGGTGGACAAATTTCAGCAGAGCTTTCAGAATAAGACAGACTAGGAAGAAGGGAAAACACACTTTAATAAGTAGCAGTGGAACATCAATATATTGCCCGAAGATTAGTCCTTCAGGTTTTTAGGCACACAAAATAAGATTGGAAAAGAGTTAACTCCTCAAAGTAGAGTTGACCATAATGAAATGAATGGAGCAAAGTTTTTTCAACCTTTATTTGCTGATGGGGCACAACTCAAAATGAGAATAAACAACTGCAAACATCCACTAGTAATCAGAACATAGACTGTATGAAGTATGAATCTAGTAAAATTATAAGTTGTCAAAAATGAAATGGAATTCATCAAGATTAATATCCTACACTTTAGTGATCTGAAATGGGTTGGCATTGGCCATTTTGAATCTGACATTCACATGGTTTGCTATACTGGGAATGAAAATTTAGAGAGGAAGGGTGTAGCATTCATTATCAACAAAAACGTTTCAAGATCTATCTTGGTGTACAATGCTGTCTGTGATAGGATACAATCCATACATCCATAAGGAACACAAATTAATACCACTACTATTCAAATTTACTCACCAACCACTAAGACCAGTGATTTTGAAATTGAAGAATTCTACCAAATTCAGTATGAAATTGATCAAACATGCACTCAAGATGTATTAATAATTACTGGAAAGCAAAAGCTGGAAGCAAAGAAGAAGGATCTGTAGTTGAAAAATATGACTTCAGTATCTGAAAAAGTATTGGAGATTCCATGACAGAATTCTGTAAGACCAATGACTTATTCATCGAAAATACCTTTTCAAAGCAATATAAACAGCAACTATACATGTGGATCTCACCAAATGGAATACACAGGAACCCAAATGACTACATCTGTGGACCAAGATGATAGAAAAGGTCAGTATGATCACCCTAAATAAGGCCAGGAGGTGATTGTGAAACAGACAATCAGTTGCTCATATGCAAGTTCAGACTGAAGCAGACAAAAATTAAAACAAGTCTATGAGATCCAAAATATGACCTTAAATATATTCCACCTGAATTTAGAGACCATGTCAAGAACAGAGGTCCAGCTGGCTAGGCTACCCTATATGTTTTCTTATTCATGCTTTAAAAACTAACTCATTTAGTTACTAACAGCAAGCAGAGAATTGAAGTCTCAATTCCAGCTGTTACTGAATGACCCTGGGCCAATTTCCAAACCTCTTTGAACTCAGTTTCCTCATCTGTGCCTTAATATTGTGGACAAAATTTAAGATGATATGTATGTTGGAGTCTGGCATGGTGTTGTAGGATAAGCAGTAGACATCAAGGTCAGTTTGAACTGCAAGGTCTGTGGTTCATACTCATCAGCCACTCCTTGGAAACCCTATACAGGGTTGCTATGACATATGTTGATTGGAAGTTAACAAAGATAAACGTATGCAAATATCACCAGCTTGTGGTTTGGCACTAAATAATCTTTCCTGCCCCATTTTGGGCATTCAAAGAAGAGAAGATTGCTTGTAATCATATCTTCAACATAAGTTGCCATGATATTTTACTTTGTTATGTTAGCAGTAGATGGACTCAGGGCTGTCAGATAAACATTCACATCCTACTTTATACTTAATATCTGTTGAACTTTGACCAGATCTTTTTTTTTTTTTAACTTTTCATTATGATTTGGGCAAAAGTTTATAGAGTAAATTAGTTTTCTATTCAACAACTCCTACACATTTTATTTCATGGCATTGATTGCAATTTCCATATTATAACAGCGTTCTTCCCACTTCATCCCTGTCCTTTTTTCCTACCCCTTTCTGCCTTCTAAGCTTTGTTGTTGTTGTTGTGATGTGCCGTGGAGTCGGTTCTGACTCATAGCAACCCTGTACAGGGTTTCTGAGGCTGTAAATCTTTATGGGAGCAGAAAGCCTCATCTTTCTCCCGCGGAACAGCTGGTAGTTTCTAACTGCTGACCTTGTGGTCCGCAGCCCAATTCATAACCACTACACTACCAGAGCTCCTTATCCCTGGGTAAATGCTGTCCTTGTTCTAAGGACTGTGTACCTCCCTAGTGTTACTGTTCACTTTATAGGAATCTCTATTGTTTGACTGAAAGTTAAACCACGGAGGTGAGTTTGTTCTAGACTTGAAGGGTGTCTAAGGCCCATAGTCTTGGGGGTCCCACCTGTCTCTATAAGACTAGTTTTTGTTGTTATTAAGTGCCTTCCCTTCAAGTTGGTTCTGACTCATAGTGACAGGGTTTCCAAGGCTTTTTAAATGTTTACAGTTGGTTGGTTATGTGCCATGGAGTTGTTTCCGACTCATAGTGACACTGTACAGGGTTTCCAAGGCTGTAAATCTTTACAGGAGCAGAAAGCCTCATCTTTCTCACACAGAACAACTGATAGTTTCAAACTGCTGACCTTGAGGTTCGCAGCCCAATTTATAACCACTAAGCTACCAGAGTGTTTATTGCATGGAGCACCACGCTCCCATAAACCTGATTTGTTGTTGTTGTTGTTGTTGTTGTTAAGATTTTGAGTTTTGTTTTACATTTTCTCACACTTTCTACAAGACCTTATCTTGTGATCCCAATCAGAGCAGTTGGTTGGTAATGGTAGGTAGGCACCATCTAGTTCTTCTGATCTTAGTGCTGTAGAGGCTGTACAGGGATTGAGCAAGCCCCTTAACTTCTCTGAACTTTCGTTTCCTGGTGGGGAAGGTCAAGCAGGCAGTTTAGCAGGAGAGAAAAATCCCAACCTGAGTTTAGAAAAATCTCTGAGAGCTGAATGAGCTCCAACAAGGTGAGCTGCCAGCCCTCATTTTTCTCCACCTGGAATGATTGAAGTCAGGAGTCCCAAATTCAAAACTCAGCTCTGTTCACCGTGCCCTTGAGGAAACCCCTTCCCTTCAGGAGCTCCTGTTTCCCAGAAGTCCCCTCTCCAAAGTTGTTATAACCATCTGTGGCACCATAGCTGACCAGCAGAGAGCAGTAGTGCACCAACATTTGCTGTGTTGTTGTTGCTCAATGCTGGATAAGGAAATAGTGGTTCATGTCTCTTTTTCAGAGAGCCTTATTTTCTGGTCAGTGATTAGTCAGAACAAAGGCTTGCCCCAGTCTACAAACAGGCTCAGAATCCTAAGAAATGTAAGACGGCTTCACATAGGCAACTGATGTAATTTTAGCTGCACCGCATCCTAAATTTAGACCCTCTGAGTGCTGGGATCACATCATTTACTCTAGTTCTTGGTTGCTTAGCATCAATAATCAGTTACTTGCCTTCTGGTTTGTGAATTACTTTCATATCATCAATATCAGAGAATGTTCATCTTATTCTCCCCAGTTCACAGATGAGTACACTGAGACTTCTAGAGCGTATGCAAACTGGCTTAGCATTTTCTTTATCTGCTCCATTCTAAAGGCTGTTTGGAGGACTTTCTGGAATGTTAGCTTAACAACTACAGATCTTAGCATTTGGGGGCAGCTTTAATGGATGTAATGAGGTGTGGGGAGTCCTAGTTAAAAATTGCTTTGTGTTTTGCAAAAGGAATTGAGCCCCTTTTTCTGTCTGAGTGTCTACACTTGCACAGCAGTGATAGTAGCTCCATGTGGAACTGAGATCATTTTCATTCCATAATAATTCTAGAGGGACAGTCAAATGATGCACCTATCCCCAATTCCAGAGAGTTTGCACAGAGGGAGTGTCATCTACTTCTAAAAAGAGAGATCTGTTGAGTCATTTGATGTTCACATGAGATAGAGTGGACGAACCCCATTGTGCAGGTGGGGAAACCGACACTCAGAGAATGCCACCAGCTAAAACAGCCACTCACAGCTACACTCTTTGCTTCCTGTTAGCAGTACCCAAAATGTTGCAGATCACTAAGGAGCTCACGACACTGTAAGCAAGATGAGCCCTTTTCATGAAAGGATGCCAACCTGGCTTTGTTCCCTGTTGCGTCCATCCCTGGGACCTTTTAACCTCCTTGTTTTAGGGGAACACAACTACCAGACAGCACTTCTGCAATGATGTAACAATTGAAGGATGACTGCTCAGACCACCTCCAGCAAGATTGCTGTGGAGAACATGGCTGCTGTCCCTCTGGATCCACCGACTTCATGGTGAAGTCATCTGTCCTCATGGAGGCCCCTCCTGTGTGGTTGGGGAGCATCTGTACAGGTGATTTTGACCTGGGAAGTAAGGCTGGTGGAAGTTTCTTAAAACTGCAGTCTCTTGAGGCTCTTCCTGCCTGGTCTCTGCTTCCCTGTCTCCTCCCACGGGTGCCAGGCCTCCAGCTCCCTTCCCTTCCTGCACAGCACAGGCAAGGCATCAATACACGTCTCCTGTAGCTGGGCCCATCTTAGCAGCAGCTTCTCAGAAGATCTGCACCAACCCAGATAACTCTCATTGTGGAATGAGATGGTGAAATCTATAACCACCAGGATTTGCAATCACCTGTTGTCAGAGAAACAGGGTTTTGGCATTATAGTTGTTAGAGTTAGGCTCTTGGGCTTTAAAATCAGCTAGACCAGGGTGTAAATCGTACTGGACAGGGGCAGGGACAGATGATCTGGTAAGCATGGTATGCACGGACTTATAGTAAGCGAAGTATGCATGGGCTTCATAGTGCTTATTTACTAGTTGGCAGTGCATAATTTACTTCATTCTCCTTGGGTTAACTATCAACACTCATGGAAGCAAGAAATCAGATGACGTATTGCATTAGGCACATCTGCTGCACAAGACCTTTTTAAAGTGTTGAAGAGCAAAGATGTCAGCTTGAAGACTAAGGTGCGCCTGACCTAAGCCATGGTATTTTCAGTAAACTCATATGCAAGCGAAAGCTGTACAGTGAATAAGGAAGACTGTAGAAGAACTGATGCTTTTGAGTTAAAGTGTTGGAGGAGAATATTGAAAGTGCCATGGGCTGCCAAAAGAACCAATAGATGTGTGTTGGAGGAAGTGCAGCCAGAGTGCTCTTTGGAGGCCAGGATGGCCAGACTTCGTCTCTCATACTTTGGACATATTGTCAGAAGGGACCAGTCGCTGGAGAACGATATCATGTTGGTGAGGTGGAGGGTCAGAGAAAAAGAGGAAGACCCCCAGCGAGATGGATTGGCAAAGTGGCAGCACCGATGGGCTCAAGCGTGACAACGATAGTGAGGTTGGCCCAGGATTGGGCAATGTTTCATTCTTCTGTGCATAAGGTCGCTATGAGTCGGTACCGACTCGATGGCACCTAACAACAACAACAATTTCACCGGGTGAACTAGTGCACTACCGATTGCTGAGTAATCACACTGAAACCTGTGTGTAACTTGCTTGTTGGGTAATTCATCCTTGGTCAGTGATAAGACCTTCAGGAAGCTTCTTAATCTGTTCAATCACTTGTTTTGAACTGGGGGTGATTTTGTCCCCTAGGGAACATTTGGCCAAGTCTGGAGACATTTTCAGTTGCCATGATTGTAGAGAGAGGAGTTGTTGCTATTGGCATCTACTGAGTTGAAGACAGAGATGCTGTGAAATATTCTACAATACAAAGAGTGTCCCCACAACAAAGGATTATCTGGTCCAACGTGTCCGTAACACCAAGGTGAGAAACCCTGTGGAAAACAAAGATAGTAAATGGTAACTAGCTTATGCTGTTGTGAAGACCCCCTGGGATCATTTGTTCAATATCCAACATTCCCACCTCCTTCTAGCCCCCTTGTAAGTGATACAGGACAGGGACCAGATGATACTACATCAGTAGATCACCAATGACTGGAATGTGGGTGGCACTAAGTGAATTGTTATGAATTGAAATATTTATTAACCGAGTATAAATCAAAAAACGGTAACTATTATTATTATCAACACTGTCTCCCCAGCCCCTGGCTCAGTGCCTGGGACATAATTGGCCCTCAATATTTGTTGACTGAACGAATGAGAAATGAAGGATTATTTACTCATTAACCACTAATTTATATGATTTGGAGACAAATTGAGAGGTCTTGGAAAATCAGTCTTGTGTTTTTCCTCCTTTCCATTTGCAAACAGGACTTTCTCTTTTTTGTCACGGAAATGACTTTAAAGGATTTAGACCAAGCTTGGGGCCAGGGGCTTGAGTCAAAGTCCTGCAGAGTTTAGATTCACGTCTTCTGCAAAAAAGGAAAGCGGCCAAACTTTGTACGAACTTGCTGTGGAACAAGGGCTGTTTCCAGGCCCAGAACACACTCTGTCCCATGTTTAATTTCTTCCATCTGTCTGGTATCTGACCTCCGCTGCCCCCTAAGCCATTGCCACACATTGTCTGCGCATGTTCCCATATAAGGTGATCTCTCTCTTTCTTCCTCTCTGCCCTTCTCCTGCTTTCTTGCTTGCCTCTCTCTCTCTCTCTCTGCCTTCCCTGGCAGGCTCTGCAGCACGGATGGATGGATGGATGAAGAGCGGGAAGGGGCAGGGGGCTGCCAAGGAATGTGGCAGGTTTATTTTTGTCGGGCTACAGTCTCTGCCAGGCCTCCAGGCCCCAGCCACTTGGGGATGTCACATGCCGATAAAACAGTGGGGGCAACTGAGACCTGTGGCTCAAATCTGCAACACCCCAGGTGTGAGCCTTCGTCACTGAGTTGGGGGATACAGGGGGAGGCGGGCTCCTCAGGGCACCTCTTCCCACTGCCCTGGGTCCCATCCCCAGAAGAACAGTGTTGATCTATGATTGCAACAATGGCAGGCATTGCAATCTCCATCCACCTCAATCCATCACTGGACCAAACCCAACATCCACAGCATAGTGGAGAAGAGCCAGGACCCCGGGTGAAATTATTAGCTGTGTGACCTTAAGCAAGTAACCTGATCTCTGGCTCCGTTTCCTCATCTGTCAAAATAGCATCTACCTGATAGCATGATGTAAACTCCAGGAGGGCAAGAATTTTTGTCTGTGTTGTTCATTGTCCTTTCACTGGTGCCTAGAATAGGGTCTGACACACAGTGAAGTGTCGGATTTCAGCTACAGCGGTGTGGCTTGTGTAGGGGGCGCTACTGAGCAGTTTCTATGAACATTGCAGTTTCCATCACCAGCTGTGAGAGCTCATTAAGCAAGCTACAGTGAATGCTTTCGTGTTTGAGAGCCTCTGTGGGCCAAGGCTGACTGTGTGATGTTGCTCTGCTGAGTGCAGAAAGGGAAGAAATGGAACACAATGACTCAGAGCCCATCAGAGACGAATTACCATCAGTGAAAGCAAGGGAGGGGCAGCTGTCGTTTTCCTGTTGTCTCATAATGTGTTGAAGGAGCCCTGGTAACACAGCGGGTTAAGTGTTGGGCTGCTAACTGAAAGGTTGTTGATTTGAACCCACTAGCCACTCTGGAAGAGAAAGATGAAGCAATTGGCTTCCGTAAAGATTTACAGCCCTTGAAACCCTATGGAGCAATTCTACTTCGTTCCATAGTTATTATGAGTGGGAGTCAACTCTACAACAATGGATTTGGGGACCATAACTTGTTAAGTAAAAGATTAATGAACTTGTCTTGTGACTTTAGCCTGATATTATGGTAAAGTTCTCTAAAAGATGGCTGTCAGATGCTTGAAAAGGGGTACAAATTCAGTGCTTACCAGAGGTGCTATTTTCTGTAGACAGTCCTCTGCAACAGATGGTGCTCCAATATGTGTTCAATGAATTAATGAGATAATGTTTAAAGTGCTCAGCAACCAATGAATGATAGCTGATACTACGTATTTCAACAATAATAGGTATATACTATGTGGTCCTGGTGTGACACTGTAGGAAAAACACTAGACTGCAAGGTTGGTTTGAACCACAGGTCATCGGTTCTAACTCACCAACTCTCCTTAGAAACACTATGCAGGGTGGCTGGGAATCGGAACTGACTTGACAGCCCTTAACAACAACAACAACTATTAAGGAACAGGAATCCCTGGGTGGTACAAATGGTTTGTGCTCTAGGCTGTTCCTAACTGAAAGGGTGGTGGTTCGGGTTTACCCAGAGGCCCCTCCGAAGAAAGGCCTGGTGATCTATTCCTGAAAATTCAGCCATTGGAGATCCTACAAAGTAGGATCCACATGGAGTAGCCATGAGCCAGAGTTGGCTCAACAGAAACTGTGTTGTCGTCTTTTTTTAAGTGCCAGGCACTACTAGTTGCTGAGAATGTAAATGTGAAGAAGACAGACAAGGCCCATGCCCTCATGGAGGCTTATAGTCTAATGGATATAACAAATATATATATTCTTATATTCTAATGGATATATATGTATGTATATTTAGATATAGTAAAGTCAGTTTGTTGTCGTTAAGTGCCGTTGAATCAGTTCCCACTCGTAGCGACCCCATATAGGGTTTCTGAAGTGTGGCTGGTGCACTTGAATCGCTGATCTTCCTGTTAGCAATCCAGTGCTTATTCTTCAGTGTCACACCAGGTTAATTACATAAGTTTAGAGTGTACCAAGCACTATGAAAGGAAAAATTTTAAAGGAATGTAGAAGAAGTATGCTTTTTAAACTTTATGATCACAACTCACAGTAAGAAATAGAAGGAGACTTCAAAAAAGTTCATGGACATGGAATGAAAAGATATTGGAATTTTTTCCATGCACTTTTGGAACCCCTCTCATATGTTTCTCTTGTGACTCAATTCACAGAAGATCATGCAATTAAACTGAAGCAAAATTTTCATAAACATTGTGGTTGGATTGCTTGCAAAAGTGGCCGCCAAGGATTTCACCTAATCTTGGCTTGCTCAGACTGTTATCCCTTCCAGAGGTGGGGTCTGTTCCCCTGTCCTTGAATCTGATCTGGTTTTGTTACAGAGGTTGGGTTTGTTTTCCTACCCTTGAATCTGATTGGTTTTGTTATTTGCTTTGGCCAATAGGATGTAATGAACCAATAGAACCGTGGTGTAGGCCTCAACAGGTCGTTTAGTTTCTTTGTTTATGTGCTCTTTTTTTGTAAACTGCCATGTAAGAAAGCTCATACCAGAGCACTGAATGATGAAAGACCACAGAATCTAGAGAGACAGAGCGTGATTTCACATGGAGGAGCAATGACAGCTAGCACCAAGGCCCCAGATAGGAGTGAGCCAGTCTTGGATGTCCCAGCCCTAGTCCAACTCCCAGAGGAATACAGTTATATGAGTGAGCCTAGCAGATACCATGTCGAGAAGAACTGCCCAGCTGAGCCCAGTTAGCCCATAGCATTGGGGGGCAAGGGGGAGGGCAGAGGTGGACTTGCGGTTTGAAGCCAATTAATTGAGGTAGTTGGTTATGCAGAAACTATTTCTGAAGCAGAAATATTGACCTTTATTCTGTGTGTTCTTTTGTATTCTACTGCATTCCATTTAAAAAATGTTAATCAAGACCCATGAACGGAATCCACTACACACTAAATAGGGCATGACCAACACAGAGGTGGAAAATGACTGCGGGTTTGGCTGCTTTAAATAAGATTGGGGAAAGGCCTTCCAGTGGAAGGGGGATTTGAGCTGAGATCTGAGTCTAGAGGAGCACTCAACCTGTGACAATCTGGGGGAAAGAACACCCCGGCAGAAGAAACAGCCAAGTGCAGAGGCCTTGAGGCTGGACTAAGTTTGATATATTTGAACAACATATAAGAAGCCAGTTGTGAGGGAGCAGAGAGAGAAGGGCAGAGTGGAATTACATCGGGCCTCAAGCCTTCCAGCACCCAGGACATCAGCTGCACAGAGCAAGAACAGCTTGAAAGACCTTGGGGTAGACCAATTGACCTTCTATAGCTCTGCCTACTCACCTTTTTTTGTTGTTGTTTATTTCCATAACATAAAAGTAACCATTTTCAAATGAACAATTAATTCAGTGGTATTTTTGTACATGCACAGGGTTTTGCACTCACCACTTCTATCTAGTTTAAAAATGTTTCTATCTCCTATCCCATGCCGAAGAAAACCCTGTACCCATCAAACAGTTCATTCCCATCCCCTCCGGCTTTGGCAACCACTGTTCAACTTTCGGTTGTTATGGATTTGCCCACCCTGGGTATTCCATATAAATGAGATTATATACTATGTAGCCTTTTTGTATCTGGCTTTGTTCCCTTAACATCATGTCTTCAAGGTTCATCCATGCAACAAGTAACAAGTATCAGGACTTCATTTCTTTTTATGGAGAAGCAATGTTCCATTGTACAGACAGACCACATTTTGTTTATCCATTTGCACATCATTTTGACTCTCTCATTCTATCTTTAGCACATTTATAGTCCTTGCTTTGACGTCACCAACCCTGGAGAGAGAAAAGGTCTTGATAACATGAAGGGGAAAGCCAGTTTGTACCCTGCTGGTCTCTGCCTTTTTTTGTCCCTTTCCATCAACATTTTCCTGCAGGATTGAGCTTCCTGATGGCCCAAAATGCAGCTCCACTGCCGGTTACCCTTAAGCCCTCCCCCTGATTCCTATAAATACATCAAACACTCAGCTGGCAAAAAAAAAAAAAAAAAAAGAACTTGCAAGGCGTCTGAATGAAAATACATTTCCCCCCATCATCAGCCAAGTGTTTTCTCTGCATCTTCTCCCTCTGAGATGCTGGGGTGGGTGCTTACTGCATTCAGACTGCCAGCCCTTCCCTAGTTTAGAGAAGACAGAGGCTCCCTGAGGGACCTTGGGGCCTGAGAGTAGAAGCCCAGAGCCATACCTGCACTCATCTCCCACACAGAACATCCTTGCCTCCCACCCCGCAGCCTGATTGGTGGTCCTTTCAGACTCTGCCAAAATGGTTTTGAGCCAGTTTATTTGAGTGGCAAAGAAAGGCTCTGGAATCAGATGGGCCAGTATTTGAACCTCAGCTCAGCCAGCTACTAGTGATTTGACTGTGGGCTTTCTATCAGCTATCCAGGCCTCAATTCCTTCCTTTTAAAATGGAGGAAATGATCTTGGTCTTGCTGACTTGTTGGCAAGATCCCATGAAATGATGTAGGTGCAGGCGGTGTGACCCAATGGGATTAAATTTGACTTGAGGATAGATTGTTGTAATTCACAAGGCCCCGGGTATCCATCCTTTGACTAGAATTCTATCAGGAGATGAGAGAGGGCTGGCTACATCCCTCACCAGTTCCTGTTGGACAGTCTCACTATCTAGCTGGGGTTCTAGTGCCTGCTCCCTTCTCTAGTGGCGTCAGGCGTAAGGTACTGCATTGCCCCCTTGGTTTCCCTAAGCTTTGCTTTTGTTACTAGTTACAGTCAAGATGGCTCTGACTCTTAGACAATAGCACAAAGTGTTGCCACGTCCTGCCATCTTCACTATCGTTGATATGTTTGAGTCCATTGGTACAGCCACTGTGTATTGTGCATGCCTTCCATCCTAGGGAGCTCATCTTCCAACGCTAAGATGACCCTGCTGGTATTTGTAATAGCAGGAACATAGCTTTTTAGCACCATAGCAACAAGCAAGTCACTACTGTGAGATAAAAATGACAGAAGGGTGGTGGTCTTAACGCTATTCCTACTCTTGCACACACCTTTCCCAATCATCGTTTTTATGAAGTTCACCTCAATTATCCTCACTGTGCTTTCTTTATCCTGCTAGGGTGCTGATGGAGACATAGGGTGTCAATTTTAGTCCATGACTCATACTTGTACAACTTAAATCCAACTCTGAGCCCCCATCTGCTAGATTGGAGAGAAATTTAATTTGCCTTCACTGGGGACTTCCCTACTAAATAAACCCCAGATGATGCCCAATCCTTGGGCTCATGTGCAGTAACAAAGTGTTGGGATATCCCTTGCAATCTTTTGTCATTGCCCGCCCTGGTGACTTCTTGGTGACCTGTTGTTTTAGGCAGCCTGGTCCCTTCGGGTCCCATGGCATTGGTGTGTGCATGACAGACCTGGGACAAGGAAAGTGTCGGCAGAATGGAAGGTACTAGACTCAGGCCTTGGCCTCCCTGAGGCCTTTCTCCGTTCCCAGGATTTACCAGTTTGTGGGCCTTCCCAGTTCTTTTTTGTCATCTCTCTTCTCTTGTCTTATCCTTAAATTCCTTTAATTTCCAAATACCTGAGATGGCCAAGGCATTAAATGACTTTCCTCCACACTCCCAATCTGGGGACAACCAATATAATCCCCAAAAGAATTCAATGCTTTACAAGAGACAGGAAGGACAGCTTCTGATTTGCATCCTGCAAAGATCCTTGAGCCCAGGAAATGAAAATCATGTATGGGGAGGGGGAATGGAGTACACACACAAATGAATGTTTAATAGATCTGGACACTTGTAGGAAGTATTTAACAAAGTTCATGACATACAGAAAGCATTCACGCTAATGAGTATTATTTTAACTTAGTAAGAATGGTAGGCACAGTCTATATTGCAATCCATACAGATAACCGAGGAATTAATAGAAACTGTACATCATTCAGGATACTATACATTTCCCTGGTGTGTGGCTATGCACTGGTTTGCTAACTGTAAAATCAGCAGTTCAAACCCATGAGCCGCTCCTTGGAAACCCTATACAGATTTGCAACTGACTTGAAGACAGTTAACAACAAAAAACATTGCCCATTAATCTCATCAGTGACGTCCAGTATTTAAAACCACAGTACACTGAAAAACACAAAACCCATTAAAAGTAAAAAAACAAACCACCATCACAATAAACCTATTTGATATAAGTGTAGTGCCAGGTACATATGTATTAAGACACCTGGAATCTCATCCGTTCAGTTGAATGTCTCACATTATTATATCATGTTTTACCTTTTAAGAAACCACATCTTGCTATTTGTACATACCCACAGGATTAGATTGCCAGGAACAGAGATAATTTAGCAGATCTGCAAACCTCAATTCAGGGTTTCTGTGGAATTCCTTTAATCTCCAAATACCTGAGAGGGCCAAGGCATTAAATGACAATCCATGGGTAGCAGAACAAGCAACTTCCAAATATGTTCCTGCTACAGGGTCATTTTCCCTCGTTTTGAGTGCAGGAGATAAAGTGGGCAGTTTGCAGAGTAGTTCCAGATGAGACAGTATCATGAACACTGGCATTGACTGAGAATACACATGCAAAATCCAGAAATATCTCATGATCAGAATGAAAGGTCGAAATTTAATACCAAAACCAGAAAATTGGCTTGGCTTCCCCCATGCTCTGCACAGGAAAGTTCTTGTTTGGAAGTTCTGAAGGGAGAAGGCACTGGAGACATTATGTTCATGGCCTCCTCAGGTTTTCTGGGAATGGGGAGGGTCTAGTGTTATCCCAAGACCTCAGGAAATGGAGACTCTTTTTCTTCACAATGGTAGCCTCGCATGGAAGAAAGATAAGTTGTTGGAAGGAAATCAGGGAGGAGGTTCTCACTGATAGGATACTTCTCAGGCTGTTTTATTCATCTTTGTACCCAATTTTTGAGATTCAGTGGTTTCTCTCCTGGCACCTCTGCCTGCCTCAGTTGTTCTTGTCTGCATCGCATCTCTACCTCAGGTCACAGAATCCAGCCCTTCTTCTTGGGGAACCACCCTCATCCAGTTTGTGACTGTGGCCATCAGAGTCACAGCAGTTGGTTCAAGAATGGTTTGACATGCTTCAGGCTAATGAGAACTGGCCCTAGGAAGTTCAGTGGAACAACTGGTGAAAAGGATCTTTTACGTTTAACTTTTACTGAGGTTGCCAGGCTGGTAGAGTGGAAGCCCATTACTATTAGCAAGCCAATCAGAGGAAAGTAGGGATGAGAGACAGAGAGATAAAAGAAGAAAGAATGTCAAGATGACAGCACTGAGCTCCTAGATCAAGCCGTACCTGAAGTCAGAAATATCCTTGGATTTCATAATTACATTAAAAAGGATGTTGTTGCTGTTGTTAAGTGCTGTTGAGTCAATTCTGGCTCATAGTGACTCTGTATAGGGTTTCCGAGGAGCAGCTGGTGGGTTTTAACTGCCCACCTTGTGGTTTGCAGTCTAGTGCTGATCTTAACAGCACAACACCAGGAGTCCTAAATAAGGATGTTGTTATTGTTAAGTGCTGTTGAGCTAATTCCAGTTTATAGTGACCCTGTATAGGGTTTCCAAGTAGCGACTGGTAAGTTTAAAACCACTGAGTTTATCATTCAAACTGACCTTATGGTCCAGTGCTTTATCCCACAGAACAACACCAGGACTCCAAAATAAGGATTGTTATTGTTGTTAAGTGCTGTGACGTCAGTTCCAACCCATAGCAACCCTGTATAGGGTTTCCAAGGAGCAGCTGATGAGCTTGACCTGCTAGCCTTGCAGTTACTTCAAACTGAACTTGCAGTCCAGCTCATTAACCCACAGCACCACGCCAGGACTCCTCCTCCTTATTATTTATCTTATCCTAAACTGAGCCCTAAAAATACATGAACAGGAGTGGTTTGGTTTTTTTTACCTTGAATGACTAGAGTTACCCTGAATGTGTCATCTTTATCCTGCCTCTGTATCTGGCAACATTCTACCAAGATAAAAACAACACATAAGTGCAGGTGGTCCTTGCAGTAGTTAGACAGTTAAACAAGGGGGTCCTGAAGGGCAGCTCCCTGCCCTTCTCTCACCTCTGTCAGCCCTCTTCCAATCTCTCCTCCACTAGAAGCTGGTGAACGTTTGAAACATACTTCCATGTCAACAGCATCTTCTCATAAGAAGGCTTCAGGAATTTGAGAATTCCTAAATTTGGAGATTTGAACACTTGGAAATGTTAGTGATTTAGTAGCATGGAGAGAGTAGATTTCAACAAAATCTGTTATTACAACCAAAGACTGTCAAAGAACGCACATCTTAGGTCTTGTAGTCTCCAACCATTTGCAACCTTGCCTTCTCGCCAAATCTGTTGTCTTTAAATGATTGTGGCTCATGGCCACCCCATGTGACAGAGCAGAACTGCCCCATCAGTTTCCTAGGCTGTACAAGGGGCATATTGCCAGGTCTTTTCTTCTGTGGAGCTGCTGGTGGGTTCGAACCACCGCCAACCTTTAGGTTTGCTGTGGAGTTCTTAACCACTGTGCCACCAATGCTTCTTTGGCACCCAAGAGACCAACAGTTAACACAAATGCATAGAAAAGCTAAACCCTAAGTCTGATTCACTACTCCGGTGCATACCCAACTCACCCTACTTTGCCAAAAGGATAATTCATGCATGAGAATTGTTGTTGTAGTTAAGTAACCTCAAGTGGAGTCAGTTCTGACTCATAGCAATGTTGTATATGGTTTCCAAGGAGTGGCTGGTAGGTTGCTGTTAGCAGTCCAATGCTATCCTACATTGCCATACCTAGATGCACAAATGTTTGTGGCAGCAGTATTCACAATAGCAAAGACATGGCAACAACCCACATGCCCTTCAACCAATGAATGGATAAACAAACTCTAGTCTGTCCTTAACCCATTGGAGCTGAAGTGATTCGAACTCAGAGCGACCCTCTAGGACAATGTAGAAATGCCTGTATGGTTTCTGAGGCTGTAATTTTTATGGAAAGGAGCTCTGATAGTGTAGTGGGTTACAAGTTGGGCTGCTAATAACAAGGTTCAAATCTACCAAAGCAGAAAGCCTTATCATTTCCCCTCCGAGTGGAAACCAGCCACTCGGAGGGGAAATGATAAGGCTTTCTGCTTTCATAAAGATTTACAGCCTTGGAAACCCTATATGGGGTTGCTATGAAATGGAACGCATCAACATCAATATCTTAGGCGCTGTTGAGCTGAAATAGACTAGTATTGACCAACTAGTATTGGCAACCACATGGTGTACTATGCTGGCCAGGAATGACAAATTGAAGAGGAATGGTGTTGCATTCCTTGTCAGAAAGAACATATCAAGATCTGTCATGAGGTACAACTCTGTCTATGATAGGATAATGTCCAGGTGCCTACAGGGAGAACCAGTCAATACCACTATTATTCAAATTTACGCACTAACCGCTAAAGCCAGTGAAGATGAAATCAAAGAATTCTACCAACTTCTTCAATCTGAAATCGATAGAACATGCAATCAAGGTATATTGACAATCACCAGTGATTAGAATGCAAAGATTGGAAACAAAGAGGAAGGATCAGTAGTTGGAAAATATGGCCTTGGTGATAGAAATGATGCTGGAGATTGCATAATAGAATTCTGCAAAACCAATCATTTGTTCATTTCAAATACCTTTTTTAAACAACATAAGAGATGACTATACACATGGACCTCGCCAGATGGAATATAGAGAAATCAAATTGACTACATCTGTGGAAAGAGATGGTGGAAAAGCTCTATATCATCAGCCAAACCCAGGCAGGAGCAGACTATTGAACAGATCATCAATTGTTCATATGCAAATTCAGACTGAAACTGAAGAAAATGAAAACAAGTCCACGAGAACCAGAATATGACCTTGAATATATCCCACCTGGATTTAGAGATCATCTGAAGAAAAGATTTGATACATTAAGACCAAAGACCAGAAGAGTTGTGGGATGACATCAAGAACATCATACAGGAAAAAAGCAAAAGTCATTAAGAAGACAAGAAAGAAGGAAAAGATCAAAATGGGTGTCAGAAGAGACACTGAAACTTGCTCTCCAGCATAGAGATGCTAAAGCAAATGGAAGAAATAAGGAGGTCCAAGACCTGAACAGAACATTTCCAAGGCCAGCTCGAGAAGACAAAGTCAAATATTATAACAAAATGTGCAAAGATCTAGAATTAGAAAACCAAAAGGGAAGAACATGCTCAGTATTAATTAAGCTAAGGGAACTGAAGAAAAAATTCAAGCCTTGACTTTCATTATTGAAAGAATCTCTGGGCAAATTATTGAATGATGCTGAAAGCATCAAAAGTAGATGTAAGCAAGCAAGTTGTTTGCCAGGGAACCATCAAGGTAAGTGGTCGGGTCCCTCCAGAGCAATCCCCCTTCCAAGACTGAGACTCAAGGGCAATACACAAGCAGGCATGTGGTCTTGCTGGTGACCACGTTGTACCGATAAAGGGAAGTGGGTGGAAAAACATCAATGAAGTTGTGAGCTAAGTCTGACCACATTCAATAGACTCCTATCAACCTGGATTGAGACCTGGTTGGCCAGCAGTGTGGCAAGACCTGGGAACTTCTGGGCCCAGGGACAGGGACATGGCCACAGAGGACTAGAGCAGAGAGTAAAGCGTCTAGCTGATATGAAGTGAGGGAAGATGCACAAGAACACCCATACTTGCAGATATTTGACCTGGCTTCAATGGCTGGATGATCAGAACTCGACTACAGGAAGAAAGATGAGGGGAAAAAAGTAATCTGCTACAATTTGATGAACTTGACCTACACTTATGGATGTAATAGCTCAAAAGGTGGAACAAATCTTTACAGCGAGGATCATTCTCACCCCCTCAGTACACAGGGTTGACAGGGATGGGCAACTTAGACATTGACTACCCAAAATGGGGAGCTACAAAGGCATGAAGTGACTGGCTTGCAAGCTTTCAAGAGGGAGCCTAGTTTCAGAGGGTGCAGGGGAAAATAGAATCTCCACTGAGTGGTTTCCAACCTGTCTGGATGGGGTTGGTGATAGGAGATGGGGATAAGACTCTTGTGGTTCAATAGTGAATAATTACTATCAGGACTGATTGTGAGTGTTGCAAATATAAAGGCAGATGTTATGTAACAAAAGAACGGGAGTGGTTGATCATGCTGTCCAGGAATGGAGGACCCTGGGACCATCAAGGGAGAAGAGTGGAGTGTGAGACCCTACCCAGAGAAACTGTGATGCCAGAGCTGGAGGCAAAGATGATGACATTGAAGAGATGGAGTAGCTGGGCATCCTGGACTCAGGGAGGGAAAGGGTCTATGTGCTGACAGATGGGGTGGGAGGCTTGCAGGGTGTACCCTTTGGTTATTAGAATAGTTATATATTCCTGAGTGCTTCGGTGTACATCCAAAAAAAAAAAAAAACACACAGAGGGATTGGAAGTAAATGTTATTCAGTGATAATACATGGAGGGGATTGCAATCATTGCAATGAAACAAAATACAATA
>NW_006408596.1:4154437-4160021 GCF_000296735.1 Chrysochloris asiatica
TAATTTCATTTTATTTTTAACAAATAGTTACGGGAAACAATTAGGAAATTATAAATTGGATTCTGAGGAAATGTTATTTACTGGTAAACATGTTTGTGTGTGTGTGTTTTAGGAGTACCTTTCGTCAGGGTTTGGTGATTGGAAGCAAACCTGTAATTTACCCAGTGCTCCACTGGCTTCTTCAGAGGACTAATGAACTGAAGAAAAGAGCATATTTAGCACGTTTTTTAATAAAACTTGAAGTACCAAGTGAGTTTCTTCAAGATGAAACTGTGGCTGACACCACTAAGCAGGTACATAATACGTTAATGATACATTTAAACTGTCTATCATGGATTTCAAAAAGCTCTGGTGGCATAGTGGTTTGGCACTCAGTTGCTAACCTAATGGTTGATGGTTTGAACGCACCAGCTGTTCCATAGGAGAAAGATGCAGCAGTCTGCTCCTGTAAAGAGGGTTGTTATTACGTGCCATCAAGTCAATTCTAACTCATAGCGACTCTGTGTAGAGTTTTGGGACCCTGTATAGAGTTTCCAAGGAATGGCCGGTCAGTTTGAGCTGCTGACCTTGCAATTAAAATTAGCCTTGCAGTCCAGAGCTTATCCTATAATGCCACACAGGACTGCTCTGTAAAGGTTACAGCCTTGGAAACCCTATGTGGCAATTCTCCTCTGTCCTGTAGGGTCACTGTGAATCAGAATTGGATTGGTTTAAGGTGACTGTACAATTTATCATCTAAGTTAGAGACATAAGTTACATCAGAACAGAAGGTATAAATTGGTACTATTCCAGGTGAATTGGGTCATATGCCATATGAGCCCCATACGGGAATTGTGAGTAGACCTAGAAGCTAGGCTTGCAATCTCAGAAAACTTCCTGATCAAGAAGAGGGTGTAGTGAGAGCTTAGAGTTTGAAATTTCTGTGTACTTTTCTTACCATAGTTTTGAGATAATACTGGGTTCTAGCTGTAAGGTCCTAAAACTCTTGACTTCTCAGTATTCTGGCTGACTTGGCCTCTGGTCCTTAGCTCTTAAAGCACTTGCTAATCAGGCTCTGGCAAGAGAGCACTCAGGCTTGAGGTTTCAGAGATCTTTGATTTTTGTGTGTGTCCTTTTGTTTGGCACTTTAATGTGCTTTTATTGTTAATGTACTATTGTTATACAGCATATTAATGAGCTCTTGTTATTCATATACTGTGTTATGTAGCACTTATTTGTGACAGAATATGTTCTGGTAGTGTATTGGATTATGAGCTGGCCTGCTAACTGCAAGGTCAGTAGTTTGAATCTACCAGCTACTTCATGGAAGAAAGATGAGGCTTTTTGCTCTCATAAATATTTGTAGTCTTAGAAACTCAATACAGGGTTCCTGTGAGTCGAAATCGACTCATTGGGACAAAACTGCACCACCATCATCTTGGAAGAAGTTGGTTGATCTGTCTCCCCCAATAGATTATGACGTGCTTGAAGGCAGGTGTTATATCTTCTCCATCTTTATTTCCTTTAGGGTTTTTTATGGATTCTTTTATACAATAGATGTTCAATCTTTGGATTGAATCAAACAATCAACTCCATGTTTTCATTTCTCATCTATATATTTTGGGTGAACATGACATTCATATAAAATGGAGTCACTGTTGATCTAAAATATTTTCAGAGTTGAAAGACTTAAGTAAATAAATAATAGAAAGCAGTCTGAGGTGGAAGTAATACAGCACTATGGATTTTCACTATTTTTAATATGTAACTAAGCCTACTGTTAAAAAAAAGGTCAAGTTAACATATTTTTTTAATGCTCAAGTATTAATTTCTGGGTAGCAAAATTCAGAATGATTTTTTTAAGTTTTCTTTTGCTTTTGTTAAGAATATACACGACAAAACGTACATCTATTCAGTAGTTTCTCCAGGTTCCATTTAGTAACATTGTCTTCAAGTGTTGCAACTGTTTTTCCCTCCTTTTCTGCGTTGTTTCTCCCGCATTTACATAAACTCACTATCCACTAAGGCTCCTATCTTGTCTCAGTCTTCTTCTGTTGCTCCACGTGAATAGCCACTGTACCTTGCATAACTGTGCCTTGGATGAGCTTTTTTTTTTTTTTTTCCTCCGGGAGCAACCTGCTTTGTAACTTTTTTATTGTGAGTGAAAATTTACCAAGCAGATTATCAGTTTTACATTCAACAAATCATACACTTCCTTTCATCTCAGTGATTGCAATTCCCTCATGTAATACTGCTTATTCCCCTTCCTCTCTGTTTTTCTTGTTTTCATCCCTCCTGATGTGGTGCGGTGAGTTAATGCTTAGGACTGCAAAGTCAGTTTGAATCGCAAGGCCAGTGATTCAAGCTCCCCAGCCACTTCTCGGAAACCCTATGCAGGGTCGCTGTGAGTTGAAATAGACTCAGTGGCACTTAACAACAACAACTTTCCCAGCCTATCTGATTTTTGTCATTGACTAAATGCTGCCCTTTTTATTTTAAATGATTGACCATTCTGGTGTACGTACCTCCCTCTTGGTTGGTGTCCCCATTGTAGACCTATCGATTGCTTGACTAAAAATTGAGCCGGGGGTAAGTTCAGTTTCAGACTGAAGGGTGAGCAAGGACCATAGTCTTGGGGCTCTACCAGTGCCTATTTGACCAGTAAACCTAGTCTTTTTAAATTATTGTAAGTCTTGCTCCCCATTTTCTCCCACTCTGTGTAGGACCTTGTAATGCGATCTCTTTCAGAGCAGTTAATAATGGTGGTCAGGCACTAATTTAGTTTTTCTGGTCTGAGGGTCATGGAGACTGATGTTCACATGATCCATTATTTCATTGGACCTAAGTGTTTTCAAGCATCTCCAGTTTTCATCATTCTTTACTCTAGACTGGGAGAAATTAATAGTTTCCCCTAAATGGCTAGTCTAAGATGAGCTTTTAGAATCCCACTTGTTGCTCACCCATGTAGGATGTGGCACATTGTCTTTGTGGACTACATTATACTTGTAAGCTTGTAAGACCCCAGGCCCTATGCAGTGAGATAGGAGGTAGAACACATTATTAGTCCACTTAACTAGGATGTGCCATAAAATCATGACCCTATGTTTCCAAACCAAAGGATCCAATCTCATGATGTGTTTGGTTGTACAGAAGCAATCTTAGAAACTACTGTTTTTTATACCTAGTTGTAAATGTGTCTATCAGTTTAACTTTTTAAAGATGTACAAGTTACAGTGATAGGCTGTGCAACCTTGCTTTTAATCACTGTAATATTTCCATCACCATTAACACACACACCCTTTTCCTCTCTTTCCTGCCGCTGGTAACCACTAATAAACTCTATATACATTTGCCTTTTTTTGTCCTTTTATATAACTGAGGTCAGAATTGGACTGCTAACCTCAAGGTCGGCAGTTCAAAACTACAAGCTGTTCTACCGGAGAAAGATGAGGCTTTCTGCTCCTATAAAGATTTACAGCCTCGGAAACCCTAATCAGGGTCACTATGAGTCAGAACCAACTCTATGGTACTTAACAACAACAATAGAATATGTATCCATTTGTGATTGATTTATTTCACTCAGCATGATACCTTCACGCTCCATATATGTTGTAGTCAAAACGTCATTTCTCCTACTGGCCAAGTAGTAGTCCATTGTATGCATGTCCCGTATTTTGTTTATCCATTCATCTCTTCATGTACATTTAGGTTTTTTTCTACCTTTTGGCTATTGTGTAGAGTGCTGTGATGAACATTGTTTGGAAAAGTCCCTTTGAGTCTCTGCTTTCAGTTCTTTTGGGCATATAACCAGGATGGAATTGCTCAGTCACATGATACTTCTAATTTTAGGTTGTTTTTTTGTTTTGTTTTGATTTTTTGCATCACTGCCCACAATGGCTTTAACATTTTGCATTCCCATCAGCAATAGGCAAGGGCTCCATTTTCCCTAAATCCTTGCCAGTATTCATTTTCAGTCTTTTTTTTATCTTAGCCTTCATAGTGGAAGTGTAATGGTGTCTCATTGTGGTTTTGATTTGCATATTATTGAGTGTCAAATACACCACAGAGGCCCCAGTAGAAGTAGAGCAACATGAGAATCCCTGAGTCCTTGCCTTTGAATATTGAAAATGGTGTGGAAAATGTAGAAACAAAAATGTGACTTTGTTTTCCTCCCTCCTCTCCTCATCAATAAATTTGGTGAAAACGAATTCCTCTAGAAGAAGTTGATTAGTAGTTTTACTACCTATGCTCAGCTCATTCTTGGCAGAGTTAGCAATTGTGAAGACATGTTTGTTCTTGAAGCCGTTCTGAAGGTGAATCTGCAGTATCATGCACTACAGAGATGCTAATGGGAAATGCATGTTGTCTTTCCAAATGAATAATTACAGAGTGTATTCTCATTTACATGATTTGTAGATTTGTGGGTTATAATCAGGCAAGAAAAATATTAATTTCCTATCATTACCCACAAAAATTATGTTTTCTCATTTATTCAACAACTTTTTATTGAACATCTCTGTGGATTATTCCTTATGCTGGGTCCCAAGGGTACAGAGGTATTCAGGGTCATTGTGATTCCTGTCTCGTTGCTTTTCCCTGTCTGATGAAGGAAGATGGGCAGATAGGCAAGTAACTAGATGCTTCTAATGTTTATATGGTATCTACTCTGATCGGTTACGTATAAATAGGACCAGAGGATACTTCCCTTACCTGAATTATCTATGCTGAGATGAGAAGGATAGATAGGAGTTATCCAGGTTAGAAATGATGGGGTCATGGAAGTAGTCTCAGGGAATAGGGTTTATAAAGTGCAGGTGAGAGTTTGGAATGTCCCAGCAACTAAAAGATCAGCATAACTAGAGTACTGAGTAGGAGATGGAATTGTACCAGAGATGAAGCAACAGAAGAAATATTAATGGCTGGATTATGTAGACTTATTTTTATGTATTACATAGATGTTCATGGATGTGTTTTTAATTCTGTTCTTATGATTTAAGTAATCACTATAAATTAATCCATAATGTGATTAAGTAAAACCTACTGGATCTAGACATTCATTTATAATTTTCTTATTGTTTTAGTATGAAGAATTGATGGAAGCCTTTAAAACTTTGCATAAAGAATGTGAGCAACTTAAGACATCTGGATTTTCTACAGCAGAAATAAGAAGGGTAAATAAACAAACGGAACCTAATATTATTTATTTGCATTGGAATCGTATTAGAATTATTTTTATTTTTAGTTAATTCTCTTGTATATTTAGAAACTAGTGGTAGCAAATGGCAGATTTACTTTTGTTTAGGGCCTTTAATGGAGTCCTGGTATGGCACTGTGGGTTAATGCGCTGTACTGAAAAGTTTGTTCAATCTGCAAGGTTGGTGGTTCAAGCTCACTAGCTGCTCCTCGGAAACCCTATATAGCAGGGTCGCTATGGGTCGGAACCAAATCAGTGGCACTTAACAACAACAACAACAACAACAGGGCCTTTAGGAGATCTTTGCTGGAGAATTAAGGCCTGAGTAGATTCACAGTGAGTTCTTATGTACTACACTGATCACTACCATGGATTACTGTTGTGGTGCTATAGGGCAAGCGCTGGATTGGT
>NW_006408596.1:4160910-4163517 GCF_000296735.1 Chrysochloris asiatica
ATGGTTGATGGTTCAAACCCACTAACCATTCTCAGAGAGAAATAAGATGCTTTCTACTTCTACAAAGATTACAGCCTCATGGTCACTGTGAGTCAGAACTGACTCAATGGCACTTAACAACAACTATGTACTCCCACTGCTGCTGACACACTCCAGCAATTCAATTCCAAAATTTGGTCTTGGCAGCCCTATGTAGGGTCACTATGAGTTGTAATCAACTTGATGACACTGGGTTTGTTTTTGTTTTATATGTATATATGTTTTCTATTATGTACACATTCATATCTATGTAAAACAAGAATCCAGGAATTGATGGAATACAAATTGAATATTTCAACAAATTCATTCAGCACTGGAGCATTAACTTATCTATACCAATAAATTTGGAAGTAGCTTTCTGGCCAATCGATTAGAAGAGATCCATATTTGTGACCATTCCAAAGAAAGGTGACTCAGTGGAATGTGGAAATCATCAGACAGTATTATATTACATGTAAGTAAAATTTTGCTGATGATTGTTCAGAAAGAATTGCAGCAGTACATTGACAGGGAGCTTCCAAAAACTCAAGTCATATTCAGAAGACATGGAATGAGGGACATCATTGCTGATGTCAGATGGATTTTACCTAACAGCAGAGGATACCAAAATTATGTTAACTTTTGCTTTATCGACGATGCAAAGGCATTCGATCATAACAAACTATAAATAATACTGCGAAGAATGGGAATTCCAGAGCGTTTAGTTGTGCTCATGAGGAACCTGTATATAGACTAAGAGGCAGTCGTTTGACCAGAACAAGGGTTACTAAACAGTTTAAAATTAGGAAAGATGTGCATCAGGGTTGTATTCTTTTACCATACCTATTTATCTGTTGAGCACATAATCCAAGAAACTGGATTTTATGAAGAAGGAAGTGAAATCAGAATTGGGGAAAGACTCATCAATTTTTAACATGCAGATGACACAACCTTCCTTACTGGAATTCAATACTGATGAAGATCAAAGAGTACGGTTTTCTGTATGGATTGCAAATAAAATGAAAATCATCACAACAGACCAATAAGTATTGTCATGATAAATGGAAAGTCAAAGACTTCATTTTGCTGGATCCACAGTCGATACTCATGGAAGTAGCAGTCAAGAAATCAAACGATTTAATATACTGGATCTCTTTAAAGTGTTAAAGAGCAGAGATAACAGTTTGAGGATTAAGGTGTGCCTGACCCAAGCTATGGTATTTGCAGTGACCTAGTATGCATGTGAAAGTTGGAAAATGAATAAGGAAGAATCGATTCATTTGAGGTATAGTGTTAGAGAAGAATGTTGAAAGTACGAGGGTGAGTCAACAATTGTCTGCACTCTACTCCAGTTATATTAAAACACCTGTCCACGTCCACAGCTGATGACAACATTGAACATGTACAAGAAATGATTCTACTGAATATATGAGTGACAGTGGATTATGTGGCAAATCAGCCACGGCTCTGCCTATGAAATAATCTACAACAGACTTGAGTTTTGAAAAGTTTGTGCCAGATGGGGTACCATAACAACTCATAGAAGAGCATGAACAGAAACATTTGGACATCTGCAAACAAAATTTGGACCAATACTTAAGGAATGTACAAGTTTCTTTAAAAAAATCAGTACTGATAATGAGACATGGATTCATCACTACGAGCCTGAGAGTAAACGGCAGAGTGTGGAAAGGAAACATCCTAAGTCGCTGACCAAGAAAAAGTTCAAAAGTCAGCCATCAGCAGGAAAATTGTTGCTTACAGTTTCCTGGGATTCTCAAGGGCCAGTATTGAAAAACTATCAGGATAAAGGTTCAACAATGAAAAGAACTCATTACAGTGAGATGCTCACTGAAGAACTGAAGGCTAAATTTAGGATTAAAAGGAGAGGACTGCTTATCCATGGACATTGTGATCTTGTATGACAGTGCACATCTGCACACCTCTGCCCACACTGTTGACTCCGCAAAAACTTCATTTTGAGGTGTTAAAGCATCCTCCCTATGGTCCTGATCTTGCTCCATCAGACTTTCTCCTGATTGGTCCCCTGAAAGCAGCCCTTCTAGGACTAAGATTAACTTCTGATGAAGAAGTGAAGGCAGTGGTGTATTCGTGACTCTCAGCTCAGCCTAAAACCCTTTTTAATAAGGGAATACAACAGCTCGTTGACAGATGGGCAAAGTGTATTGAAAAACAAAGAGATTATGTCGAAAAGTGATGATGCATTTATCTTTTCTAAAAGTCTATTAAAATAAATTTTTGCTGCCAGAGTGAGGATAATTTTTGACTCATCTTCATACCATGGACTGTCAGAAGAACAAACAAAGCTGTCTTGGATGAAGTACAGCCAGAATGCTCCTTAGAAACCAGTATGTTGAGACTTTGTCTCTCATACTCTAGACATGTCAGTAGGGTTCAGTCCCTAAAGAAGGACATAATGTTTGTTAAAGTGGAGAATCAGCAAAGAAGAGCAAGACCCCCAATGAGATGGATTGGCACAGTGGCAGCAGCAGTGGGATCCAGCATAACAGTTGTGAGTATGGCCCAGTACCTGGCAGTGTTTCCTTCTGTTGTCCAGGGGGTCGCTAT
>NW_006408596.1:4163952-4168764 GCF_000296735.1 Chrysochloris asiatica
GCTATGGGTTGGAATCGACTCGACCATCACTTAACAACAACAACACTAATATATATAACAATGACTTGTATCTTGCTTTTTTAGATCATTACACTGTAAATATTGTTGTTGTTAAGTGCTGTCGAATCAGTTCTGACTCATAGTGTCCCTGTATAGGGTTTCCAAGGAGTGGCTGGTGAATTTGAATGGCCAACCTTGCAGTTCCAACTGACTTTGTGGTCCAGTACATTATAGCACAGTGCCAAACCAAGACTCCTTGTAAATATAATGCCATCATTTTTCTTCTGCTGTATAATTATTGCTGTTGTTGTTAAGTGTCGTCCAGTTGGTTCCAAATCATAGCGACCCTGTGTAGGCTTTCTGAGCAGTGAATGTTGAATATAATGAAATCTTTTTCTCAGTTTTGTAAAATCCGCTTCTTCCAAGTAATGTCGTCTCATGATACTTCCCCATGGCATTAAACATCCTTTTGTATCGTCTTTAATGGCTTTCATTGTCATTTATTTAACATAATTTATTTCATAATCCTCAGACTTTTGGGTCACTTCCAAATTTTAGATATAATTAGCATGGTGATGCGAATTCTTATAGAGAAGTGTGTGCCATTTTATGAATACTTTATTAGGACAAGTTCTCAGAGGTGGAATTACTGGGTCAGAAAGTATGTACATTTTTAAGACTTCTGATATTATTCTTTGATACAATTCCCCCAGGAGTGAGTAAGCATGCTCATTTTCCCAGTTTCTGTTTCACCTGCAGTCTTGTGAGAGTCAGACTATTGTGGGGTTTTTTGGGTTTTTTTTAATTATTATTTTTAGGTTGGCTTGTTTACATTTAAAAAGTGTTATTTGTTGTTGAGTTGGTTTAATTCATAAATACCCTGAATAGGGTTTCCTAGGAGTAGTTGGTAGGTTTGAACTATTGACCTTTGGTTAGCAGTCCATTGCTTATCCTATAGATCACCACACCTAGTTTAAAAGAAGCTTATTCATTTTTTAAGTTCTTTTCATTTGAGGAAGTGAAATAGTTAATTGATAAAACTAGACAAATTTATGTCTTAGAAGAATTATGGCCATAAAAATAATTTTGATGGAAAATTGGCAGAATATATGGTTTGGTATTTAACAGAGCAGATGGGATGTCAGCAGCTGTTGTTCGTGTATTTAGACCTGCACTTTCCATGATGGAAGATTTTTGAGAAATCATGTACCCATATTTAGAATCGGAACACAAATGTGCTGCTTGGCAGCTTTACCTTGCTGCGTTATAACCTGTTTTAGTTGCCTTTCTAGATGAGCACCAAGCTGCCAAACAAATTACCCTATGTAGAGAACCCTGGGGGAATTAGAAATGCTTCCGTCTAAAAGAGGAGCTTTGTTCCTGAATGCTGTAGCTTACATGAGGAAAATGGTACCACAGACTTATAAAAAACCTTATCTGAATTCTACAGACTAAGAATATTTTTTCTTATCCTTTCCTCTTTGCTACCTCTTAGGATATCAGTGCAATGGAGGAAGAAAAGGATCAGCTCATTAAGAGAGTTGAACGTTTGAAGAAAAGGGTAAGTAAGGCAAGAATGAACACCCGTCAGACTTTGGCCACAACTCCCAAAGATTTGCAAAGAGTTAGGAATGCACATAAAGATGAAGGCAGGCATGGTGTCCGTCTGAAGAGGGACTCAAATAATATTGACAGAAAGGGAATCTCCCCAGGCAGCAACCCAAAACTTTGAGGGACCTGGAGCTTCACTGTCATCTCCAGGGAGTACTGTTTACCAAAAGGAAATGAGAAATGGATGTCTGTGTCACGTGACACGTTATTTCTCTCTCAAAGCTGACAGTAACATGTACTACTTATTCCCTCACTGTAGGTGGAGACAGTTCAGAATCATCAACGAATGCTTAAAATAGCAAGGCAACTTCGAGTTGAAAAAGAGAGAGAAGAATTCCTTGCACAGCAGAAACAGGAACAAAAGAATCAGGTATCCACATTAAACTTTATGTTCTCATAATAAAGCCATCAATCCTCTGATAATTCAGATGTAAAGAAAGAAGAATTTAGAATTATACCAGAGGGCTTCAAAGTGCATCGAAAAATGCATTATCTTTTCTTCAGTTTTTCCAAGAATTTTTGAAGCTCCCTCGAAGAAGCTCATGCATACCTTTATTTTGTTAATGTGATAAAATACTCCTTTAATATTAAGATTTTCTTTTTTTATAATGTCAACTTTAACAATGCCACCTTTTGGGTTTTGTACTCTTAACTCTTTTTTACACTGTCTTGTGGCCTATACTTAGCTCATATAGTCCCAACATTAATGTATTATCCTAAGATTCAGTGTAATGCTAAGCAGTATGATTAATTTCTGATAAAACTTCTAGAATCTCTAAAGCTTGCTGATATCCTGGGATATTGAGAATATCTTTTTTATTTCATTGATCTCCAAGACTCCATGGCTGTTGAGTCAATTCTGACTCATAGCAACTCTTGAGGACAGAGTAGACCTGCCCCATGGAGTTTCCAAAGCTATAATCTTAGCGGTAGCAGACCACCGCATTTTCTCCCATGGAGCTTCTGGTAGGTTTGAACTTTTAAGCTTTCCATTAGCAACTGAGCGCTTTAACCACTATGCCACCTGCACCTCTTCCATTGATCACAGTATTGTGTAACTTTACTCTAATGGCAAATAAGCAAATCATGATAAGGATAAAATTACACACACTCTACTTTTTCAGACTTGTCTTACAGAAAACATAATTTGGCCAGAAAGTATTGCTTTTATTATTTAAAGTCTATCTGAAAATCTGGGTAGACTTACACATTAAAAATAGATTTCACAGTAGCTTCATTTCCTATAGATGGCCCGTTTAGATGTTGGTTCCTTTGAAGCTTGACCTGGCATCCTGATGGTTTCGCTGCAGCATTGTTACAGTGGTCAAGCGCTGAATGGTTACTTAGCATCAGTTTCAGATTCTGTTGTGTTGTTGTTAAGTGCCATCCAATGTGTCTGACTCAGAATAGCCTATGTACAACAGACTAGATCACTGCCTGGGTCTGTGCCATGCTCACATCTCCTATGTTTGAACACATTGTTACAGCCACTGTCAGTCCATGTGGTTGAGGGTCTTTTTCACTGAGCCTCCTCTTTATCAAACATGGTATGATGTCTTTCTCCCAGTACTGGTCCCTCCTGATAAAATGACCCAAGTACATGAGACAAAGTCTTGCCATCCTCCCTTCTTACTGTACTTCTTCCAAGACAGATTTATCTGTTCGTCTGGCAGTCTGTGCTATATTCAATATTCTTCTCCATCATCATAATTCAAAATAAATCAGTTATTCTTTGGTCTTTGGTCTTTCTTAGTCACCGTCTAGCTTTCACATGTATAAGAAAATGTGAAAATACCATGATTTGGGTAAGAACACAACACCTTAGTACTCAAGGTGACATCTTTACTTTTTTTAAAGAATTCTTTTGCAGAAGATTATGTAATATGTCGTTTGATTTCTTGACTGCTATTTCCATGGACATTGATTATGGATCCAAGTAAAATGAAGTTTGTTAGAGCGTCAATCTTTTCTCCATTTATCATGATGTTGTTTATTGGACCAGTGATGAGGATTTTTGTTTTCTGTATATTGAGGTGTAACCAAAACGAAAGCCGGAAGCCTTAAACCCTATCAGTAAGTCCTTCAAGTCCTCTTAGCTTTCAGCAAGCAAGGTCGTATCACCTTGACATCTCAGGCTGTCAATGAGTCTTCCTCCTGGTCTCATGGTGTGTTTTTCTTCATATGGCCCAGCTTTTGGGGCTATTTGTCTAGCATACAAATTTAGTCATATAGAGAAAGGATCCATCCCTGACACACACCTTTCCTGATATTAAACTGTGCAGTATCACCTTGTTCTGCTCACATGACTGCCTTTTCGTCTCAGTACAGAGTCCCTATGAGCACAATTAAGTGCTCTGGAATAACCATTCTCACAGTGTTATCCACAGTTTATGATCCCCACAGTCAAAATGCCTTTGCAGAGTCAGCAAAGCACAAGTATACAGCTTTCTGATATTCTCTACTTTCAGCCCCAAGCCATCTGACATCAGCAGTGGCTTCTTCTGAATCTGGCTTGAATTTCTGATAGTTATCATTATACTGCTGCAACCATATTGTTGTTGTTGTTATCGTTGGTGTGGGGTGGGAGGGGGGAGGGAGTAAGGGGATCCCTGGTGTGGCACTGTGGGTTAATGCACTGGACTTCAAAGTTGTTTTGAACCACAAGATTGCTGGTTGTAGCTCACCAGCTGCTCCTTGGAAACCCTATACCGGGCCCTATGGGTTGGAACTGACTCTATGGTTCTTAACAACAACAACAACGACAAGTAAGGAGTGAGAGCTAGGGTTAGGACTTTGGATATAGGTCCAACGTAGGCCTAGCAGCCCTGGTAGCATAGTGGGTTATGCCTTGGGCTGTTAACCTCAAGCTCAACTGTTTGAATCCGTCAGCTGCTCTTTTGGAGAAAGATGAGGCTTTCTACTCCCATAAAGATGTACAGCCTCATAAACCCTATGGTGGTAGTGATTATGTGCCATGGAGTCAGTTTCGACTCATAGCAACCCTCTATAGGTTGTTATGTGGTTGGTATGTAAATTTGAATAATAGTTGTTTTAAATGGCTTCCTTGCAGGCATATGGATATTGCCCTATCACTGATAGCATTGTACTTTAGGATAGACCTGAAAATGATTTTTTTAATGATGAACGCGACACCATTCCTTTTCATAGTAGGTCATATGACGAGTTAAAATGGCCAATACC
>NW_006408596.1:4170169-4172308 GCF_000296735.1 Chrysochloris asiatica
TTCAAGTGGAAATTTCCCATCTCTGGAGATCTGGATGTGGTTCAGGCTTCTGCCTATAGTCTTATGTATTGCAAAGGCTCCACAGGAAGCCTCCTTCACTGGGCATGTTGTAGTCCCATTTTAGGTATTCCAATCAGTTATAGGCAGAATATGGACTTACAAGCTTTCTATGGGGATGTTTCTGACTATTCCTTTCTCTCCCCTTCCAGTGTTGAGATGTTATTTTTGAATATGTTATTGTTCCTTAGAATTAAGAATACCATATTGTAACAAGAAAAATCTATGTTTTTCCTTGATCACCAAATTCAACATGTAACTACTGAAGTTTCTGAATGTTTTTTTCATAAATGTTTTTACATGAAATGGTATTAACAGAGCCAGTTAATATTTTGGGTTGGTAATAGTAGTTTTCTTAGTTCTTATTATTGGCTCTTTTTATATCTCAAGAACTATGTGAAACTTGTATGTTTCCTTACTTGAGTGGTAAGTTTCAATAGACTAACCAAGTAATAGTAAATTGTATTTTAAAGCTCTTTCATGCAGTGCAGAGACTACAAAGAGTACAAAACCAGCTGAAAAGTATGCGCCACGCAGCAGCAGATGCAAAACCTGAAAGTAAGTGGACATTATTAAATGATACAGGTGATTGAAAAATGAGTTTCCTCTGATTGTGTTACGTAAATTTGTATTGTGTGGATCCCTGAGAGCAGTTAAGTATCAGGAGTTAATTACAGTCCCGTGCTGCCAGCCTTTTGGAGCACAGCCCCCTAGCCGGTGAATGTGTCCTGATGAAGATATAGATAGGTTTTCACCTGGGATTTTTAATTTCTTATTTAGCTTTGTAACCAGAGGGTGAAAATAATAATAACCACAGTAGAAGTAGGCTCTAAAGGAGTCAGATGCTTGTACCCT
Organism: Chrysochloris asiatica; assembly: GCF_000296735.1. Lineage (NCBI taxonomy): Eukaryota > Metazoa > Chordata > Mammalia > Afrosoricida > Chrysochloridae > Chrysochloris > Chrysochloris asiatica. The sequence goes on from NW_006408596.1 coordinate 4,171,082, forward strand.
TAACACTGAGTGTTTTCCTTGTTTGGGTTTGTGGAATAATGATGTGGACATCCCTGGCTCCGTTCTCAACATCAGTGTTACTCAGGGGATAAACTTTGAGAATGTCCTGGAGTTTACCAAGAACCCCTTCCTAGGTATTTAGACGGGTGTCTGATGATCAGAAGGAAAAGCATGCAAATGGGAAGAGTACTACAAAACTTCTCTTGGATTGAAAAATATTCCAATATAAATGTCCCACTGAGCTTTAGTTCATCTTTCTGTAGCATTCTGTGGAATATTAAACTATAAGATGTAATACATAGAATGATATCATAGGAAAGACAGACCGTTAAAAGTGTTGGCAGAAATGCTAGAGAAACTGGTTCGCCTGTATGTTGCTGGTGGGAATGTACAATGGTACAGCTGTTAGGAAAATGTCCAGCAGTTCCTCAGAATGTTAAACGTTTGTTCCAACAATTCCATCCCTAGGTGCATATATACCCGAGAGAAATGAAAACATAGGACCATTCAAAAACTTATACATGTATCTTTAAAGTGGTATTCTTCCTAATAGCCAAAAAGTGGAAAACAACCTAAATGTCCTTGAACTGAGAGTAAACAAAATGCTGTATATTCACACAGTGTGCTATTTTTCAAACGTTCAAAAGGAATGAAGTTCTCATTCATGTTACAAAATGGGTGAACCTCAAAACCATTATTAAATAAGTGAAAAATCGGTCACAAAGGACGTCATGTTTTCTTATCCTATTTATTTGAATTATCCAGGATAGGCAAGACTGTAGAGACAGAATCACATGGGAAAGGAAGATGGCAGTAGGGGAAATGATAGTGACTGCTAATAGGTACAAGGTTTCTTTTGGGGATGATGAAATGTTCTGCAATTAGATTATGGTAATGGTTGCCCGTACAGTCACCGGGAATCAGCATCATCTCCACCACAACTAATAGCAGCAGTGGTTGCTAAACTGTGCATATTCATATAACTATGAATATGCTAAAAACCATTCACTGTACATGTAAATTAAAATTGCATGTAAATTATATCTCAATAAAGCTGTTAAAAGAATTAGTATTTCTTTGATTCTAGACATATTTTCCTCATTATATTTTTACAGTTGTGATAAGTCTTAAATTTTAAAGTACATTTGACATAGTATTTATAATTTAGTTACTTTGTAATTTAGTTTGCTAATGTGGCGCAGTTAAAGCTGAAGAAAATGAAAACAA
>NW_006408596.1:4174413-4189851 GCF_000296735.1 Chrysochloris asiatica
GACACTTAACGACAATGATACTTAACAGCATATTAGAATGAATGAAATATGGTATGTTTGATAGATATTTAGGAAACCAGGGCAGTGCTCCCTGGTATTGGCCCATGTCCTAACTAAACATTTCAGCTGTAAACTGAAAAATTAGAAGTTCAGATCCACCCAAAAGTACCTCGGAAAAGGTCCAGACATTCTACTTCTAAAAATCAGCTATAGAGCCCTGTGGAGCACATTTCCACTGTGACACCTAAAGTTGCTGTGAAACAGAATTGGCTGGATGGCAGTTGATTTTTGTTTGGTTTTATTTGTAATGTTTCAGCTCTGTAACAGACTATCCAATAATATTTATAGTGTTAGTATTATTTCATTTTTTAAAATTGGTTTGATAGGCTTTTTTTGCTTTTTGGCTTTCACTTATAACCTAATTAGGAATTGTTTGAGCCAGGAAATACACAATTTGTTTAGTAATAAAATGGTCAAGGTTGTCATGTTCTGGTATCTCTTAGAGTATTGGCGTAAAATATTAGTGTAAATACTATGTTGAAAAGAGATGGTGTTAAATAATAAAGTAAATTGTGCAGTTAAATAGGAATAATTGACCCAAAGCCAATAGTTCATTAATAGAAAATCTCATGAACATCTGCTACATATAACGCACTGTGCTAAATGCTAAGAAAGTGATCACCAGACTGAGAAGTGATGGTCAATTATATGTGATGAGTATGTTGATGGGGCTCAGCACAGGAACCTAGAAAAATAGCAAGAGGAGCAGCACCAAACTGATGCTCAGCCAGAGGGCTTCCTGGATGGGTCACCACAAATGACTTGAGTTCCAGTTGGAAGGTGAAGAAGGAGTTGGGAGGACTTTCTATATCGAGGGTGAAAAACATGATTACAGTGGACTGAGGAGCAAATGGCAGACAGTAGTAGAGATGAAAATATAGGCTTCTTTTGACTACTTGTTTTTGAAAGGAAGACAACAGGGAGTATGCGTATGAAAAAGAGTCAATACTGTGCGTAGATTGAGGGAGAGCTCTGGTGTTTATGTGCTGGAGAAAAGAGACAGACCATGGAGATTTGAAGATTCTGAAGGAAGAGGTTGACAACAATTGTTTGTTCCCATTGTACTCCACGGAATGTTCTGTAGCAGTTACCACAGTCTGTTCATTTTGGTGTATATCTGACTCTACTACTACACTTTGTTGAAGATAGTCACCAAGTCATTGTTGGTCTTTGTGTTTCCAAGCCCAAGCATACTAAATTATACATAGCAGACATTCAGTAAATACTTTGTTGAGGGAACAAGGGAGAACTATATGAAGAGTTTGGATAGGAAGGAGAGCTTAATCCTGGATAGGAAGAAAATCTTCGTTCCTAAAGATAGCAGAGAAAGCAACTAAAAGAAATGCCTGCAAATATTGATAAAATAAGATGACGTGTGTGATATGTATATTTTATGGATGGACAAGGAATTAGGGACGAGAGTTTTAAGGACTTGCTTTGTTGATTGATGTCTGTCTGGGTAGTGGAAACAAAGGCATAGGGTTATGTTCAGCAGCATCAGATAAGGAGACTGAACAGATGTTAAACTGATCCAGGTTACTTGGCTAAATAAGTTCTACCTAACTTTTTTAATGACCAAAAACTGGTGTACAAAAAAGTGTCTTTCTACTTTACTAAATAATACAAACCATTTTAATGTTAGCAATGTAATTTTTGTTTTGGCAGAATGGCAGCCATATGAAATCAGAACAGTTTACTCTAAAACATTCACTGGCATCGATTTCTCCTTATATTTGTACATATTAGTGAGATTTATTACAGAAAAGAAGCCATACATTCAAGTATAGTAGAATCCGTGAAATGTTTCCAGAGAGTTTTTCAATGAAAAAGTTTGCGGGGATCCTAGTAACCTTATGCTGCATTTCACCAGGGTTTCTCAAAACAAAACAAAATGAAATGAAAACACACAAAAAAAATTTAAATGAACAAAAGGTGTAAGTTACATTCTTTTCAGTGAAGAATTTTAGAATTTGATGAAAAGTCTTTTTATGATTTTTTTAGCAGGTTTTATTGTGGTAACATTGGCATACAGTGCATGTATTTAAAGGGTACTTTGGAGTCCTAGTGTGGCGCCATGGGTTAATGCACTATACTGCAAAGTCCGTTTGAACCACAAGGTAGGTGGTTCAAGCTTACCAGCCTCTTCTTGGAAACCCTATACAAGGTTGCTATGGATCGGAACCAACTTGACTACACTTAACAACAACAACATTGATAAGTTGCCATGTGTGTACATTGGGGAACCATCTACAGGACCACAGTGATGACTGTATCCATGGCCCCCAAATATCTCCTTGTGCTCTTTTGTAGTTTTCCCCTCCTGCCTCTCTCTCTCCTCCTTCATCCCCAGGCAACTTCCAATCTGCTTTCTGTGTCTGCGCTTTCCAAAACTGAGACTTTCGTTTTAATAGAGAAAATATTACTTAGGAATTTTAAATATGGAATCCTGGTGTAGCGCTATGGGATAAAGCACTGGATCACAAGATCAGTTTGATCCACAAGGTTGGTGGTTCAAACTTACCAGCCGCTCCTTCGAAACCCTATACAGAGTTGCTATGTAAGAACTGACTTCTTGGCACTTGACAACAACAACAAGAGCATTTTAGACTTTGGATCCCTGCATTTCTCATTACGTGTGAAGAACTTGAAGATGGAAAAGCTGGTGATCTAATAGCAGAAGAAGCCAGGAAGTTTAACTATAATCAGAAGCCACATAGGAATGACTGCCTGATTGCTATGTCATTCACGATGCACCCCGGAAAAAATGGGGCAGTTGTAGAGATGAATGGAAAACTTGTAAATTTGTCAGCATTAAAATTTTACATAGTTAATATGTGGTTAGCATAAAATAAAAAACTCAAATTTACAGCTTTGGGACAGGTGTATTATGCAATTTATATACTTGGACTTATTAAACTGAAAACCCAGCATTTTAAAAGGTCAAATCAGAATTTGTAAATGTGTTACTGGAAGATCTGAAATAAACTTTTTAAAGCTCTCTAGGTTGGGAATTGACAACAAAACCTTTACTCACCGAAAAATCTGTATTTGGCCTTTGCCAAAATAAGAAAACTATCAAATCTTTATTAAAAACATATAATTTAAGTTGCCACTTAACTGAATGCTAATACTTCACAAAATCAAAAACAACTGAAGCAAGGAAAGCTTTAATCATGTGAGAATGTAGATGATGTTTCTTCTTTAGGTTTTGTAGCTAGGGATGTCTTCAGTGATTTGAATCTGACAAGTTATAATGTATTAGCATGTGAAGTATTAAACAGAAATAACAAATTACATCAGAAATATTAGAAAAAGAATAAGCATTACTTTCTTCCATGAGAGTGCCTGGGCTAGATTTCATTTAAATGTTGTCATTAAGTTCATAGATTTCTTAAATAATCAGAAGGCAAAGTACAAGGACGCTTTAAATAATCTGTGGAATAATGGAATTGAAAGATAATGAAATGGTTCTACCAACTTTTTGAAGCCCTTTTGTATGAGCCAAAAATCTATCTGGCCTGCATTACAAAATGTTATTTTTGAAAATTATTGGATATTAAAGAATTGGGTTGTAATTTTGAAAAATCATATTACTTTTTTCTATGATTATGTTAATATTCTTCCATACAAATTACTACACTTGCTTCCTTAATATCATTCTAATGACCATCAAAAGATTTCATTGGCTTGTCTGTTATTTACTATAAACTAAATATTATGCATTATGTTTTAAACAGATATACCTTACTAGTTGTGTATATTTAGACCAATGTTTTTGTATAGCATTATTACACCCTACTCTGGCGGGCTGAATAATCACTGATTTTATTTTTAAAGGTTTAATGAAGAGACTAGAGGAGGAGATAAAGTTTAATTCATACATGGTAACTGAAAAATTTCCTAAAGAATTAGAGAACAAGAAAAAAGAATTGCATTTTTTACAAAAAGTGGTTTCAGAGCCCGCAATGGGCCATTCCGATCTTCTTGAACTTGAAACTAAGGTAAGTGACAGTCGTCTGCTTTTTATTGTTCCCAGTTTTACATCATCCCCAGTCCTGTGAAAATGATGTGAACTGCTTTCTATAGGGGCCCACTCTTGACTTTAGTTAACTTGTACAAGAGTGACAGCTCTCTTTATGAGGAATTATAGAATATTTTGAATGCTGTTCCTAATCTGTATGAGATGATAAAAGCCTAATCAACTGAGTGTGGAACTAAGCTACTTAGACATGTAGATTGTTGGTGTTAAGCTCTGTCAAATAAGTTCTGATTCAACCCTGTATAGGGGGTTTTTTGTTGTTGTTTTTTTAACTTTTTAGAGAAATTAGATGTCTCATGTGGCCCAAATTTAGTATCATGGAATGAACAAGAGAATCCTAGTCTTTTCAGAAGATAGATTATGCTGAAAGTCACATAATTTTACTATTATTATTTGTCCAGGACTACATGTTATTTGTTCTCGACTGCATGTCCTGGTGTGGCACTGTTGTGGATTAATGAGCTGGACTGCAAAGTTGGTTTGAACCACAGGGTTGGTGGTTCAGGCTCACCAGCCGCTTCTTGGAAACCCTATACAGGGTCACTATGGATCAGAACCTACTCGATGGCACTTAACACTATCGTGTTTGGGGGAGCACGGTGGCTCCATATGAGAAGCACTGGACTGCAAATCACAAGGTCCTAACAGCTGCTCCTCAGGAGGCTTTCTGCTCTCTCAAAGACTTGAAGGTTTGGAAACCCTATAGAGGGTCTCTGTGAGTCAGAACTGACTTCAAAGCACAAAAAACAATATGTGTTTTGGCTTTAGTCAGTTTTGTTCTGTTACATTTTGTAGAAGTTTAGATGAGTAATCAGAATAAATGGCAGAATAAATTGCAGATCATTAGAATTTTTAGATGTGGTCACTGCCCAATCTCAGCTGGGCTCAGGAGCTGCGGATACTAAAAATGTGTCCAGACTTGGCTTTATGACTTTCAGTGACATGAAAGTCACTAACTCGGTGAGGTGGTGATAGCTTTCTATTTCTAGAAAACACCTTTTTGATAGTAATGTATAATTGTTATATCAAATATATCATGTTTCATAAAATGTAAATTGTTTCTAAAAGTAATCATAACAACAGACTCTGCCCACTCATGAGACTCTCCTTGCCGCAGATCAGTGATGGTTGAGAATGTTAGATTCCATGTTTGGCCTGACCAGATGTCACATTTTTGGCTCTCATACTGTTTTAGATAAATGAAATAAACACAGAAATCAATCAGCTGATTGAAAAGAAAATGATGAGAAATGAGCCGATAGAAGGCAAACTCTCACTGTATCGGCAGCAGGTAAGACCATTCCTTAGGCTCACCTGTAATCTCATTGGTGACCATCTCCATGAAAACCATGGCTGTGTGATCTACAGTCTTAAAAGTGAGAAGGAAGTCAAGAATAAATGCTCTTCTGTCGTTGCTAATCTCCCGATTATAGTAAAGAATTTGTGGGAAAGACGCATGTTCAAGTTTGAAATGCAATACACCTGATAATGCTTAGTTTCCTTAGTGACTGCCAACTCTGGTGATACAGCTGTTGGTGTTTATATCTTAGTGTTGAATTTCACTTTTAAGGTGATAGTGTCCCTTTTTATTGACCAGTCATTGCCGACTCATGGCAACCCCAGTTGTATGCCCAGTAGAACCCCTCCTTAGAGTTTTCAAGGTAGGGACCCTTCAGCTGCACATCACCAGGCCTGTTTCAGGAGGCACCCCTGGATGATTTCAAGCCACCAACCATTTGGTTAGTAATTGTGTACTTAACCTTTTGTTCCACACAGGAACAGGTGGTCTAAACCAAAATATTTACCATCCTGGTGTGGCGCTGTAAGATCAGCACTGGACTGTGAACCACAAGGTCAGCAGTTCAAATCTACTAGCTGCTCCTCAAATACCCTATACAAGGTCACTATGACTCAGAACTGACTCATTGGCACTTAAAATAACAACAAGTTAAATGGCAATATAACTTTTTCAGGTTTAAGATCAGGTTGCATATGTTGAGTAATAAAACATTTATTGTTTTATTCACATCTATTAGATTGTGGTCAGTTTGAACCGCAAGGGGTGAGGTTCAAACTCACCAGCTACTTCTCAGAAACCCTATACAGGGTCACTATGAATTGAAATGAACTCAATGGCATTTAACAACAACAACAAATTAGATTGTGAGGGTTTGTATGTTGTTGTTTTGTATTTGTAAACAAAAGATTTAGATGGAAGCCATGCTTATCTGAAAGCCCAGTCAAGAAGAGTTTGTTGTTAAATGACATTAAGTCAGTTCCGACTCATAGCAGCCTTGTATAGGGTTTCCGAGGAGCAGCTGGTGAGTTTGAACTGACAACCTGGAGGTTCAAACCAACCTTGCAGTCCAGTGTTTATTCTATAGTACCACACCAGCAAAGAATGTACTATATAACCTCAGAAAATACTTACCTACAGCACAGCATTATTCAAGGACACTGGAATTGTCTTTAAATCTTTTATGAGGGGTAATGTCAAATCATTTACAGAGGTAGAGAGGTTGACACAGAAAACCCCTTTGAATCCCTGAACTGCAGAAATCGTGGCTCTTCTTCTTGGTTTATTAGACTTCTATCCCCACCTGAATTTTTTTGTGTGTGAACATTTGTTGTGGAAAAAGAAACCCTCTCTTACTGGGATCATTTGGAAGCAGCTCTAATTCAGCTATAAATATTTCAGAATATTTCTGAAAGATAAAGACTTTTTAACAACTTAGCAATAATGGCATACCACATCCTGAACCATTTCATAAGAATTCCTCAATGTCAGCAAATGTCTGTTTAGTCAGTGTCCAGATTTCTTTGAATGTCTCAGTGTTTTTTCATGATTTGGGGAGGATTGTTTCCCCTTATTTTTACATTTGATTGGTTTGGATCAGGATCCACATAGGATTGATACATTGTATTTGGTTGATATGATTAAGTTTCTTTTAGTCTATAAATTCCCCTTCTCACTTACTTACTTATGTAATATTTGTTGAAGAAACCAGATCACTTATCCTATAGCGTTTACTTTGGTGTCACTTAACATGCTATTTAACTGAACTAAATTGTCAATGTCAGGGCGACGTCTTCTGACCACTACTTACGCGTGTAGATAACTTCACAAGAAGAATAGAAAGATGATTGTATGTGTTCTTTTGCTTTCATGTTTAATGATCAATTAGGCATCCATCATTTCTCGTAAAAAAGAAGCAAAAGCTGAGGAACTTCAGGAGACAAAAGAGAAGTTAGCCAGTCTAGAGAGAGAGGTGTCTGTGAAGAGCAGTCAGACCCGGGAGTTCGGCGGTGCAGAAGTCCTGAAGGGAGATGAGGTAAGTTGAAGTATCTCGTAAAACCAGGGTATGCTTAGCATCTCTGTTGGAACACATTAGTGGGGCTTGACTTGCCCGGTTTGGATATTACTGTAATCCAGGGCTATTGAGTCAGTTCCAACTCACAGCCACTCTTCCTAGGGTTTCTGAGGCTGTAAAGCCTCATCTTTTTCCCATGGAGTGGCTGGTGAGTTTGAACTGCTGGCCTTTCTGTTAGCAGTGCAGTGCTTATCCTAAGGAACCACCAGGGCCACTAGTGGGAAGTTAATCTAATTTTATAAGGCTTATTTATTGAAAACTGAAAAATAAAATATCTTTTTGGAAAAATACTGATACTATAGACATAAAATGGCAGAGATATTAGTGATTTTATGAGATCAGTTGTAGTCTTTCACTTTTTCATTAAGTGAGTTTATATTGAGCTTATTTGTAATCAGTATTTTATAAAAGGGAAACAAAATTAATGGAAAATGGATACTGTTAAAATGTATATTTGTTGATAAATGTATTTCCATAAGGGGCTAAGACAATGCCATCATTAAGTTGCTCTGTCCGTAAAGTATATTTGGCCGTTGGGCCTGCTGCTGTGAAAATACCCTCATCAGATGCCTTCTAGCTAAAAGAGATTCAATGATACCTTGCCCTGCTGTATACTTTAAAATTTTTAACAGTGCTTTGGCATCTGTTATTTCATTTTCCTTCTGTTATAGTCTGTATCTTGCTAAGACACATAATATTGTCATTTATAGATGGCTAAACTGAAGCACAATATAATATAATTAAATCCCTTTTCATAAAGTTGGATCAAGAAGCGTGAAAGAATGAAGCCAAATGGCTTTTCCTTAGCTCAGGGCTTTTGGTTTTGGAACCCAGATGAGATCTTATTACCCTTACAGGTTTTTGTTGTTTCTTTCTTTCTCTTTGTAAATGATATATTAGCCATGTTACTGTTGTTTTTAAGTACTGGTGAATCAGATCCACTTCATAGTGACCCTGTAGAGTGTTTCCGAGGAGCGGCTGCTTAGTTTGAACCGCTGACCTTGCTGTTCAGTGCATTATCCTGTAGCACCGTACTCGGACGCCATGTTAGCCACCGTTGTTTTTGTTAAGTGCTGTCAAGTAAGCTCTGCCTCATAGTGAGGATCCTGTCTAGGGTTTCTGAGGAGCCAGCGGATGGGTGTGAACTGCCGACCTTGTAATTCTTAATCTGGTGCTGATCCTACGGCAGCACACTAGGAGTCCTAGACCTCAGAAAAAACCTCGGTGCTTTGGAAAGCTACTCATATCCAAATTGCATTTTTGGCTTTGAAACAGTTATTGAATTCATACTGTTACAAATTGGCACTGAACCTTCACTGTGTCAAACTCAAATGAATGTGTTCCTCTGCACCACTTCTCCCTGTGGGGCTTCTGATTGTAGCCTCCCAGTAAGCCTTTTCTCTGGCTGGGGAAGGAGATTTAGGAAGTCAACATTGCATGGACATAATTTCCTTTGACTTTTTGCATCCACTTCCACATTGCCTTAAGACATGGAAACATTTAAAATGATTCCTGGAAGCTAACAGTTTGTGCTTCATGACTGCCTTGCTGTTGTTGTATGTGTGTGTGTGTGTGTGGGGGGGAATTAGATAAATTATGCAACAGTTTCACGTTATAAAAGGCCTTGTTACCTGGTAGCATTTTGTCTTCAGAAAATGCTGCTCAGTCAGCTGGCAATACTAATTAATTGGTCAGGCCTCAGCTGACACACACGGTGCTTGTCAGTATTCGTGAGCTCTTTCCTATCTACAAATGTGAGGGAAAAGAGCCTCAAGCCTAGGTATTAGCTTGTATTTTTGAGAGGTTGTGGTGAATAGGAGAACCACTGGATGACAAAGTAAAGCATACTTCCTTTTGCAAAGGTAAAAAAATAATTTTATTTAAAATTTTAAGTTGATCTTATCATTCCAATGTCTGGTCATAAACTAGAACAAATCAAGTAACTCATTTGTTCAAAAGAACAGAAGGTATTGGGGAACATTAAGCTGAATTGTACAAAGAGCAGATCTTGGTAGACCCAATTCATTTTCTACTTTGATGATGTGACAGGCATAAGGACAAAAGAGAGGCAGTTTGTTATTCTTGAAATTGTGTGATATAACTGGACTTCACTGGACTGTCTGATGCCGTATCACGTGGTTGTCACCCCAAAATCATGTTCTGTGCCACCCATCTGTTTAACACAGCTGGTGAGAGGGTACTGAGAAGTAGTAACATGGTGTGTACAAAGAATGCTGTGCCGGGAGTCATGAGGAGGAGGCTGACAAAGGGCTTAACCTGTGTTGGGTACCTTATATACACAAGGCTCTGTTGTAGATGTTTTCCCATGTATATGCTCCCCTACTTCCTACCATCCATCCCCCTTGGGCTGTTACTGTCCTTCAGTGCTGCAATTGAATGAAGCTCAGAAAGATTGTAGATCCACACTCCTAAGAAGCGACAGCACTGCGATCTGAGCCTCTCTTGCCTATTCCTATTCACCTTACCTCTTTAATGACCCACAGGACACATGTTGCATTTTCAGTCTCTCTGAAAGGTGTCTTAAGAAGCTGCTATCCCAGTTTTAGCACATGCTGCTTCCTGGCAGGGACCTGTGTAACTGTGTATCTGGAGAAACAGCCGCCACTCCACTAATCCTACCACTAGAGTCTGCTTGGGATGCATATGTCCCATGTAATTGTGTTAAAATCCATTTTTGTTTTTTGTTTTGAAATGCCATTGAGTCAGTTCCGACCCATAGCGACCCTGTATAGAGTTTCCGAGGAGCAGCTGGTGAGCTTGAACTGCCGACCTTGCAGTTCAAACGGCATTGCAGTCTGGCGCATTAACCCACAGCGTCCCAAAAATCCATAGTACCTCATAAACAGTTTTCTTGGTTTCAGCATGCCTTCCATTACTGAAAACTCTTGATCCCAACAGAAACATTCAAAGCAGAAAATAATTCAGTCATGGAAGGGTTAAACAAATCACTCAACCCTTAGGTTTTTCCAGCTTTAAAAAGGGAATGAGTGTTTCTCATTGTTGAACATTCCAAGACTCAGTCAGCATTTAGCATCTTGCGTCATCCCAGAGTCATTAATTATCCCGGTGGGCAATGTGCTCCTGGTGTGTGAGTGGAGAAGAGTGGAATGGTCAAGAGGTCAGGCTCTGGAACTCATGTTTTGAGTGCAAATGCTGCCTTCAGCAGTTACCAGCTTAGTGACCTAACCTCCTCGTCCTTGTGAAATGTAAATGTCGCTAGTACCCACCTTCTAGAATCAGCAGGATTAGATGATGTGCTTGGGAGAGGCACCAGGTATATAGCAAGTGTGTCAGCTCTTGGTTTTTTTCTTATTTTTACCATCCACGTTAATGAAAAATTTGAAGGCTAGAAAAATTGTGTACAGCTTAAATATTTGATATTAGTTTTTCCCAAACTAGAAGCAATTCAGTAGAAAGAAATATGAAATCATATTATGTTGAGGGATCAATAAGAATTTTAATTGCTGTTATCACTGAGAGAAGTCACCAAAAACGTGTCTTGGAACTTTGCCCTTGATATTAACTTCATATCAGTAGTTTAGATTAATAATAATTAATGTGCATTATGCAATTACAATGTGCCAGACCCCATACTAGACTTAATTATATTATTATCTCATTTATTTTACTGACCAACTCTGTGAGACAGGTACGATTAGTACCCAGCTTTTACAATGAGAGCACTGAGGGGTATGTGGCACAACTTTGCCCAATGTCACTTCACTAGGAAGTCGCTGTCCCAGCATTTGAAATGAAGCGGTCTGCTTCCAGACCCTCAGTAATTTTCACGTGGCAAAAAACTTGTATAAATGATCAACCTGAGACAGATGATGGAATTGTAATTCTGAAGAATCTTAGTAGGTAAGAATATTGTGATGAAATAAACAAAATGTCACTAATGGGGTTATAAATATAATGTGAAGTTCTAGTCCTGTCTGTCAGCTCAATACACCATCCTTTAGCATTGCACTTTCAAAAAAGAAATAAATGTTATACTGCACTAATAAAAGTATAATATCCTGTTTGTGGCTAAGTAGTGCCTGGAGTATTATTTTAACATTTTCGGCTACTTGGTTTGAGAGGGAGATATTCAAGTCAGAGTCCAGATGAGGGTGACCAAGATGGACAAAAAATGTGAAAACTTTCATAGAAAAAATTAGTTATGTGCTAACAGAGTAGAAGATGGAGGAAAGATCTAATAGAATTGTTTTTCAAGGTGTAAAAGGTGGTCTGCAGAACAGAGTTAACAGCAGGCCTAAGGCTGCTCTCCACAGGAAGCTGACTCACCAGACTGGTCCTTGTCTGGTATCTGGGAACCTGGATTTCTGAAAGGTTCCTGCTATTCCCTAATCAGAATGGCTCGCTGTGCCTGAACTGTCTGAATCACATGGTTTGTGTTGAGCATCTGCTTTCCTTCTGGGATTTTTTAGACAGAATGTGTACTTTATGTCTTGAAACTCTGTTATTAGAACATGAATAAATGCTCAAAATTGTTAAATCCTCTTGGTTAATTGACACCGTTATCAATAAGAAAAGGCTTTTTTTAAAAAGAAACTTTTTATTGTGAATCAAGTGAAGGTTTACAGACAAGATCATCAGTTTTACATTAAAAAATCATACACTTTATATCTATCATCTCAGTGATTGCAATCCCCTCCCTGCAATAACAGTTATCCCACTTTCTCCCTGTGATTCGTTTCCATTCCACCCACCTTCTCATCCCTTCTCAACTTTATCCTTAAGAAAATGTTGCCCTTTTGATTTCGAATGAATGGCCGTTCCATGGTGTTATTGTCTCCGCTATATACCTCTCTGCTGCGTATCTGAGAATTTGGCTGTTGAGTCGGAAACCCTATACCGGGTTGCTATGAGTCAGAACCAACTCAATGGCCCTTACAGTTATATATGTATGTATAACTGACTCGATGGCACTAAACAACAATTTAACAGCAAATATTTGCTGTTGATAAGTGCCGCCAAGTGGATGCCGACCCGTAGCAACCCTGTACAGGGTTTCCGAGGAGCAGCTGGTGAGCTTGAACACTGACCTTGCAGTTCAAACAGCTTTGCAGTCTGGCAAATTAACCTACAGCGCCACACCAGGACTTCATATATAGATATATCTCCTACTCTTCCTTCCTTACCATTTAGCATATGTCTCAGTCTGTGTATCTATGCACAGAACACTGTTGTTCCAAGGTTGTATATATATCATTTTTTTTTACCTCTATCCCCTTTAACCCATCTTACCTCCCTGTGTCTTCATCTAGCTTCACCATTCTTCTACTACTCTCCCTTTTCTTGTACACAACATATGTGTTCCCACTAGCCAGTGAATTACTCTCCCTTCCCTCTCACGCCTGGTAACCATCAAAGAATATTTCTTTTAGTATGGAAACCTCATCTTAAGTTTTCACAATAATGGGTTCATACAGTTTTGTCCCAATCTAGAAGTAGTTCTCGCAGACCCGAAAGCAGCTGGGGGATTAGGGTACTTCTGTCCCAGAGGGGAGCTGATGATAAGAGGTCACTTTAGTCCAGGGCTGACCAGAACTGGCTCTGCAGGACTGGAATAGACCATGCTTGATTTCTGATGTTGGGGTTGGTGCTGATAGCTCTCATACACTTTGATATGATTTGGACAACCCTGAGCTTCTCTGGGAACATAGGTGGATGAGGTCTAGCTACACCTTTGGTCACCAGGGTAATGTAGGGTACAAGAAAAAAAAAAATTGCCTCTTTCTGTCCACTCATAAGTGGTGTATGAATACACTACCTACTGCCCTCTTGGCCACACTATGACTACCATTTTTTTTTCTTCCCCAAACATCTGTTTAGCTGCTTCTCCTAGTGAGAGATAGTCTAGGGCTGGAAGATTTGGAACAGGGCCCACACTAACAGGGTCTCTGTGGACAGATCCCTACTCATTCAGTGGGGCCCACAGCCATGGTACTCACCTCCATACAGCTCATAGGGCTGCAAGAGTGGTGTTTCCCTGAAGGTATATGCTGGTGGGGTATATGCTGACCTTGCCTTTGGTTATCTCTGGCGTGTGGGGAAGAAGAAGAAAAAAAGTGTACCTTTGTGTCTGTGAGCTACAGGTGTATTTGTGCAATGCCGATATGCTTTCTTGTCTCTGAAGTCACTCAGTAGAGCTTAAGATGGCTGCGCCTGTCTGCTCACCAGTGCAGTTTGCCAAACTCTTTTTTTTTTTTTTAATTAACTTCATCAGCTCAGCTCTCCTCTCCTAGTAAGCATTCAGTCCACTTCTCTATCCCTTCATCTGAAGCTCGCGGTTCCAGGACTATCATCTGCATCTCTTTTCATTTGTATTTCTGTATCTTTGTTGCAGAGGATCCATACAGCCTTTCTGCCTAGACTGCCATCTTGCTGCCTCCCAAAAAGACCTTCTTTATCCCTTGTAACATCCCTTTGCTTCAACATCTACTTTGATATTAATATACCACTCTAGCTGTCTTTTGACTAGTGTTGTTAGCATGTTTATCTTTTTCATTCTTTCACTTTTAGCTATTTGTGTCTTTAAATTAGACTTTTGTGATTAACAAATAGTTGAGTTTGTCATTTTTATATACAGTTTATTGGTTTCCTTTTTTGTTGTTGTTCCTTCAGCCCATGTTTACCTCTTGGATTTACTTTCTGTATTGATGATGTACTCCTCATAGTAATTCTTGAAAAAGAAATGGAGTTCATGGGTACTAAAGTTTAATTTTTAATGTGATGCTGATGATACTGTTCAGTGATTTCCACATTATGTTGGGTCATCTCTCTTTGGAATGTGCAAAAATATAGATTTATTCCAATTGGGTAGCCAGGTAGCTGTCTTCCAAATTTCTTGGCATAAATGAGTAAGCACCGCCAGTGCTATATCAGTTTGTTGAAATATTTCCATTTGTATTCCATCAATTCCTGGAGCCTTGTTTTTCACCAGTGATTTCAATGCAGCTTGAACTTTTTCCTTCATTATCATCAATTCTTGATCATATGCCACCTTTTAAAATTGTTTAACATTGACTATGTCTTTTTGGTACACTCTGTGTATTCCTTTCATCTTTTTTTTTTTCTTTTTTTTTTAATGCTTTCTGCATCATTCAATATTTTGCCCGTAGACTCCTTCAGTATTGCAACTAGAGACTTAATTTTCTTCTGTTCTTTCATATTAAGAAATACTGAATGTGTTCTTACCTTTTGGTTTTCTAACTCCAGTCTGTACACATTTCATTATAATACTTTGTCTTCTCCAGCTACCCTTTGAAATTTTGTATTCAGGTCTTTTACTTCCTCATTTCTTTCATTAGTTTTATCTTCTCTATGATCAAGAGCAAGTTTCAGAGTCTCTTCTGGCATACATTTTGGTCTTTTTTTCTTTCTTATGATAATTCAAAAATGGTTGCAACAGTACATCTATAGGAAACTGCCAGAAATTCAAACCAGATTCAGAAGAGAACGTAGAACTAGGAATATCATTGCTGATGCCAGATAGATCTTGTCTGAAAGCATAGAATATCAGAAAGATGTTTAATTGTGCTTTATTGTTTATGCAAAGGCTTATGGCTGTGTGGATCATGATAAACTATGCATAACATTATGAAGATGGATATTCCAGAATGCTTAATTGTGCTCACAAGGAACCATTGAGGATCCCCTTGTTAAAACACCCATGGTTGTTAGAACTCAACAAGGGGATACTCAATGGTTTAAAATTAGGAATGCGCCAGGGCTGTATTCTTTCAGCATTACTAATTCAATCTGTGTGCTAAGCAAATAATCCAAGAAGCTGAAATATATGAAGAAAAATGTGGCATCTAGATTGGAGGAAGACTCGTTAATGACCTGTAATATGCAGATGTTAAACCTGGCTTGATTGAAGCTAAGAAGACTTAAAGTATTTATTAATGAAGATTAAAGATCACAGCCTTCAGTATGGAT
>NW_006408596.1:4191644-4192462 GCF_000296735.1 Chrysochloris asiatica
GAATTTTTATGAAAAGTATCATGAAAGATAACGTGAATATGTACAGAATCTTGTGTCAAAATCATTTTCTTTCATAAGTTTATTAACTTCTTGCCTTCATTGTTGTCAGGAAAAAGTCAAATACCAGTCTGATTTTTTTTATGCCTTTATAGGTGACCTAGTTTTTACGTACTGTCAAGTCAGTTCCGATTTATAGCGACTCTGTGTAGGGTTTCTGAGACTATAATTTCTAGTGTGACGCTGTAGAATAAAAAGCGGACTGCAGCTAGGTGAGTTTGAACCACAAGATTGGTGGCTCAAATTCGCTAGTCACTCCCTAGAAACCCCTATACAGGGTTGCTATAAATCAGAACCGATTAGACGGCACTAACAACAAAATCTCTACAGGAACAGAAAGCCTCATCTTTCTCCCATGGAGCAATTGGTGGATTCAAACAACTGACCCTGCTGTTAACCGTCCAACACATAACCCACTGTACCATCAGGGCTCCTGTAGATAAGCACTGGAGTGCTAAACATAGGTTCGGTGGTTTAAACTCACCAGCTGCTCCTTAGAAAGTCTATACAGGGTCTCTATACAGGGTCTCTGTACAGGGTCTCTGTGAGTCGGAACTAACTTGATTACAGTCAACATCAGCAGCAGTGTAATCTTACTCTCTCACCTGAGAGGCTTTTAAAACTTTTTATCTTTTTTCAACCTAAAATTTATTACCATATGTTTAAGGATATAGCTCCTTTTTTAGTCATTCTACTTATCATCAGTTGTTGTTGTTGTTAGGTGCCATCGAGTTGGTACCAACTCACAGCGATCTTATGCA
>NW_006408596.1:4197088-4209861 GCF_000296735.1 Chrysochloris asiatica
TTGAGTTGGTTCTGACTCAGTGACTGGATGCCCAACAGAACAGAACACTGCCTGGTCCTGCGCCAGCCACACACTCGTCATTACATTTGAGCCCTTGTTACAGCAACTGTCAGTCTGTCTTCTTGGGATCTTCCTGTTTTTCAGTGACCCTCTACTTTACTAAGCATAATGTCCTTTTCCAGGAGCTGGTCCCTTCTGACAGTATGTCCAAAGTATATGAGACAATGTTTTGTCATCTTCACTTCTAAGGAGCATTCTGCTTGTACTTCTTCTAAGATAGATTTGCTTGTTCTTTTGGCAGTCCGTGGTACTTTCAATAAATTTCTCCAGCATCAGAATTCAAATGCATCTACTAGTCTATGATCTTCCTTTTTCAATGGCGAGCTTTCACATGTATATGTTGTTGTTGTTAAGTGCCGTTGAGTAGGTTCCAACCCATAGTGACCCTGTAGAGGGTTTCCAAGGAGCAGCTGGTTAGCTTGAATCACGGACCTTGCAGTTCAAAAGGCTTTGCAATCTGGCTCAATCAGATTGAAAATACCATTACTTGGGTCAGGCAGGCACACCTTAGTCCTCAAAGCGACATCTGGTCTTTAAAGTCATCTGTGCAACAGATCTTCTTAGTGCAGTACATTGTTTGGTTTCTTGACTACTGCTTCAATGAGCATTGATTGTGGGCCCAAGTAAAATGAAATCCTTGACAACTTCAGTTCTTTCTCCATTTATCGTGATCTTGTTGTTGGGCCATTTGTGAGAATTTTTCTTTTCTTTACATTGAGTGTAATCCATACTGAAGGCTTTAGTCTTAGATCTTTCTTTGCATGGGCTTTAAGTCCTCTTCACTTTCAGCAAGCAAGATTTCATCTGCATATAACAGGTTGTTAAGAACCTTCCTCCAACTCCTTTGCTGTGTTCTTCAAATAGTCCAGCTTCTCAGGTAATTAAATCAGCATAGAGATTGAATAAGTATGATGAAAGAATACAACCTTGGCATAGTATTCCCTTGTTCTGTTTGAATGACTTTCTTGTTTTATGTACAGATTCTGCATGAGCAAAATTAACTGTTCTGGAATTCCCATTCTTTGCAGTTTGTTGTAATTTAACACAGTCAAATACCTTTGCATAGACAAAACACAAGTAAACATTTTTCTGGTATTCTCTGCATTCAACCAAGACCCATCTGACGTCAGCAGTGCTATCTCATTCCACGTCCTCTTCTGACTCCACTTTGAATTTCTATCAAATCCCTGTCCTTGTACAGCTGCAACCAATTTTAAGTTACCTTCAGCAAAATTTTACTTGCATGTGATATTAATGATACTGTTCGATATTTTCCGCATTCTGATCTTTCTTTGGAATGGACACAAATATGGATTTCTCTTAGTCAGTTGGCCAAGTAGTTGTCTTCAAATTTCTTGGCATAGATCAGCTAGTGAGTACTTTAGTGTAGCATCAGTTTGTTGAAACGTTTGGGTTGGTATTGCATTAATTCCTGGAGCCTTATTTTTCGCTAATGTCTTCAGTGCAGCTTGGACTTCTTCCTTCAGTAACATCAGTTCTTGATCATATGCTGCCTTCTGAAATGTTTGGATGTAGACCTCTTTTTGGTATATTGATGTTGTTTGTATATTCCTTCCGTCCTTTTATTTCTTTTTCTTTTAACTTTTTGTTGGAAATTGAGTGAACGTTTACAGAACAGATCATCAGTTTTACGTTCAACAGAGCATATACTTTGCTTCATTACAATGATTGCAATCCCCTCCGTGTACCAACAGTTAACAGTACTTACCTCTGTTCACTTTAATATTAAATTCCCCCATGTGTCCCACTACCATCATCTTTCCTCCTTGTTTTATGTTGCCTGCCCTCATCCATGTGTCTACCCTCTAGCCCATGAATAATTTTCCCTTCCGCTGCCATAACCATCGTAGATTGTTTCTTCTTTTTTTTTTAAACTTTCAACCAATCGTAAGCTTTGTTTCATTTCATTGATTTTACTTCCCTCACTGTAACAGCAGTTACCCTGCTTCTACCATGTAGTGTCCCTTTTACATCTTGTTTTCCACAAATGAACAAAACAAAAATATTTGATATACACATATAAAACAAACCCAAAAAATATTCATTTAAATGTCCAAAGGGCACATTTTGCAAAGCAGCCTCCTGCCCTCGAGCACACAGTCTTTCTCAGTTGATACACTTAGAGTCCTCAGCTGCTCTTTCTATGCCATCGCCTCTGCCACCGTCTCTGCTGTTACCACTTTTCTGGAGAGGGTCTCATACTCCACTCGTGCTCTTCCTTCATAACTGCTATCTTCTATTGATGCTTCCTGTATCATTCAGTATTCTGCCCATGGTATCCTCCAATACTGCAAGTATTCAAGTATTTCAGCTTGAAAAATGCTGATTGTGTTATTCAACCTTTGGTTTTCTAACTCCAGATCTCTGCACTTTTCATTGTGATACTTTATTTTGTCTTCTCAAGCTGTCGTTTGAAATGATCTGTTCAACTCTTTTACTTTAATCATCTCTTCCATCTGCTGTATGTAGCTACTCTATGTTTAAGAGAAGGTTTCAGAGTCTCTTCTGACACCCACTCTGGTCTTTTCTTTCTTTCCTGTCTTTTTAATGACCTTTTGCTTTAGATGCATTGTTGTTGTTAAGTGCCTCTGACTCAGTTCAAACTTATAGTGACCCTGTGCAGTGTTTTCATATGTATGATCTGTGTGAGGTCCCTCACATTCCTGCAGTCCCCTAGTGCACCACTAGAGGAACCCTTGGGTTCTAAAGAAGTGCCTCTGGGCACCATACCGTCTTACAACTGTAGCCACATCAGTTCTGCTTTTGTCTGAATTTAATATTGGAATTCGAAGAGTTGATTAAAAAATCAAGTTACATTGCTACAAAGAGGTTTGAACCAGATGACCAAGGTAAAGTTCTTTCCAACATGAAGGATCTGTAATTTCTGCTTGTTTATTGTGAGTTCCGACCTAAAAATTTGTGGACACATCTGAATCTGTGTGGATTTTTCTTCTATATTTTATCTATAAGAGCCCCAAAACCCACTGCCATCGAACAGGTTACCTTGAGTAACCCTGTATTGGGCTTCCAAGACTGTAAATCTTCACAGGAGCAAATAGCTTCATCTTTTCAAATTTTTATTTGTAAGGTTATTTGATACTAGAGTCTAGGTAGACTCCTTACTTGGTAATTTCAGGACTTTTTAAGTACAAAAATAGTGCTTTGACCACCATTCTTTTGACCATTTTTTGAAAGGCATCCTGACAAGATTAAGACAAATGTATTACTGAGAGAACTTGTCTACAGTCAATCACTGATGGCAGAGACATGTTTAAAAATGTTTGTTGGCATAAACCCATGCATGTATGAACTCAAAAAAAAAAAGAAAAAAGTACTGCTTTTATTCCAAATTTTGAGGTTTCAAATTCTGGAGCCGTGTCTTAATATTGAATGAACTACATTGTACATAGTCTGGTGTGTTTTGAAAATGTTTACACAGAAACAGCTGATGTAGGTAGCAGTGTGGGAGGAGATGGAAAAACAGTATTGTAGTCTAATAATTATCATAATTATAATTAAGACTGAGTTGTAAAAGGTTACTGTGAGCAGCATAAGGATCCCTGGTGATGCACTGTCTTAAGCTTTGGGATGGTGACCACAAGGTCTGTGGTTCAAACCAAGCAGGCGCTCCACAGGATAAAGATGAGTTAGTCTTCTTCCGTAAAGATCGGCAGTCTCGAAAACCCAGTGGAACATTTCTGTTCTGTCCTATAGAGTCACCATGAGTCAGAATCAGCTTGAAGGCAGTGAGTTTGGTTTTGGTTTTTTTGGTAAGCAACAGTATGCTTTTTCTTCCCATAACTGAGAGATCTTAGCTGAGTGGCACCTCCTCCAGGAAGTCTCCCCTGATGTTGTTTTCCCACACACACCTGGCCCTCCTGACTTGAACTCCCAGCGCTCTGCTCTTGTGTGTTGTCAAGCTCATCACACTTGGATCACAGCTCGTGTTTGCTGCTCCAGAACCCAGCGTGCTTCACGATGGCCAGATCTCTCTCACTCACCACCACTTACCTAGAGTAGGTTCTTGGCAATTGTGTAGAAAACATGAGTGAAAATGCTTTTCTAATTCTAATCAGATGATAAAATAAACTTGTATATAATCTTTACCCTAACCCATAACCATTTATTTCATATTGTAGGTATGGTTATTTTTATTTTGTTTTGTTTTTTATATGGAGGAGAGGTAGGAGTAAAGAGTTTTTCGCCGTGCTCACCACTCTTCTTCCTTACCACTTCTATTCTGCTTCCTTGTCCAGTCGACACTTATTGCACCTCTCTGTCCTGTCGTCTGAAGCTCAGGGTTTTGGAATTGTCATCCATATCTGTTTCACTTGGTTTCCTGGGTTCTTATTGCACAGGATCTGCTCAGAACATATGCCTACTCTGCCTTCTTGCCCTGGAAGCACTACATTAATTGTAGACCCAAATAAAGGTTACCAATTACTTATGAAATCAGTTCTTACCTTCCTACCGAGTTGTGGCTGTTGTAAAGTACCTTCAGTTTTGTCCAGACTCATAATGACCCTATGTAGGGTTTCCAAGGAGCGACTGGTGGGTTTGAACAACTGACCTTTCAGTTAACAGTCTAGCGCTTATCCTACAGTGTCACACCATGACTCTAGCTAGCTCTTCATGTAATGGTAAATCCTTGAGCTTTAAGGTTGTAACCTGTTTAGCCTTATGTCTAGAATACAGTAGGCACCTTAGTTACGTAGTGCTGCTGTAATGGATATAGTTCTTTTTAAATGCCTGACCACAAACCGAAATTTGCATTTAATCTGATGGCCTCCAGCCAAGTGTTATTGTAAGTGTAATATCTGCCATTTCACAGGCCAGCAATCAGAGCTCCATGACTGTGTCTCAGATAGTGAAGTCTGGGCCCTGGGCGGCACAAGACAGTCCTCAGAGAAATTGCGGGTTCGGTTCCAGACCACCTCAAAAAAATGCATATCACAATAAAACAAGTCACATGAATCTTTGGGTTTTCCAGAGCATACAAAAGTTATGCTAATGCTGTACTGTAGCCTGTTGAGTGGAAAAGTTTGAAAGATGATGAGAATGATCAGAAATGGCACCGACAGGTGCTCGATGCAGAGTTGCCGTAAACCTTCACTTTCTAATAGGTGCAGTGTCTGCAAAGCACATTGAAACGAGGTCTGCTGTTCTAGTGCCATAGAACCACTGATGGTTACATCTTAGCCACTTGATAGCTCTGAGTGTCTAATCTTTTAGAAAACTAACAAGAAATCAGCCCCAATGATACAGTGCTTGTAGCCTTTCCCAAGCTATCATTCAAATGAACGCAGGTCTTTTGAATCTGAGCTTTTTTATAGTAACAAATGAACTTCAGGTTAAGGTTCCATTGGCACGTCAGCCACTGAAGGTCACTCCTAGTGGATGATGATGTCCATTGTGTTTTCTTCCCAAATCATTACAAGAACTCAGCTGTTGTGCAGCTACTTTAAAAATGTGCTTGGTCAAGAAAGATTTAAAAGCAGCTTTAGAAAGGGCCACCCAATTCATTCTACGGCTACCAACAGAAATCCTAGAGCTGATTTGCCAAGATTATGAAATCTTCTTTAAATACTTCAAAGAGAACACAGTGAAGAGAAGGGAATCCTGGCAAGATGGGCTGCAGCTGTTAGAGCACGAGAATTTAGGAATCCAATTTTTGACACTTGTGATTGAAGCTTCCACCCTTCTCAGTGAGCCCAGGCAAACCTGCGGTATTTTTAGAACCTTTCAAGTCACGTTGTACTCTTCAGAGTTCATTGTAGGACCCGGAGCCCCAAGAATCTCCTAAGAGATGGAACACAGCAGAATCAAATTAATTTGGCCTGCTTCACTGTGATACAAGTATGGGCATACAGCTGAGGTAATGGCATCATTTTAAACCCCAGAAAATCTGGAGATTTTTCACAGATTTTCTTTTCTTTTTTTCAATCTGGAGATTTAGCTAGTTGGGCAGTAGTTGAAAACCCCATTAGAGAAATTGTAACAGCTATATGGTGCTGATTTGATTTCTAATAGAAGCACAAGAGCCCGTGCATGGTCCAGTCTACTGGGGTTCCCAGGTGGGTATAACTATGCCAGGAGCTTTATTTCAAACAGATTTCAGCCAATACATATCACATTGCTTATTATAGACTCCATGAAAAAAAAAAAAAAAAATTAGCAGTTAAACTCTCCAGGACCATATGTAGGTAATTGCCTTGTTTCTACTTGGTTTGCAGAGATCTTCTCATTTCAAGTTAAAAATGTAACACTGACAGGTTGGAAAATGTCAGGACTGAGTATTTGTATGTGTGTTTATATGTTGCTCGTTATGATTGACAGTTTGAAAAGACTGTCAGCAAGCACCAAAGGTTGCTTTGGAACCTTTCCTCTCACTTTCAGACAAATGCAGTAAGGACAGGGAGTCCAGTGGTTGTATCGGAAAGGGACTTGAGAAAATGACCTTTTCAGGACACAAGACACTACAAATGGGTGAAACCACTGGGGCCACAGGCATATATTACACATGTTCCTCTTAAAGAGGTGGTGCTATCTCTTCTCACACATAACCCCCTGGAGCCCAGTCCTCTAGCTTTCTTGCATTAAAATGCACTTAGTGTGGGATAGCTGACAAAGATGTGACTCAGGTAAGAAATGGAAAAGAGCATGGCTGTCACACAATGAATTTGACTGATACAAAAATTGATTCTAGTCCTGTCTTTATAACATGCTAAACTGTGATTGTTGTTGTTGTTAAGTGCCATCAAGTCGGTTCTGACCCATAGCGACCCTGAGCAGGGTTTCTGAGCCTGTAAATCTTGACGGGAGCAGAAAATCTCATCTTTCTCCCGTGGAGCAGCTGGTAGTTTCGAACTGCTGACCTTGCAGTTCACAACCCAATTCGTAACCACTGTGCTACCAGACAGAACTCCTTGAACTGTGACTAGGTGACATGTATTAATTTCTCTATACTTACCCTTCTATATAAAATGGGAATAGTGCTTCTTAGAAAATAGCTCTGTGATTCCTGAACTATTTTAAATACTTGTCATATGAATATCTTATAGAGTCCTTAGTGCTAATTATTATGAGAATAGTTTTCATGCCAGATATTCAGAGAGAAAATTAGCAGCAGGAACAGTGTCTAGTGTTCAAAAAAATATCCAGGATGATGTCTGAAGTCCAGTCATACTTTTGAGTTCCAGGTACACTTGAAAAGCACTCGTAAAACTTCACATACTGAAGGAAATAAGCTGCCCCCCCCCCCACTTAAAAAGTTGGTGCAGATTCTGATCATTACTGTTACAGTTGTTGCTAAGTGATGTCGAGTTGGTTCCGACCCATAGCGACCCTGTATAGGGTTTCCGAGGCTGTACACCTCATATTTCTCCTGCGGAACTACTGGTAGTTTCGAACTGCTGACATTGAGGTTAGTAGCCCGACTCATAACCACTACACTACCAGAGCTCCTTGATCATTACTGTTAGAGAGTCTAAAGCATTAAATGGATAAAAAGAGAAAGAACATATATCAAATTACATTTTGATCACAAAGGAGCTAAGTCTATAAAATTGGTCTTGTGGCCAGAAACTTTCACTATAAAGCCTTTATCCATTACAAAAACCAAACACACACAGTGTTTGAGATAAAGCTTAGGGCTTTATACAAGTGAGTACTCTCTTAGCACCTCCTGGCATAAACCACAAAGCATTAATCTTATTGATCTCAGTATCTGGGATGACAGCTGCTCTTTTATAAAAGACAAATTTAGATTACAAATGAATATTGGCCCCATTGATTAGTAATAGCGTCTGTAATGGGTTTTCCTGTCCAGTGATGAGCCTTGTAATTCTCTCTAATGACAACACCTGCTGGGTACAGTCCGCTATAAGAAGCTTTTTCCTTAATGAGCCTGGTGTATGGCTCACCAGAGTTCCTTTGAAAGTTTTTTTTTTTTTAATATTAAAAGAAACTTCAGATAATTCACTTTTAACCCTGTCTGCCCAAGACAACAGTTATTTTTGTTTTTTAATTCTCTTCCAGTCTTGGTTTATAAAGTTAGTTTATGTAGTTGTATTTCAGAGTTTTATATAATTATTGTACTATAAAATTTTATGTAGTTTTACTCAGACTATTAAACATGATGTTGTTGTTACATGCTGTTGGGTTGGTTCCAACTCATAGCGACCATATATAGGATTTCTGAGGCATAACTGGTGGGTTTGAACTGCCAAAGTTGCAGCCCAGTGTTCATCCTACAGAACCATCTACTCACTGGTGTTGTTGTTGTTGTTGTTGTTGTTTTACCTCCTTGTTTCCTAACCCTCCTCCACTACCCTGTGTTCTCCAGTCTACTATCCTCCAATTCTGTAGACCTCTCCAAACCTCCTCACTTCCCTGTACCCTTTACCTTTGACCCCTGTGCTTCATGTGTCTGCAGCTCCCAGTCCTGCTTGACTCCCCACTCCTCCAGCCATCGTCCTGGATCCTCCACACCTGGAAGAAAAGGGAGGGAGGGGCAGTTTTCATTCTTGCACACTTAGAAGTGTGCAGTGAAAGTTACCAGAGTCTGTATGAGTGATGATACCATCACTCTGGGAGCTAATGGAATGTGTACTTGTGGTTTCTTACATTTTAAATCTTCCTTGGTTGAATTTCCAGTATAGTAACTATCGGTAGAGCTAATGTGTATAAACAAAATTTGGGGGATCTTTAATAATTTCAAGAGTATAAAGGGGTTTCTGAGACCAGAAATTTCAGAATAGGCCAAGACAGGAAGATCATGAAAAGGAAAATTCCCACAGATGCCCAGTGAGCATAAGGGAGAAATGATGATTCCTAACAAGTAAAATAAGGTATTAACTTATACTGATCACACTGACAGGCATGAAAAGTGTAAGTACACATGGCTAGATATATGAACTCATAGACTTTTGGAAGAGCAGTGTGGCAGTATATATCAAATGTCTATTCCCTTTGACCATTTCTGAAATATGTCTTATAGAAATTACTAAGAATGTGTCCAAAAATTTATCCTCAATATACGCATATTGGTGTTTTCATAATACTGAAAATGCAGAAGCAACTTAAAATCCAAATGATGATTAGAAGAAACTTCCAGCACAAGAATAACATTGGTGATGGGGTGTTTTCGAATTATTTCAGAGGTATAGCTAAACCCTTAGAGCGTATTGATGCCCATCTGTTACTTAGCTGTATGAAACTGATTAACCCCACCCCTCTTCCCGTAGGTTTGGTGTACAAAGAACACCAAATCACACCCAATAGCATAGAACACATTAAGTAATTTGTGGATTTGTTCCCTCACCAAAAGCATTTATAGCTTTTAGCTTTTAATAGTTTTGGAGCACAGCAAGATAGAGAAGAGGAAAATTGGCCTAGATAGTACAGAGGATAGATGAACAGGGTTGATTTTGCTTTGGGCATTTTGCCCAGCTCACTTTTAATAGCACATATATTTACTCTAGGGATTTTGAGTCTGTGGCTATGTCAGCCGTACATGTTTATTCTTTAAAAGGAAAATTTGCAAGTTATTAGACTAGTTACATTGGTTTGACTTAAGTTTTTAACACAGTTCCTGCAAATCCACCCATTGATAATTTACTCGTGTGTGTGGACTAGATTCCTTAATATTGAAACTAACTTCATCGTGTATTGAAAGAGGTTTTGATATCCCTCCCTCTAATACACAGTATGTTCTTCAACTCTTTCTAAGTTTAAAGTCCACTTTAAAAAGATGTCTCAGCTAGGAGTTAGGAAAATTTTGTATGTGAAGAATTTTCAATCTTGTTATTTTTAAAGAACTTTTTGTGTATTGAGAAATGAATTGAATCTTCACCAAAAAGCAAACAAACAAAAAAGTCCCAAAACTTAAATTTTAGAAAGCTCGCACTTGGAATATTGTACTTATAATTTAAAATATCCTATAATTTATAACTATAAGATATTAATTTAGCTTTAAAAATCGAGTTGGGGTAGTGGCTTTGAATGAATTTTCATTTTTTTGTAAAATTTTAGAAACAACATTTTTAGGCATATACTCATAATTTTTATATATAAAATTTGTAACCCCAGAAATTAAAATGCTTTAGAAAGCATTATGTATTAAAAAGGCTAAGATTCTCTAAGAACTATATTATATGGATGTTTGCTTTTTTTTTTGAACAGATGTGTTTAAATACAATAGTCAGGCTCTTGGCTACAGAAAATTTTCTCTATAATGCAGATAATAGAAAGATTGCAGAGCAGGAAAAAAAAGTTTTATGTAGTAAAAAGTGTTTGAAAATCATTGATATATAAAAGGAGGTGATGGGGGCAAAAAAGGATTGTATTCTGTTTTGAAATCTCTCACATTTCCTTGTGGCGTCTGCTTCTCACATTGAGCATTACTTTTAGCGAGCAAGGGCTATTCGCTCTACATGGAATGTTCTTCCCTGCTTCTCTCCTCCTTCAGCACACCCCTACTTCTTCTCTCTGGGCTTAAATATAACATATTTTGAGAAGCTTATCCTAACCTAGCTCCATTAAGTCCCCACTTTCCCTCCTCCTGCCACATACCTTTCTGCCTCCATCCCTATCTAGGTTAAGACTTTTACTTATTCTCTAGGTCCCTATACTTCTTTGTAATGTTTCCATGCTTGTAAATACCAGTTCAATGTTTATTTTCCTCGATATTCCTTAAGCTTGATGAGGGAAGGACCTGTGAGTATCTAGTTTAGAATTGTATCCTGATTGCATCCACAATAATAACAGATGATAAGTTGTTGTGTATAGTCAAGTCAATTTCAACTCAGTGACCCTCTAGTACATAGTAGAACTACCCATTGAGTTTCCAAGGCTGTCATCTCTATGCTAGCAGATTACCCGGTCTTTTCTTCCATGGAGCTGCAGGTGGGTTCAAACTGCCACCTTTTTTGTTAGCAGTCTAACGCTTAACCATTGTGCTATCAGGGCTCCTTAGATAATGTTCTTGTTAAGTGCAGTAAAGTCGGTTCTGACTCATAGCAACCTTGTATAGGGTTTCTGGAAAGTGGCTGGTGGGTTTGAACCACCAACCTTGAGGTTCAAATCAATCTTGCAGTCCAGTGCTTATCCTACAGCACAACACCAGTTGTTGTTATTGTTAAGTACCATCAAAGTCAGTTCTGACTCATAGCAACCCTGTATAGGGTTTCCAAGGAGCGACTGGTGAGTTTGAACTGCCAACCTTGTAATTGAAACTGAGCTTGCGGTCCAGTGCTTTATTCCACAGCGCCACACCAGGATTCCTTACAACAACAGTTGTTGTTAAGTGCTGTTGAGTCGATTCCAACCCACAGCGACACTGTATAGGGTTTCCAGGGAGCAGCTGGTAAGTTTGAACTGCCAACTTTGCAGTTCAAATGGCTTTGCAGTCTGGCGCATTAACCCACAGCGTCAGTAGTACTTATCAAATGAATTCCTTTACGTATTAGGCTCACTTCATTTAATTTGCTTTTCAAGAGCAAAGATACCAGTTTGAGGACTAAGGACCACCTGACCCAAACCATGATAGTTTCATTGGCCTTATGCATATGAAAGGTGGGCAATGAGTAAGGCAGATATTGGCAAAATTGATGCATTTGAGTTTTACAGTATTGGAGAAGAATATTAAAAATACCATGGACTGCCAGAAGAACAAACAAATCTGTGCTGAGAGAAGTACAGTCCGAATGCTACTTAGAAGCCAAGATGGACAAACTTGGTCTTTCATACTGTAGGCATGTTACCAAAAGGGACCAGTTCCTGGAGAAGGATGTCATGCTTGGTAAAGTGAAGGGTCGGTGACAGACAGATCTACTGACTCAGTGGCAACAGCAGTGGACTCAAACGTAACAACATTTGTGAGGATGGTGCAGGACCAGGCTGTGTTTCGTTCTGTTGTGCATAAGGTTACTGAATCACAACGGACTGAAGGCATCCAACATAAACAACGAACTCTGTTTGGTACTACGTAATAATAGGTCTTGTAGACCTGGTGTGGCGCTGCAGGATAATGCACTGGACCGCAAGGTCAGTTTGAACCCCAAGCTTGGTGGCTCAGATCCACGAGCCACCCCTTGGAAACCCTGTACAGACTCACTATGAGTCGGAACCGACTTGACAGCACTTAACAAACACCACCTTAGAGTGTACTATTTATAACTTTGGCATCATGAATAGGTAAATGAATGAATTAAACAATGATCTTCAACCAACTAGGAATATTATTAGCTCTTTGATATTTTGAATGGGTTTTTTCTTAAGATTTCAGCTACATGTTAGCATATATGGCAACAGTACATTTCTTAAATGGTAAGTTGTTAGTTTTGTTGTTAGTATTAAGTGTTGTTGGTTAGCAGTCCAGTGCTTATTCCACAGCGCCACACCAGGACTCCAAATGATCAGTAGTGGTTACTATCCAAACGTTAACTATTCTGGTTAGCTGTTTTCATTCCAGTAGAGCTAATATTCTGCTATCAAAATAGTTTAGTGTATAAACTATACCACAGTCGTACCATAGCTTAATGGTTCTCATTATCTTTTACTTTTTCTTTCTTTTTTTTGAACAATTGTACTTTTATAGTGTTGAGTTTGTATTCCTAATTTTTTATTTAAAAAGCCCAAAATTAATATCTCTTACATAAGGATTTAGAATATTTAGATGGGTAAAAAAAAAA
>NW_006408596.1:4216594-4223860 GCF_000296735.1 Chrysochloris asiatica
CTTGCTGAAAGTGAAGAGGACTTAAAATACTTACTGATGAACATCAAAGAGCACAGCCTTCTGTATGGATGGCATCTCATTGCAAAGAAAATAAAAATCCCTACCACTGGATCAATAAACAGCAATTCTTTTTTTTTTTTTTAAAGTTTTAGTGTGAATTGAGTGAAAGTTTATAGGGCAGATCATTAGTTTTACATTCAACAAATCATACACCTTGTTTCATTACAATGATTATAATCTCCTCCATGTATCATCAGTTAACAGTATTTCTACTCATTTTAGCTCTCTCTCTTTTTTTTTTTTTTTCTTAAACACTCAGGCATATATAATAATTTATGCCACCCAAGGGCACATTCAACAAGTCTGTGTCCTGGTCGCCAGTTCTTAGTCATACTTTTCCCGTGAATCTAGAGTCCTCAGCTGCTCCCTCTTTCCATGTTCCTATCTCTGCCTCCATCTCTGGTGTTGCTGCTTCTCTGGATAAAGTTCCGCATTCCGCTTGTGCTCTTCTCCCTTGATGGTCCTAGGGTCCTCTGTTTCTGGACTGTTAAGATTAACTACTCCCCGGTTTTTATTACAAAACATCTACCTTTACAATTGTGATAGTTGCTATTAATCATGAAAACAAGTACTCACTATTGAATCATAAGAATCTTATCCCCATCTCTTTTGCTAGACCCATCTAGACAAGATGAAAACTATTCAGTGGGGACTCTATCTTCCCTCACATAGTCTTAAGCTAAACTCCCTCTTGAAACCTAGTAAGCCAATCACTTCGTGCCTTTATCACCCCCTCATTTTAAGTAGCCAATGTCTAAATTGCCATCCCTATCTACCCTGTGTACAGAGGGGATAGCATTGATACTTGATGTGAAGACTCCTTCCCTCTCTGTTGGTATTTAGAGTAACTACCTCCGTGAGTGTGGTGCTGTGGATTAATGCGCCAGACTACAAAGCTGTTTGAACTGCAGGGTTGGTGGCTCAAGTTCACCAGCTGCTCCTTGGAAACCCTATATGGGTCGCAATGGATTGGAATTGACTTGATGGCACTCAGCAACAACAACCTCCATGGATATAGGTCAAGTTCATCACATTGTAGCAATTTACCCTCCTTTCCTTTATCAAAAAAAAAATTTTTTTTTCCTATCTTCTTCTAGTCAAGTTCTGATCATCAAGCCATCAAGGCTAGGTCATATGGGTACTATCTGCAAATTTGGGTGTTCTTGTGCATCTCCCCTCAGTTCATATCAGCTCGATGCTTCACTCTCAGCTCTAACCCTCCATGGCTATGTCCTTGTCCATGGGCTCAGGTGCCCCCAGGTTTCACCACACTTTGGACCAACCAACCCTTCCTCTTCTGTCTCTCATCTACAAGTCAATTGAAATCCATGGAACATGGTCAGATTCACCCCATTTCTTCATTGGTGCCTTTCCCCCTCTTCCACTCACCAGTAGACCAATGTGGTCATCAGTAAGCTTACATGCCTGCTTATATGTTCCCTTCGAGTTTCAGTCTTATATTGGGGTTTGTCCTGAGGGACCTAGATTGCTTGCCTTGATGGATTCCTAGCGAACATCTTGCTTATTCTTGTAGTAGCCAGTCATGCTGCCATTTTTGTTTTTGGTTTTTTTTCCTGATGATCTTTCTTTGAAGATGTGTCTTCTGTTGCTCTAGCTGTTCCAGGCTGGTCTGAATGTCCCACTTCATCAGGTTCTGGATGGAGCTCAAGAGTCCACTTAAGGTCCTATGACACCTCAAAGGCTCCACAAGAGGCCTCTTGGACTGGGCAAATTGTAGAACCCCTTTTAGGCATTCTGTAGGCTAAAGATGGGCTTACAAGCTTTCTCTAATCATGTTTCCCGACATTCCTTTCTATCCCACTTAAACAACATTCTTATCAACAGAGAAAAGATAGACGTTGTCAAGGACTTCATACTTTCTGGATCAACCATCATCACTCATGGAAGCAGCAGTCAAGAAATCAAACGACTTATTGCATTTGGCAAATCTGCTGCACAAGACCTTTTTAAAGTGCTGAAGAGCAAAGATATCAGATTGAGGACTAAGATGTGCCTTACTCAAGCCATGGTATTTTCAGTAACCTCATATGCATGTGAAAGCTGGACAGTGAATAAGGAAGACTGTAGAAGAATTGATGTGATTGAGTAAGGTGTTGGAGGAGAATATTGAAAGTACCATTGGCTGCCAAAAGAACAAACAGATGTGTATTGGAAGAAGTACAGGCAGAAGTGTTCCTTGGAGGCCAGGATGACCAAACTTAGTCTCTCATACTTCAGACATATTGTCAGGAGGGACCAGTCGCTAGAGGAGGATATCATGTTTGGTAGGGTGGGGGTCAGAGAAAAAGAGGAAGACCCCCAGCAAGATAGATTGGCCAAGTGGCAGCATCAAATGTGACAACATTTGTGAGGTTGGCCCAAGACCAGGCAGTGTTTCATTCTGTTGTACATAGGGTCGCTATGAGTCGGTACCGACTCAATGGCACCTAACAACAATAATGTAATTGTAAGGAACTCTGGTCACGTGGTGGTTACAAGTTGAGCTGCTAACATCAAAGTTAACAGTTCGAAAATACCAGCTGTTCCACGGGAGAAAGATGAGGCTTTCTGCTCCCATAAAAATTGACAGCTTCAGAAACCCTATGAATCGGAACCAACTCCACAGCACACTACCACCACTACCATGTAATTGTAGCTACATATATTATATAGCAACATAGTTATAGACAGTCAACTTTGTAATATGTTGTATTCAGTCAGTATTAGATTATAAATACCTTTTCCATGCTAGTTTAGCATCTTCATAATGGCCATTTAAAATCTTTTATTGTGATAAAATACATGTAAGATTTGTCATTTTAACCATTTTTAAGTTACATTTCTTTAGTATTGTATTTGTAATGTACATCATTATCTCACTATTTAGATCCAGACTTTTTAATCACCACAAATAGAACTCTGTACCCATTAAGTACTGCCTCCCTCTGTCCTCCTACCTTTAAGCCTTGATAACCTGTAATCTACTTTCTGTCTTTATAAACTTGCCTTTTCTACATATTTGATATAACTGAAATCAATATCATATTTCTTTTGTACCTGACTTCTTTTCACTAAGCATGTTTTCAATATTCATCAAGGTCCTGGTGTAGATCAGGATTTCATTCTATTTTATGACTGAATAATAGTCTCTTGTATGTATAGACCACATTTTGTTTATCCACTAATCTGTTAATGAACATTTAGCTTGATAATTGCCATTTCGAATGACTGAATGATACTCCATCTTATTAAGGAATCAAAATTTAGTAAATCATTTCATAGCTGTTTGACATTAAAGTAACTTTCAGTTTTTTTATTCATAAAGAATACATAGTAAATGCCTGTAAATATATAGTAGTTTGTTCTTTTGAATATGTTTTTAGGCATTGTTTTTTTTTTAAAATACCAGGTAAAAAAACTTAATTCACTGGTATCTGAAAAGAAGTCAGCTCTAGCCCCAGTTATAAAAGATCTACGACAGCTGCGTCAGAAATGTCAAGTAAGTGAATTTGATTCTGCAATATGTTTAGTATTCTATTTTTTATTTAGATGTCCTTGGTAGAATCTGGAGTCGTTCAGTTTGGTAATTTATAGAAAGCAAAATATTACCATTATTATCAAATTTATGTAATTCTGCAAAGGAGAGTAATAATGTAACCTGAAAGGGTTTTCATTTAATTTTTGCTACTCATTTTGTCCTGAATTACTGAGAGGGAGGGAAAGAGAGAAAGGGGTTAGGCTTATACCTATGAGTGTAGCTGCCAGATGAGATTCTTGCTTTAAATCATATGCATCTCAGAATGGTGACTATGAAGTCACATTCTTCTGTGGCCATGTCAAAGCTTAGAATCTGCCCATGAGTGGTGACAGGTTTACTTTTGACTAATGAACTTGCACAGAGGTGAAGGAGTTGGGGGTGGGGGGGAGAGGGGCAGTAAGCTATGATCAGTTATGGTAAGTGATAAAATGCTTATAAGCTACTTGGAAGATGAACTATCAGAAGGTAAATCGCTCCACCAGTCCAGATCAGGTGGCCTCAGCCATGTGACAGTCACAGTTGTTAGTGTATCACTGCTTGGTAGAACTTTCGTTTGAATCTGAACTGAACTGCATGTGCCTGAGGATGGGACTGCAAAAGTCTTCATGAGTGTCTTCCATCAGAGTCAGCCGCACTGTGAAAAATCACATGGACTTTGACATCAGTAGAGATCATCTCCTTTTTATAGGAAAGGCCATGGAGTCTGACACATTCTATCCAAGTAGACAAGAAGCACATGACAGAGCTGGGAATTGGCTCTGTGGCATTATCTTATCTCATCTATCTCCTGTGAGTTCTGTTACGCACCACTCTGTCACAGAAGAAATGGACCCCATGCTCTGATAGGTGAGATGGGTCAAGCTTGAGAAGAAATTTGAGAAAAAAGGAGGAGAAGTTTCAGAAAGGAGGAGATTTGTGAGCCAGACTTTTAGACCGAGGATACCAGAATGGTCTTTATGGATGTATTCTGTCTAGTTCATTGATTTTCTTGAGAAAACCTCGTGGAGGCAAAAAGAGCAAGTTCTATCTATATCTGTTGTTAAGTGCCTTGGAGTCGGTTCTGACTCATAGCAACTCTGTACAGTATTTCCGAGAAGTGGCTGGTGAGTTTGAACTGCTGCCTTGCAGTTCAAACTAACCTTTAGGTCCAGTACATTATCCTGCAGCACCAATGGTAAAATTTGTTCTTACTGGTAAGCTAATAAAATTTGTATTTAAAAAAATATGTGGTTAAAAAATATGATAGAGCATTAGATGCCTTTTTAAAAGTCCACTTTTGTTATTTTACTCTATCTGGATTACAAGGAACAGAGATTCACTCAAACTAATTGAAGGATTATTGTTACTGTTCTTGTTAAGTGACGTTGAGTCAGTTCCAACCCATAGCGACCTTGTATAGGGTTTCTGAGGAGTGGCTGGTGAGCTTGAACTGCTGACCTTGCTGTTCAGATCGACTTTGCAGTCCAGTTCATTAACACACAGCACCACACCAGGACTTCAATTGAAGGATACTTAGGGCAATAAAGGAAATGAAATGTACTTTCATGGAAATCCAAAGAAAGCATTTTGGCTCAGGGAAGCTTAAGGAACCTCAGGAGCTAGAAGTTATGGGTAGTGATAGTGATGATGAACATCATAATAATAGCATCTATTAAGTGCTTTCTGTGGGCCAAGAAGAGTTAAAAAAAAAAAACAAAAAAAAAAACGAACAAACATGCAAGTAAACTTTTGCTGAAGGTTATTAAAAAATGGTAGCAGCAGTACATCAAGAATGAGCTGACAGAAATTCAAGCTGGATTCAAAAGAGGATGTGGAACAAGGGATATCATTGTTGAAGTCAGATGGATCTTGGTTAACAGCAGAGAATACCTGAAAGAGATTTACTTTTCTTTGTGCTTTATTGACAATGCAAAAGCATCAGCTGTGTGGATCATGAAATAACAATGGATAACATTATGAAGAATGGGTATTCCAGAGCACTTAATTGTGCTCGTGAGGAATCTGTCCATAGACCAAGAGGTAGTCATTTGAATTGAACAAGGGGATACTGCATGGTTTTAAATTAGGAAAAATGTGTGCCAGGGTTGTATCCTTTCACATACTTATTCAATCTGTATGCTGAGCAAATAATCTGAGAAGCTGGGTTATATGGAGAAAAATTTGGCTTTAGGATTAGAGGAAAACTCATTAAAAACCTACAGTATGCAGATGACACAACCTTGCTTGCAGGAAGCAGAAAAAGACTGAAATACTTACTGATGAAGAGTAAAGACCACAGCTTTCAGTATGGATTGCACCTCAATGTAAAAAAGACTAAAATCCCCACCACTGGACCAATAAATAACATCACGATAAAGGGAGAAAAGATTGAAGTTGTCCAAGACTTCATTTTGTCTGGATACACAATCAACACTCATGACAGAAGCAGTCAGAAAATCAAACAATGTATCGCATTAGGCAAATCTGCTTTAAAAACTTTTTTAAAGTATTAAAGAGTAAAGATGTCAGTTTGAGAACTATAGATGCATCTGCCCCAAGACATGGTATTTTCAGTTGCCTCCTATGCGTGTGAAAGTTGACTGTGAATAAGACTGTAGAAGAATCAATACATTTGAGTTACGGTGTTAGCAGAATATTGAAAGTACCATGGACTGTCAGAGAATAGACAAATCTGTCTTGGGAAAAATACAGCCAAAATGTTCCTTAGAAGGAAGAATGGAGAGACTTTTTTTCTCATTCTTTGAACGTGTTCTCAAGAGAGAACCGCCCCTGTAACAGGACATCATGCTTGGTAGAATGGAGAGTCAGCCAAAAAGAGGACGATCCCCAATGAGATGGATTGACCCAGTAGCAGCACAGTGGGCTCAAAGGTAGCAACAGTGGTGAGGATGGCACAGGACAGGGCAGTTTGGTTCTATTGTGCATAGGGCCACTGTGAGAAAAATGACTCCGTGGCACCTAATAGCAACAACATGTGCCAAGCAGTATTATCTATATTAACTCATGAAGGTCTCACAACATTCCAACAACTTGGGGGCTCCTCTTTATATAAATGACCAAATAAAGGCACAGGGAAATGAGAAACTTTCCCAAGGTCACAACAGAGGGCAAATGGCCGAGCCAAGTTCTTCATAACCACATTATGCTCATAACAGAATTCAGAGAATTTCTGTTTATCTGCTTCTCACTTGTGTTTTTTTCTGCCTCCAGCCAGAAACCTCTTTATTTTCTCCTACAGTTTCTCCTTGCCCTCTGGACTTGCTTACTCTTCACCTCAGCTTGCTAATGGCCACCCTGTTGTCACTATCTCACATCATGTGACCTGTCTCACTCCATACTTTCCATTGCAGTGTTCATTACTAGCTGCCCTATTCTCTCTGTGTTTTCTAACTTAAATTCCAGAGAGCAAATCTCTCTTGGAGCAGTTTTTCATGTCAGACTACTGGACATTTCCAGACAGGTTTGGAGGTCAGCCCTAGTCTGATAAGATGTGGGCTAATGCACTGGACTAACAAAGTCATTAGAATTGCAAGGTTAGTGGTTCAATCTCACCAGCTGCTCCTTGGAGACCCTATACAAGGTCTCTATGGGTCAGTATCGACTTGATGGCACTTAACTAGTGTTGTTGTGATGTGCCGTGGAGTCGGTTCTGACTCGTAGCGACCCTG
>NW_006408596.1:4223960-4229220 GCF_000296735.1 Chrysochloris asiatica
CTGGCCTCCAAGGAGCACTGTGGCTGCACTTCTTCCAGCACAGATCAGTTGGTTCTTTAGGCAGCCCATGGCACTTTCAATATTCTCTTCCAACACTATAATCAAATGCATCAATTCTTCTACGATCTTCCTTATTCACTATCCAGCTTTTGCATGCATGTGAGGTTATTGAAAATACCATGGCTTGGGTTAGGTGCACCTTGGTTTTGAAGCTGACATCTTTGCTCTTCAACATTTTAAAAAGGTCTTGTGAACTAAGTAGTTATTATTATATACTTGTGACACACATAAGATAGACCTTCTGTGGCATGTTGGACAGTTAGAAGAGAAAAACTTTCCAGTAGTTACATAAAGTATTTACCTTTCTATTCATTAAATTATATATTATGTTCTTTTACAGTTCAAACGTTATGTCAGTAAACTTCGAAGCAAGAGCACAGTTTTCAAAAAGAAGCATCAGATAATAGCTGAATTTAAAGCTGAATTTGGTCTCTTACAGAGGACAGAAGAACTTCTTAAGCAACGTCATGACAATATCCAACATCAATTGGTAACGCAGTATTATCTCGGGCTGCTAAAAATAGAGATGCCAGACGTTTTTGGGTTACAGTTTTATACTGAGGTCATTGTTTTTACTGGAAAAACCATAAAATTATTCATTTTCTCTGATTAATTACAGAGATGTCATATAAGCTGATTTCATTTATTTTGAGTGGATCAGTAAGCATTAGCTTTTTTGTGTGTGTTAACTTTGGGTTTATTAATAGAAATTGAATTTATAATGTGTTTTATTTATTTATTTTGGTTTGCTAGTTAATATAAGTAAAATTGTAATATCTAGAGAGTGAGTGATTTGTCATGGCCTGCTGGACAAAAATTTCTAACCAGCTCTTTCCAAGGAGCTTTGGAAAGAAGTATCTAGGGAAAGAGCTATGGGGAAGTTGCCTGCAAGATTGTTTTTTACCTCAACCAACACCACCCTAATTCTAGTGCTTTTATGTCTAGCTTGGATTATTAGAAGAGTCTCCAGGCTAACTTCTCTCCTCCCACCTCTGCCTCTATAGAGTCAGCATAGATTAGTTAACACTTCTTCCTCTTCCAACCGTTCAGGAGCCTCTCTCATCAATTGAAATACATCAGAGCACTTTCATTAGTTAAAAAATAGGGCAATGATATACTTTATCATCTAAAGTAGAGCACTTTGTAAACTTTCACACAAATCCCAATGAAAAGTTAAAAAAAAAAGAAGAAGTAGGGCACTATATTAGAAGTGAACTTGCATAGTAGTCTTAAACTGAAAGTGTCCCGGCACACCATTCGGAGCCTTATGTGATCCTCTGCTCATTCCTGCCTCTTGCTTACTACTCCTTCCACCACACTTGCCTCCTGAGGGCTCTCTACTTGCTGATCCCCCAACATCTATATGGCTCACTCCTTTCTTCCTCCTTGCCTTTCTTCAAATGTCACGTGATTCTCAGAAAGCCTTTCTTTCACTCACTCGCTGCGGTCACATTGATCCCTACTCATAGCGAAGCCTAGATAGGACAAAGGAGAGCTGCTCCTTAGGGTTTCTGAGACTAAATCTTTATGGGAGCTGACAGCCTCATCTTGCTTCTTGTGAAGTAGCTGGTGG
Source organism: Chrysochloris asiatica (assembly GCF_000296735.1). NCBI lineage: Eukaryota > Metazoa > Chordata > Mammalia > Afrosoricida > Chrysochloridae > Chrysochloris > Chrysochloris asiatica. The sequence goes on from NW_006408596.1 coordinate 4,225,594, forward strand.
AATTGAACTTCCAACCTTGTGATTAGCAGCCTCGTGTTTAGCTTACAATGCCACAAGGGCTCTTTAGATTTTCTCAAACCACTATTTAAGATTCCAACCCCATTCTCACTTCATACTCCCTAGGTTTTTTATGTGTTTACTTATATTTTGTTTGTTTACCTGTAGTGGGGAGTTCTGGTATGGCACAGTAGGATAAGGACTGGATTGATGACCACAAGGTTGGTGGTTCAAACCCACCAGCAGTTCCTTGGAAACCCTATACAGGGTCGCTGTGAGTTGGAACCAACTTGACAGCACTAAACAACACCAACCCCCACTAGATATGAGCTCTGTGAGGAAAGACAGTTGTGTGTGTTTTTTACCACTGTCACGTTTGGTGCCTAGACCTGTGCTTGTCACATTTGTTGTTGTTGTTAAGTGCTGTCAAATTGGTTCCAACTGATAGTGACCTTGTATATAGGGTTTCCAAGGAGCAGCTGGTAGGTTTGAACAGCCGACCTTGTGGTTCACAATCCAATGCTGATCTTACAGCACTATGCTGGGAGCCCTTGCCACATTTAGGTATATAATAAATATTTATTGAGTAAATGGATGCAAGTACAATTGGTAACTTGGAAAACCATTTAGTCCCCTAGCATTTAATGTGTGCCTACTATGTTTTCAATTCTGTGTTTAAGTGCATGACATTATTCTAAAGTTTAAAATTACATATGCTTCCTATGCACCTAAAGATATCACAGGAAGATTAGTGTAGCTATTTAGCCTATAAAAGCATGTAATCATCATTGAATCCAATAAAGATTATCCTTTAGGATTCTAGACTGTTATTTTATTTAGAACTTTATCTGATGTCTTCTTATGGAAACCGTAAAATTTTTAGACACTAGTATCGTGGCCATTTCGTTCTTCACTTACAGCAAACTATTGAGGAGAAGAAGGGTATATCTGGGTACAGTTACACCCAAGAAGAGCTTGAACGAGTGTCTGCACTGAAAAGCGAAGTGGATGAGATGAAAGGGCGGACGTTGGATGACATGTCTGAAATGGTGAGTCTGCAGCTGGTGGCGTTCCTTTCTTGTATAATCAGAAGGCGGATGTTTTTTAGAAGTTTTTGTTAGTAACACATTCAAACTTTATTTTTGCACAATTTTTTGTTCATTTAATATTCTTTCCTCTACCTTTTTCCAATCTCTTGAATTTTCTCTTTCTACTAAGGTTTTTTAACATCTAACAGTTCATACACTTGTCTGTTTTCAAAGTACGTGAAAGTTATAAAACGTTAAACAACAATAAGATTAATAATAAAATTAGTTTTTCCAAGTCATGCCACCATGTGCCATAGAATAATTTCATTTTGAGGTGTATCCTTGGTGTCTGCCAACTGTCTGGGCAGTCAGACTGCTGACAGGCTTTTCACTGTGTCAGGCTCCAGAGTGTCCGAGTATAGATCGATGCTGACCCATAGTCCCGAGTGCAACCCTCTGGCTTGTTTGGTCATGATGGCCATACCCCCAGGACTTTCTGATGTCCCCACAATCTAATTCATTAGAAGATCAATATGTAGCAGAGCAGAAGTCTCTCAGACCTTGTTCATCCGTGACTGGTGCCTATTCTGACTGGCCAGTATTTATGTTGTCATCCAAGTATGTTGGCATCCAAGATTGCGTATATTTGAGATAACCTATGTAATTGTACCACCACTCGTCTGTCAGTTTGTCATATCATTGTGACTTGTGAGTTGCTGTGATTCTGGAAGCTATGCCACAGGTATTTTAAATACCAGCATAGTCACCCACGGTGGACAGGTTTCAGATGAGTTTCCAAACAAAGAAAGAGTAGGAAAAGGGTGAGATGAACTACTTCTGAATGTTTAGTCACTGAAAACCTTATGAAAAGCAGAGAAACACTGACAAGAAATGGGCCCCTCAGGTTGGAGGATACTCAAAATGTCACTGGATAAGAGCTGCCTCCTCAAAGTAGAGTTGACCGTGATGACATGAATGAGGTAAAGTGTGTGGGAGAAAAGCCCGCGGGACCTTCATTTGCTGATGGGGCACAACTCAAAATGAAGAGACACAGTTGTAAGCATCCATTAATAATCAGAACATGGAATGTACGTACGAAGTATGAATCTAGGAAAATGGGAATTGTCACAAATGAAATGAAACGCATAAAAATTTAGAAATTAGAAATTAGGGAGCCAAAATGGACTGTTATTGACCATTTTGAATCTGACAAACACATAGTTTACTATGCCAGAAATGACAAATTGAAGAGGATTGGTGTTGCATTCATTGTCAAAAAGAGCATATCCAGATCAGTCATGAGGTACAACGCTGTCCGTGATAGGATAATATCCATGCGCCTACAGAGAGTCATGGTGTTGGAGGAGAATACTGAAAGTGCCATGGGCTGCCAAAAGTACCAAAAGATCCATTTTGGAAGAAGTGCAGCCAGAGTGCTCCTTGGAGACCAAGATGACCAAACTTCATCTCTCATACTTCAGACATATTGTCAGGAGGGACCAGTCGCTGGAGAAGGATATCATGTTTGGTAAGGTGGAGGGTCAGAGAAAAAGAGGAAGACCCCCAATGACATGGATTGGCCAAGTGGCAGCATCGATAGACTCGTGGCAACAGTAGTGAGGTTGGCCCAGAATTGGGCAGTATTTCGTTCTGCTATGCATAGGGTCGCTGTGAGTCAGTGCCAATTTGATGGCACCTAACAGCAACAGAGAAGCCCAGTTAATACCACTATTATTCAAATTTACACACCAAACACTAAAGCCAGTGAGACTGAAACAGAAGAATTCTACCAACTTCTTCACTCTGAAATTGATCAAACATGCAATCAAGATGTAGTGATCATTACTGGTGATTGGAATGCAAAGGTTGGAAACAAAGAGGAGGGATCAATAGTTGAAAAATATGGCATTGGTGATACAAATGATGCAGGAGATCACATGATATAATTCTGCAAAACCAATGATTTGTTCATCTCAGATATCTTCCTTAGACAGCACAAGAGACAGTAACACATGACCTCACTAGATGGAATACACAGAAATCAAATTGACTACATCTGTGGAAAGAGACAGTGAAAAGCTCCGTATCATCAGTGAAAACAAGGCCAGGGGCAGACTGTGGAACAGACCATCAATTACTCCTATGCAAATGCAGACTGAAGCTGAAGGAAATGAAAACAAGTCCACGAGAGTGAAAATATGACCTTGAATATAATCACACCTGAATTTAGAGATCATCTGAAGAACAGATTAGGTATATTAAACACTAAAGACTGAAGACCAGAAGAATTGTGGCATGACATCAAGAACATCATACAGGAAGAAAGCAACAAGTCATTAAGACAAGAAAGAAGGGAAAGGTCAAAATGGATGTCAGAAGAGACACTGAAACTTGCTTTCCAGCGTAGAGATGCTAAAGCAAATGGAAGAAATGGGGAGGGACAAGAGCTGAATTGAACATTTCAAAGGTCATTTCAAGAAGACAAAGTCAAATGTTACAACTAAATTTGTAAAGATCTGGAGTCAGAACACCAAAACAGAAGAACACGCTCAGCATTTCTCAAGCTGGGGGAACTGAAGAAAAAGTGCAAGCCTTGACTTTC
>NW_006408596.1:4238743-4253852 GCF_000296735.1 Chrysochloris asiatica
GCTATGGGTCGGAACCGACTCGACGGCACTTAACAACAACAACAACAACTAAGGATAAGCTGAAGAGGAAGGAGGATGAAAAGTTACCCGATATGGCTGCCTTGAGCTGCTCTAGCCAGACATTTTCCACCTGGAACAACTTTAGAATGTGTCAGGAACCTTTCCCAGGACAGCCAGTACACCACCCATTATTTCATCAGTAACAATTGAACAGTGTTCATGTTTGCATTTTATCCGTGTTCCCTCATGGATGCTTTTCTACATGGTTGGCACTGCAGTTTGCATTCCATTTAGTTACTTTGCAGTGGAGTTCTAGTCACTTAATAGTTCACCTTTCCCTTGTTTGCCATAGTCTTTATGATTACAGTTTTCAAAAAACAAAAGTAGTATCAAATGCAGGATGTTCAGCTAGGAGCCCTTTTGCTAGTCTAGATTAGAGATAATGAGGGCGAGAACTAGAATGTTGGCAGAAGAAATGGGAAAGAGAATAGACTTGAACAGTATATAGAGGAACACCAATTGTACACAAGAAACAAGAGCTAGCAAATATAATTGTGCAGATTAAAGCCACTAATGATATAAGTAAGACATGAGGAAGAGCTAGTTGTGTTTTTGCAGGGGGAGAGGGGAGCAGGTAGTGCAGGGGGGTCCAAGAAACAGGGAAACGAATTCTATTACACATTCATCAATATCTAGCAAGAATTCAAGAGAAGACATTGTGGTGTAGGTTAGAATTTGTAATCATCAACTTAGGTAGGTTATTTGATCACAACCCTGGGAGATGTAATCACTAAAAAGAGCATGGGATAAGACCAAATGAGGGCTTAGGAGGAAACTTCAGGAAGGACCATGTTTAGGAAATACTTCATCTCTCCGAGTTAGAGTATCTGGTATGCAGCCAAGTTTCTTGACAGTGCAGGTGCTCAAGAAATAACTGTTGAATTAACTAACATAACAGATAAAGACATTTTAAAAATCAAATCAAGTAAGCATGTGATAAGTGGAAGGTGTCTTCTAGAGATGGAGTTCTTGCATGTTCAAGAGATTTGTTGCCTGTACATTCCAACAACAACTTGATTTTATGTAAAATCCTTAGATTATTCTTTGTTTCCTTGAGGGTTTTTAAGCTACAGTTTTAGTCTATAGTTCCATAGTTTTCTAGGGTAAATCTGAGGCAAACCTAATTCTTTAGTGACTTGATCTATTTCCAGAAAGTTCCTTGAGTTATTTCCTTAAATATTTGTTCTTTTCGTTTGAGGTCTTTAGTTATTCTTGTATGTGTTAGATTACATTTGCTTTGCTTTCATTGCAATCATTCTCTTAATATTTTTAACTGTATAATTTCACTGTGTCCACTTTCCTATTTTAATATTCTATGTCCTTCACAGTGATTTTAATAGTGTCAATTTTTCTTTGTACTTTTTTCCAGTTTTGTCTTTTTTGTGTGTGTGTGTGATTCTTATATATTTCCTCACTCTGCTAGCTTATATCTCAACTCAAATTGTCTCCACATCTTTTCCATAAGACTTTGTGCTTTTGCTTTGTGATCTGATTACAAAAAACAGTATTAGTTTAGTAAAGATTCTTAAGGAGCTCTGGTAGTGTCATGGTTAAATGTTGGGCTGCCAGTTGCATCATCAGCAGTTCAAATGGACCAGCCACTTGTCCGGAGAAAGATGAGGCTTTCTGCTCCCATAAAGATTTACTGCCTACGCAGGGTTGCTATGAGTCAGAACCGAATTGATGGCACACTACCATTATCTGTGAAGAAATGTTTATCTCCCCCCCACCAAAAAAACAAACCAGAAACTCAGTTGCAAGTAAATACTTAATTGTAATTCTTCTTTCATGGAATCACTAATTCATATATGGTCTTCTATAGTTTATTAATTTATTTTATTAGGTTTATTGAGATATAATTAACGTTTATATTCAGTGGTCTTTAATTATATTTACCAGAGTTGTGTTACCTTCACCAGAATCATTTTTTCAGAACATTTCATCACTTCCAGAAGAAACCTCAGATCCCTTTGCAGTCACACTCCATTCCCAACCCTAGCCCTAGGCAATCACAAACCTCCTTTCTTTGGTGATATGTTTGCCTGTTCTTGATATTTCATATAAATAAGATCTTACAATATGTGACTTATTTCATTTAGCTTAGTATTTTCAAGGTTCATTCATGTTGTAGTGTGCATCACAGCTTCATTTCTCTTTGTGGCTGAATAGTCCATTCTATGTACATACTACATTTTCTTTATGCATTCACCTGCTGCTGGTCCCTTGGATTTGTTCCCACCTTTTGGCTATCGTTAATAACACTGGTGTACATGTATTTGTTTGAGTCCCTGCTTTTAACTCTTTTGAGTATATACCTGAGTGGGTTGCTGATCATACAGTCATTCTATGATGAACTTTTTGAGGACTCATCTGTCTTAGCTCTCTAGTGCTACTATAACAGAAATAGTACAAGTGGATAACTTTAACAGAAATTGATTTTCTTATAGTTTAGGAAGCTAGAAGCTCCAATTCAGAGTACCAACTCTAGGGGAAGGCTTTTTCTCTCTGTAAGCTCTGGGGAGAGGTCCTTGTGTCCTTTCAACATCTGTGCACCTGGTGTTCCCTGGAGATCTCCTTGTGTCTTGGCGTCAATCTTCCCCTGGTTCTAGGAGAGTCACAGCTTGGGAAATCTGTGTATAAGGACAGCCCTGACCCGTGGCTTTTCTTTTTTGGTGGTAGTATGTCCTCTCTCTTTGCTCACCTAACTCCTTTTATCTCCCATAAGATAAAAGGTATTGCAGACCACACCCTTATACTGGATCAGAGCTATAAGGGCATTAAGGGTGTTGTTTCCCACCCTTAGTCCTTCTACTGGTTTATCACATCAGATCACATCATGGAGGGTCATCTCATAGCTGCTAAACCAGTGAGAATCATGGTCAAGACAAGTGGACACATATTTTGGGGAAGACACACTCAATTCATAACACCACAAAACTGTACTCCACAGTGTCTAGACCTTTTTGCATTCCTACCAGGAATGGACAAGGGTTCCTATTTCTCCACATCCTCACTGTCGTAGTTCTCTAGGACTGCTCTAACAGAAATGCCACGAATTAGTGGCTTTAACAAACATATTTATTTTCTCACAGTTAAGAATGCTAGAGGTCTAAATTTGGATTCTATATCTGTGGGAAGCCTTTCTCTCTGTCAGCTCTGGGGTAAAGTCCTTGTTCCTTTTGAGCCGTTCCTTTTGAGCCGTTCCTTTTGAGCCGTTCCTTGGTACATCTCTCTTGCACCACTTGTGCTTCTTGTTGCATACTTAATCTGCTCTTTCATATCTCAAAAGAGATTGACTATATGAGTCAACCATTTGAGATAAAAAGGGAAACATTTACACAAGGACAAAGTTCAGAAGGGTTAGGAAAGAAGGAGTGGAAACAGGAAACACAGGGAGGAAGTGGGATGAATGATGTGACATCATTGCAATCAGTGAGATGAAACAAAATGTGTATGAATTTTTAATGTAAATCTTACGATCTGCTCTGTAAACCTTCACCTGTTCACAATAAAAAAAAAAATTAAAAGATTAACACACTCTGGTGTTGGAGGAGAATATTGAAAGTGCCATGAGCTGACCATAGAACCAACAGATCTGTGTTGGATGAAGTGCAGCCAGAGTGCTCCTTGGGGGCAAGATGGCCAAACTTCATCTCTCATGCTTCAGACATTATTGTCAGGAGGGACCAGTCACTAGAGAAGGATATCATGTTAGGTAAGGTGGAGGGTCAGAGAAAAAGAGGAAGACCCCCAGTGATATGGATTGGCCAAGTGGCAGCGTCGATGGAGTCAAGCGTGTTAACTATAGTGAGGTTGGCCCAGGATCGGGCAGTGTTTCGTTCTGTTGTGCATAGGATCGCTATGAGTTGGTACCGACTCGATGGCACCTAACAATAAGAAATGTAATCTCATTGACATGAAAGAGAAAACTCTCTATTCCCAAATAGGATTATAAGCACAGGTATACAATTTAGAACACATATTTTAGGGGACACAAGCCAATCTGTAACAACAAATACTTGTTATTATTGTCTATAGTCATCTTAGTGGATATGAAGTGGTGCGGGGCGGGGGTGGGGTCCAGATTTTTGCTGCTACCAGACAGAGCTGCAGTGAACATTCTTGTCCGGTCTCTTGGTGCACATGTCCCAGAGTCCTTCCATCTAACAGTCAAAACCTAAAAGGTTTGACAGCAGCACTGTGTTGGAAAGAATGTGGACCAACAGGATATCTTACATCTTTGCTGGTGGCAAATACAGAAAATGGTACAATCACTTTAGACAAGAGCTATGTTTTGTAGAGTTGAACATATCCCTAGCACATATACAGCAAGGTCTGTCTGTATCTGATTACAGTTGTTATCTACAGTGACATTTTTCTGGTGTTTTCATTTGGTTTCTCTTTCTCCTTCCTCTGTTTTTCCCTTGTCTAAATCCTGTTTGTTCCTCCTCCCGTGTCATCATTAGGGAGGTTTTTACTAGACCCACTGTAGAGGGAATTTAGGTTTAGCTGTTAGAGGGAATTAGAGCAAGGCCTTGTGACAGGCTGGTTGGGATTTGGCTTAAAATCCAGTATTTGTGAAGGGCACCTGTCCTTTATTCTTGTGCAGCCATTGGAGATCAGCCATTGTGAGGTCTGCCCACCATGCAAAGGCCCTCTTCTCTACTGCTCTTGAAGACATGGCTTTTCTGCATGATCCTCATTTAGTTCTGCCCCTTCTGTCATTCACAACCATACCAGGTCTAGAGAAATTCCTACTGCCAGCCAGCATATACATCCTAGCAGTTATAAACCGGCTACATAGGCTTTGCTCCCCAGGTGGATACCTCGTTGTCTTAAAGACGTGGACTATGGCTGGCTCTTGGTGAAATCTGCATCCATAGTATTCTGTCGCCTTGGTGTCTCCTCCTCACTTCTATTTAGGTTCTCCACTTATCACTGACCCTGCACTCTGCCTACTGCTTGTGGTAACCCTTCTCTTTTGAGATGTGGAATCCTAGGTGTCTCTTAGTTTTGCTTAAAGTGAAATTGGCATTATGTTTCCCATTCTGCTTGTTGCTTTTAGATAAACTCTAGAACAAGGATGGGGAATCTCAGACTTTACACTGCTGTATTCAAACCCAAAACCCTCTAGTACAGTATTTTTAAACTTCTATGAGTACACCCATCAGTAAGAAGTAAACTCCCAAAACATCAATAAGAAGTAAGCTTCCAAAACAATACTTAACCTGAGGACATGAACAGGAATTCACCAAAAAAGACATTCAGATGACCAACAAATACATGAAAAAATGCTTGTGATCATTAGCCATTCAAAAGATATAAATTAAAACAACAAGGAGTTACCATCTCACCCCAGCATTTAATTAACAATTAATTAGATGTTAAAAAAAAAAAAAAGAAAACAAAAATGCTGGTGAGAGTGTAGAGATACTAGAATCTTCCTACATGGCTAGTGGGACTGTAAAATAGTGCAACCACTGTGGAAAACAGCATGGTGGTGGTTCCTTAAAATGGGTGGGGAATGTCCAACCCTTGTGCCGTATACAGACATCATAATCATTTTGTCTGATTCTACCAAGGCGACCGCAGTTCCACCCATCACATTGTTTTTGGGGTGAGTTAATTAAATGTGTGATCAAATATAGCAGGCTAATTTTTTTTTTTCTTTTTTAAAGCTTTTATTGTGAATTGAGTGATAGTTTACTGGGAGAACATCGGTTTTACACTCAACCAATAGTACTTTGTTTCATTGCAATGATTACAATCCCCTTCATGCACCTTTGGTTAATAGTGTTTGCCTCTATTCCCTCTTTTTTTTTTTTTAATGTACACAAAAACACAGAGGAATATATAATTGTTTAAACAGCCAAAGGGCACATTTTACAAGCCAGGCTCCTGCCCACCAGCACACAGCCTTTCTCTTCCCATGAGTCTAGGGTCCTCAGCTGCTCTATGTCTCTATGCCATCACCTCTGCCTCCATCTCTGGTATCGCTGCTTCTCTGATTAGAATCCCACATTCTGCTCATGCTATTCCCTTTTGATGGTCCTAGGGTCCTCTGTTCCTGGCATATAAAATTAACTACTCCCCCCTTTTTGTTACACACCTTCTACCTTTACAGTTGTGGCCATCACAATTAGTCATGATGACAATTACTCACTATTGAATCAAAAGAATCCTGTTCCCTTCTCCTTTCACCAGACCCATCTAGACAAGATGAAAACTATCCAGTGGGGAGCCTACCTTCCCAAGCTCGCTCTGAAACTAAATAAACTCTCTCTTGAAAACTTGTAAACCAGCCACTTCATGCCTTTATAGTCCCCTAGCCCCCACCCCACCCCCACACACATTTCAGGTAGCCAATATCTAAGTTGCCTGTCTCTATTAACCCTGTAGACTGAGGGGATAGGCTTAATCCTTGAAGTGAAGACTCCTTCCCTCTTGGTTGGTATATTGAGCTACTACATCCATAAGTAAAGATCAAGTTCATCAACTTATAGCAATTTATACTTGCTTCCTGTATCAAACATCTTTATTTTCCTCTAGTCGAGTTCTGATGATCAAGCCATTCAAGTTAGGTCAGATGGGTACTATCTGCAAGTTTGTTCTTGAAGCACTGGACTCTCCCCCAAGACTTCAGACCAACCAGCCCTTCCTCCTCTGTCTCATCTCAAGGTCAACAGGAGTCTATGGAACATGATTGAACTCAGCCCATATCTTCATTACTGCCTTTCACCCACTTCCACTCACAAGTACACCAATGCGGGCATTTGCAAGCTTACATGCCTGCTCGTGTGTTCCCTTTGATTTTCAGTCTTGGAAGGGGATTTGTCCTTATGTCCTGAAAATTTAGCAGGCTAAATTTTAAGTTGATAATTTTGTATGGCCTGCAAATGATGTTATAAATTTTGGCAGAATAAAGATTACCCATCCGTGCCTTAAAATGTTGAAAACGGGAATAACTGTATAACCCAGAAACTCTATTTGGTATATATCCTAGGAAAATAAAAGCTTTGACACAATTAACTCTATGCACACTGTGTTCACCACAGCATTATTCACAATAGCAAAAAGATGGCGACAACCTAAACGCCCATCAATGGAAGAATAGATAAACAGACTTTGGTACATACACACAGTGGACTATTAATGCCATGTTAAAGAATAACCATGAATCTGTGAAATATCTCATAGCGTGAATGAACCTGGAAGATACTATTCTGAGTGAAATCAGTCAGTCCCCAAAGGATTTTTTATGAGACCACGATTATAAAAAGTCAAGAAAAGGTTTTCACACAAAAAGAAATAACTCTTTGATGGTTACCAGGGATGGGAAAGGAAGGGAAGGCAAATTATTGACTAGAAGGTAGACACATGTTAACTAGGTCAAGGAGAAAGCAATGTACAATAAGATGGAGGTCAGCTGAAAGTAAAAGTGACAGGAGAAGACTCTGATAGGAGGACAAGAGTTAAAGACAACAGAGGTAAATACTGTTACATACACAGTCCTGCAGTAATGGTGATTTACCAGTAGATGCGTGGATAATGGGAAGGAGAATGGAAGTACACCCACATGTATATAGGCTTGACAGAGGATATGTGTTCTCCTGTGGCACTGCAGGATAAGCACTTCTGACCACAAAATCAGTGGTTCAAACCTACCAGCTGCTCCTCAGAAACCCTATACAGGATCACTATGAGTCAGAACTGACTCCATGGCACTTAACAACAACATTTGTACACGGGCATTTATCTTTACTGCAAGTATATTCATGAATGTGGTAGAGCATACAGAGGGTAAAGTTATTAAAATTTCTTAGACATAACCAAACACCATGAGGGAATTCATCACTGCTCCTCAGGGCTCAGTACCATGGTCTCAGAAGACACTAAGATCAATTGGCATAATACAGTCCACAAAGAGTGTTCTGCATCCTACTTTGGTGAGTAACGACTGGAGGCTTAAAAGCTCGTGAGCGGCCATGTAAGTTGCTATTGTTGGTTTTCCCCTGAATGGAGGAAAGAGGAATGAAGAAAGTAGAAGATGCACAGAAACATTAGTCCAATGGACTGATAGACCATAGCATCAGTTTCCACAAGCCTAAGACCAGAAAAATTAAATGGTACCCAACTACCACTACCAGCTGCTCTGAAAGGGAGCTCATTAGGGAGTCCTGGATAGAGCGGGAGAAAATATGGAACAAAACTCAAAATCATAAAGAAGAATAGGCTTATTGGTCAGATGGAGAATGTATAGAGTGCTGAGATTATGGCCTTTAGTCACCTTTCAGATCTGGATATAAACTCATCCCCAGGGCTCTGTTTTCACCCTTACAATAGACAGGTCTCTAAGGGGAACAGAAACACTAGTGCATGCCTTAGAGTAATCAGGAGTCCTGGTGTGATGATGCAGAGTAAGCACTAAACTGCTAACCACAAGATTGGCAGTTCAAGCCCACCTTGGAAATCCCATACAGACCATTTAAGAGCGAAGGGGCAGCATTTACCTAAGGACAAAGTTCAAAAGGATTGAGAAAGGAGGAGGAATGATGGTACCTGAAAACCTAGGGTGTCGGTGGGATAAGTGATGTTAGACATTGTAAGTATTACAATCAGTGGCATGATACAAAATGTACATGAATTGTTGAATAGAAGCTTGATTTACTCTTTAAACTTTCACCTGATTCATAATAAAAAGTTAAACATTTTAAAAATAAACAATACTGGCTCTTAGGATGCACAGTGCCCTATATATTTTTGGTTCTATCACTGTTGATCACAGGCACTGCACTCATTTCACAGTGGGCTCGTTGGAACCCACAGACAATTCAAAAAACACTGTCCTGTTGCTGTAGACTTTCAATGTAGACCTGGGTAATCAGAAGTTCCCTTCTGTTCCTATTAAGTTTGTATCATAAGATGTGCTGACTTTTTTTTTTTTAGCCTTTTTTTGTGAATTGGGTGAAAGTTTACAAGTTGTGCTGACTTACCAAATGTGTTTTCCATAACTCTTACAATCTTGTGACTTTCTCCTTTTATCTACTAAGATGGCCAAATACATTAGTAGATTTTTCTAGCATTAAACCATCTTTGCATTCCTGGTGTAGCTTCATTTGGCTGTTTTCTCTCCTTGTATATGTGTATGTGCTTGCTATCATACATTGCTATGTTTAATTTGTCACTAATTTATTTACATTTTTGCATCAGTGTTCGTAAGTTTTTCATATTGTCCCTATTTGATTTTGATACCAAGATTAGGTTAGTTTCATAAGAGGAGTGGAGAGGGCAGCCCTTTTTCCACTCCAGAGCATTTTGCATAATGTTAGAATTGTTGCTTCCATGTTTGCTAGAACTGACCACTGTGTTCTTGTGGGTTGGGTGACGTGAGGACAAGAGATTTAAATGAGTACCTCCATTTCTTTTGGTAGGGTATTCTCATTTTCCTTAAATCTGTTTACTAAGTTACAGTTTTCTAATTGTTCATAGTATCTGTTTTCTAGCATATTAGTATAAACTTGTTTAGAATATTTTCCTAACTGTTCTTTTCAATCTCTGTGTGTCTGGGTCCCATTTTCCATGTGTTCTTTGTGTCTTCTCTCATTTTTTAACTTGTGGCTACCTCATTCCAGTTTCTGCCTTCGTCTTCCCTATGTGTCTGTCTCTGTCTCTGTTTTATAAGATCACCACTCATACTGGGTTAGGGACCCTCTTACTTTGGTATGGCTCCATGTTATCTGCAAAGACCTGCTTCTAAAGAAAGTTACATAAGGTTTAACACTTACACGTATCTTTTTGGGAAACACAATTCAACCCACTAACAATTGGTCACTCTTAAAATTTTTAACATAATTCTTGACTTAACAAAGTCTAAAGTTCATCGGTGTCTCCCCATCAACACACGGACCTTAAAATACTTCACCCTCTCTTGTTTTGCATGTGTATTATTGTCTTCTGGTGTTTAATTTCTACCTTAGTACTGTGTCTCCAAAGATAGCTGTGGGTGTTGTGAGTCTTAGTTATAATTGAGGGTAAAGTTCAGATACCCTAGTATAGTTTACAAAGACCTGTCCTCCGCCTAAGCCTCGTCTTTCTCTCTCACCACTTCCCAGACACAGTCCAGCCTAATAAACTCCTGTTATTTATAAGTTTATTCTTGTCCTCTCACCCTTCCGAGCCTTTATATATGGTTTCTCCTTTTTTCTGTACCCTCCTTCCCTTGTCTAGTTTCCCCTGGCTGGTTCCTGCTAATCCTTCATGCTTTAGTTTGGGCCTCAGTTTCTCCAGGAAGTTGTTCCCACTTATCCCCAAGCCTGAGTCGGCTCTTGTGAGAATCCTGTGTACACCTGTACCACCTTCTGTGTGCCCACCATTTAACAGCCAGTTTACCTCAACATTACTTGAGGTGCAGGACTTTGGGCTTTTTTGTTCACTGTTGTTCCTCAGCACCTAACAAAGAGCCTGGCATACAGTTCAGTACATGGTTGCTATGACTGTTATCAGCACCTTCATCTATCATAACTCTCACATGTCTGCTTGTTGTATAAATAGCTTTTAAGCATGCCAAGGAGCTTAGCGTTAAGTTACAAGATTGACAAGGGCAAGCATTGTTTAAGAGCCACATGTGAGGCCTTTGTTTGTCACTTATTCAATCATTTGCCCTTTTCACACTAGGAACTAACCCAGGAGTGTGATGAAAAGAAATCTCAGTATGATAGCTGTGCTGCAGGCCTGGAAAGCAACAGGTCCAAATTAGAACAGGTAAGAACCAAATTTAGCAAAAGCTGCCAGTGCGCATATACTTCCACTACACCACCCTCAAAGGAGCCTCAAATCCGTGTTATCACTTTGAGTTTCCTGAATTTCATAGAGTTTCTTCAAACTTAATGTTTACAAATGGATTTCTCCTTCTGTGCTGCAACCGTTAAGTCTAAGCCACCGTCATCTCTTTCCTCTTCTCCCACATAACCTTTCCCTATATCCAGTCTTGCCCTTCTAAAGTTTATTCTCCACAGAGCAGCCAGAGAAACCTTTTTGGATCTTAGTTCATCCTCTGTTGGCTTCCCACTACAGCTCAGATGAAATCTTACTTTCAAACTGTGGGCCCCAAATTGACTTCATGTCCATTTCACTCCTTGTCTGCAGAATTCCAGCCATGCTGGCTTCCTTCCTGCCCTTCACATCGGGCAAGCTCCTTGTCACCTTGGAACTTTTATAGTTGCTTGTTCCTCTACCTGGAGCGCCCCCACATCACCCCTAACTCTTTGCCTTTTCATCTTTCAGATCATAGCCTCCTCATCACCTCCTCACAGACATCTTCTCTATCTACCATTGCCCACTCTCTTCCCAACGTGACCCCCTCAGCCACTCTCTCCCACTGTCCCACTGAGTTTCCTCCAGAGCACTTATCCCCTTCAGAAATGACCAGAGTTAGGTATGACCTGTTTATGCCTGTTTCCTCTATTCAGATGAGAGCAGCGACCTATCTCTCATGTTTACAGCTGTATCCCCAGCACCTAGAGCATCGCGGGACATACAGCATTAAATATATAAAATTTTAATAAGTGAGGGCTTTAGAACTCCCTGAGTAGTCTAAAGGTTGTAAGCTATTATGTTTCAGAATACAAAGTTAAAATTGCCAAAGAGCAAATGACACTAATGGTGTTTCATTTGTTATATGTTGAAAGTATACCTCTGTGCCTGTGTATTACTCTTTCAATAATATTGCCCATTTATAATGCTATATTATAGGAAGTTAGAGGACTCCGTGAAGAATGTCTTCAAGAAGAAAGTAAATACCATTATACAAACTGTATGATTAAGGTAAGACAAAGAAAATGGATCTAAAGCTTTTCTGAGATGTTTTTTAACATCAAGGATGTACCTAAAATGTAGTCTTTTCTCTTAGAACCTAGAAGTACAACTTCGCCGGGCTACTGATGAGATGAAGACTTATGTCTCTTCTGATCAACAAGAAAAAAGAAAGGCAATTCGGCAAGTACTTTTGTTGTTTACATAGTGAAACTTATTATTTTCACTTATGGAAGTTTGACAATTAAGATGGAATTGTACATATTTGGAGTACTTTAAAAAAGCATATTGTCATTGTTGTTATGTGGCATCAAGTTGGTTCGATTCTGTATTGCATTTCCAAGAACGTCTGGTAGGTTTGCACTGCCAGCCTTGTGGTTAGTAGTCCAATACTTACCCTATCCTACAGCACTATACCAGAGCTCAAAAAACATGTATGTTGTTAAGTGCCATCAAGTTGGTTCCAACTCATAGGGTCCCTGTATAGTGTTTCCAAGAAGCAGGTCATAGCTTTGAACTGCCTGCCTTGTGGTTCAAACTGACTTTATAGTACAGTGCTCTGTCGTACTATATGGTATTATTAGGGACTAAATCTTGTTAAACATCTTCTGAGTATTGCAGTCCTAATAAGTAGATAGGAATGCATATAATTTTATAGTTGGTTTTGTTTCTGTCTTTTTAATAAGTGCTGAGATTGGTCTCTTGTAAAATGCCCCCTATAGACTTGGACTCCAACTATCTGCCTACTGTTTAAGCAGTGTGAGTGACAACATTTCAATTAGGAAACTGTGATCGCGGTGTGCCAGCTTTCAGAAAGAGAAATGGGTTCAAATACCCCCAGGCCTTATGTGGTGATTTTTTTTTTGTACTCTTAGCTTTTTTTATAATCCTAGATTTACTATAATGAATCAAATGCTTCCTTAACAAATTTATAGTGGAATTACTAGCTGTGAGAAGATGCAGTAATTGAAGAAGACAAGCTTTCTTTGCCCTTCATCACAGTTCTAATGTTTTGCTTTTACCATTCTGGAAGAATTCAAATGAAGTGTGGGATTCACTTTTACTGTAGATTGCAGTTGAGAGCTTGAGTGGCATATGCATTATGTTACAAAAAAGGAATCTAAGAAATAGAATCTCTCTGCAGAGTCTACATTTGTTACAGATCTAATACCCTGGAATGTGAGCCAGGCCTAAAATATCCAATAAATTATGACTTTTTTTCTAGTAGAGTAACATATTTAACTAAAAAGGTACTTATTCAGATTCTTTCATGAAATGTAAGCTTTGCTCAAAGAAATCTATATGGCCAGGGCTAAGAAAGCTGAAAAGTTAATTTTGTTCTTTAAAACTATTAAGTTTAAAAATTAAGTCTCATATCTTCCAAAGTAGACAATAGAAATAATTTAATTGCTCCTGAATTAAATACTGATTTTCTCATAAATTTTCTAGGCAGATGTTATTTTTTCATAATTTAAAAAGTCATTATAAGCTCTTGCCAGTCACTAGTTGTCCTGTGCCATGCCCAGAGCAATACATGGTAAGAACAAATTGGAATTGGCTACATCTTGCACTCACTGATCTTATGTAAATTATTATTTTATATACGTATATATATAATACTTTCATTGTTACTCCATTTTCAGCATTTATAGTTACTTTCTGGCTTGGCTTTGAAAAATTTCCTGCAGGTGTTTATTTAAAGAAACAACTTGTTTTCGTTCAAAGCACTAGATCCTGGTTCTTATTACTTATTACTTTGTTTCTAACCCTGGTTTTTCCAGTTGTTAGCTGTGCTTCGGCAAGTCACTTCCTCTTCTATAAAACAAGGAGAACAATGTGTACCATCGAAGGTCAAGTTAGATATAATGTACGCAAAAGTGCTTTGAAAATTGTAGTATGATTCCTTTGAGGGCAAGGATCCTGTCAAACCTGTTTTCTACTTTAAACCCTCGGGCATACTTGGCACATAATAGATGCTCTGTAATTATTTCTTGAATAATTAAAAATTAGATGTTAGTATTACATGGGGGAATGGCATGAGCCTGTTGAATACTTGAGACGTTTATACATATATGGAAGTTATAAGGGAATTTGGACAGTTTTCAGACATAAGGTAGTCAATAAATTATTTAAGGCTATCTGAGTTAGATATTCTAGTTTTATTTTACAGTTTTCTCCCATTATACATTTTTTTCTCCCATATGTGTTCATGAGGAAGCTGTACATCGACCATGAGGCAGTCATTTGAACTACTGAATATTAAAATCAGGAAATATGTGTGCAAGGGTTGTGTCCATTCACTGTACTTATTCAGTCTGTATGCTGAGCAACTAATCCTAGAAGCTGGATTACATGAAGAAGAACATGGCATCAGAATTGGAGGAGTACTCATTAATAACCTGTGATATACAGATGATACAACCTTGCTTGCTGAAATTGAAGAGGACTTAAAATACTTATTGATGAAGATCAAAGACTTCAGTATGGATTGCAACTCAATGTAAAGAAAACAAAAATTCTTCACCTCTGGATCAATGAATAACATCATGATAAACAGAGAAAAGACTGACATTATCAAAGCCTTCATTTTACTTGAATCCATAATCAAAACTAATGGAAGCAGCGGCCAAGAAATCAAAAGATGTATTGCACTAGGCAAATCTGCTGCAGAAGACCTCTTTAAAGTATTCAAGGACAAAGATACCAATTTGAGGACTAAGGTACCATTCAAGACATGATATTTTCAGTAGTCTTATATGCATGTGAAAATTGGATAATGAATAAGGAAAACCGGAGAAGAGTCAATGCATTTAAGTTATGGTATGGTGTGTTGGAGAAGAATATTGAAAGCACCAGAAGACTACCAAAAGAACAAATAAATCAGTCTTGAAAGGAGTACAACCAGAATGCTTAGAAGCGAGGATGATGAGACTTCGTTATAAACTTAGTATTTTAAATAACAAAATTAACTTTTCAGCTTTCTTAGCCCTGACCATATAGATTTCTTTGAGCAAAGATTACATTCCATGAAAAAATCTGAATAAGTACCTTTTCAGTTTAATATATTACTCTTATTAGAAAAGAAGTCATAATTTATTGGATATTTTAGGCCTGGCTCACATTCCAGGGTATTAGATCTGTATCAGCCACCACTCGTCTGTCAATTTATCATACTGTGGTGGTTTGTGAGTTGCTGTGATTCTGAAAGGTATGCCACCAGTATTTTAAATACCAGCAG
>NW_006408596.1:4256457-4263186 GCF_000296735.1 Chrysochloris asiatica
AACCAATAGATCCATTTTGGAAGAAGTGCAGCCAGAGTGCTCCTTGGAGGCCAGAATGGCCAAACTTCAACTCTCATACTTTGGACATTTTTTCAGGAGGTACCAGTCGCTGGAGAAGGATATCATGTTTGGTAAGGTGGAGGGTCAGAGAAAAAGAGGAAGACCTCCCAATGAGATGGATTGGCCAAGTGGCAGCATCGATGTGGCAACGGTAGTGAGGTTGACCCAGGATCTGGCAGTGTTTCATTCTGCTGTGCATAAGGTCATTATGGGTCAGTACCGACTCGATGGCACCTAACAACAACATATCTGTAACAAATGCAGACTCTGCATAGAGATTCTATTTCTTAGATTCCTTTTTATGTAACATAATGCATATGCCACTCAAACTCTCAGGAGGGATCAGTCCCTGGAGAAGGATATCATGCTTGGTAAAGTGAAGGGTCATCAAAAAAGAAGAAAACCCCCAACAAGATGGATTGGCACAATGGCAGCAGCAATGGGCCCCAACATAACAACATTTGTGAGGATGGCGCAGGACCAGGCATTGTTTCGTTCTGTTGCTCACAGGGTCATTATGAGTTGGAATCAACTCAATGGCACCTAACAGCATCCCTAGCTTGTTTTTTATTAGAAAGCTTGAGAGACCAACAGTTTTAAGGGAAAGTAAAGGTTCACCAGGATTGTGTGTATTACCTTCCATCATCATACCAGCTGCTTCACAGAAGACAGATCAAGCTTTCTGCTCCTGCCAAGATTTAAAGCCTCAGAACCCTATACAGGGTCACTATGAGTCAGCACTAGACAACGACAGCAGCCTTATACTGTCCATATATTCTCCCATCACTTCAGCCTTGAAAGTGCTTGTGACAGTCACTTTCTCCATCCTAATCACTTGTTGTTGTCGTCGTTATGTGCTGTGGAGTCGGTTCCGACTCACAGCGACCCTCTACAGGGTTTCCGAGGTTGTAAATCTTTACGGGAGCAGAAAGCCTCATCTTTCTCCCGTGGAACAGCTGGTAGTTTTGAACTGCTGACCTTGAGGTTAGCAGCCCGATTCGTAACCACTTTGCCACCAGAGCACCTTAATCACTTGTAGCTTCCTTTATATATAAAGACTTATCTTCCTTCATCTACCAAAAATATCCATCCTACTGGCATTGAGTAGATTTGGGCTCATAGCAACCCTATAGGACAGAGTAGAACTACCCCATATTGTTTCCAAGGCTGTAAGTCTTTACAGAAGCATTCAGTCACATCCTTCCCCTATAGAGCAGCTGGTGGGTTCGAACCTTAGACCTTTAGATTAGCAACTGAGCATTTAACCACTGTACCACCAGGGCTCCTTTCCTTCCCTTAAGCTGCTATATATTCTCTCTTTGTGATTTATGATTTCTTTGCTTCCCAATTTTAGTGTTGCATTTCCTATTAAATACTACAATGTAGCTTTGCTCAAAAAAACTAAGCACATTCTATCTCCATCCAGATTTGAAGTCTAAAATCTTCATCTTCTTAGTCATTGTTGTCTTTGTCATCATCCTTCAGTATTTATTGCTGTTATGTCACCCACCTGAAACTTCACTTCTTGCCTTGGAGTCCTATTGTGGTGCTACAGGATAAGCACTGGACTGTTAACCACAAAGTTGGGATTCAAATCACCAGCCACTCCCTGGAAACTCTATACAAGCTTGCTATGAGTCAGAACCAACTCAATGACACCTAACAACAATAACAGCAACACTTTTAAAAGATCATTATACTTTAAAAAAATACAATACAGTGCTATTTGTGTTGTATATATATTTTTTACATTAGATTTTTTTTTTTTTTAAGTTCCAAAAATATACTTTGATAACTCACATGAACCATGACCTCATGTAGCCTGAGACCAAAAGAACTGGATGGTTCACAGTCACCACTACTGACAGTTCTGATCAGGGATACAATAGAAGATTCAAGATAAGAAGGAGAAAAAAGGAAGAAGAAAACTCAAATTTCTTAAAAAAAAAAAAGGCCAGACTTACTTAACCGATAGACCCTAAACTGTCACCCGAAGATACTCTGAGCATGGAACTGAAGCGACTCCTGGTAGTCTGCTTTCATCTACTAGATTGCCTTATAAAATAAACAATATGACCTGTAAGTATTGTGCCCCTTTAATAATCAACTATATGAGATCAGACAGTCAGCATTTACTCTAAAACAAAGGTGAGGGAGGAAGGAAGGAAGTAGAGGTAGAGGAGCTAGATGATGGAGACCAAACAGTGGAAATAATGAGAGTGCAGACATACTTTGAAAATGTAACCAGCGTTATAGAACATTTCGTATAAAAATTATTAAATTTGCTGTATAAACTTTCACATACTAAGGTGTCATTTTTCTAAAAAAAGGAAGAAGAAATACTGGGGGGCAAGAGGGCACCACCATGAAGTAGAGACAAAGGTTAATGTGGTGTATATTGCCATGTCAGAAATATTTCCTGATAATACTTTTGCGTACATGATTCCATATACTTTTCCTATGCATTTGCTAATAGTTGTGTGTATATGTTAGCAAATACGTGGGGAGATATATAAGTGTGTTTTATTGACATGTGTGCCATCAAATTGATTCTGACTCATGGTGACGCTGTGTAACTGGGCAGAATTGTCCTGCAGGGTTTGCTGGGCTATCATCTTGATGGGAACAAATGGCCAGGTCTTTTCTCCTTCAGAGTCACTGACTTCTGGGTTAGTGCATAACCTGGGGTCCTTATAAACATATATATGTACACACACACTTATCTATGTATAGAAAGATAAGAATAAACTTACATCTACAGTTTTCTCTTTAGTAATTTATAAATTTTCTGCTTCAGTATTTGTAGATCTGCCTCGTTCTTTTCTACAGCTCTAGGGTATTCTTTCAAATGGTTGTATCCTTGGTTTATTTAAACATTTTCCATCTATAGACATTTAGGTCATCTTCAGATGTTTACTGTTATAAATAATGGTGAAGTGTACAGTCTCTGCTTTTACCATTATGAAGTTGTGTGCATGTTTCTGTCACGTGATTTCCCACAAGAGGAATTGCAGGGTTAGATGCTGGTTAATATTTATTTAAAATGTATGTCCTTTCTGCAAACTTATTCAAAAACAAAGTATAATTTAAGAAAGTTATTTGCCATTGTTTAAGAAAAAATTAACTAGAAATAGTGCTTAATGTTCTAATTCTCTGAACTTCATTTCATATGTGATGTTTGGGGTTTTTTTCTCCCTTAAATTGCTATTTACTAGCAGAACTGACCAACGATAGAGAAAGTGAGTATTTGGTAATGGGTTTCATTCTGACTCCAGTACCCTAAGCTATGTTGTCTAATTTTTTCAGATAGATGTGTTCATTTATAATTTAGTTATATAATCAAAGTAACTTAAAACTAAATCACTATCGTGTCTCCATAGGGAACAGTATACCAGACATATTGCTGAACAGGAGAACCTTGGAAAGGTAAGAATGCTCTGTATTTTTTCAATGTGTCTTATCTAATGCAGGTTTTCAGTACATAGTTATGACATTGTCATTCTTATTAAAAGTGTATAATACTGTTTTTAGGGGAAAATCAAACCTCTGTTGTTGCAGTTATTGGGTGCCATCGAGTCAGTTCCAACACATAACCATCCTATCCACAGCATAACGAAACACTGCCTGGTCCTGGACCCTCCTCACAATTATTGTTAAACTCTGTTAATCCTTTGCAAAGATAAAGACCATTAGGAGTTGAGTTTTACAAAAGTGAAGACACAAATGGATTTATATATATGCATGCACACACACATACACGTATATAGGCATCCTGGTACTGCGCTGTGGGTTAATACACTGGACTGCAAGGTCTGTTTGAACCACAGGGTCAGCAGTTCAAACCCACCAGCTGCTCTTCAGAAACCATATACAGGATTGCTATGGGTCAGAACCGACTTGACAGCACTTAACAACAATGAACAGCAGTATGTGTATATTAATGTACTTTAGTTGAGTGTTTATACAGTAGATTAGTTTTCCATTCATGATTCATACACAAATTATTCCATGTCATTGGTTGTAATCTCAGCTGTGTGTCAGCGCTCTCTCCATTTCCCTGCCCCTCCCTACTTCTTTTCATTTGTGTTTTTAGGCAAAAGTGCCCTTTTGGTTTAGTGCAGTTGGTTGTTCTAAGAAGCACATTCCTAACAAATGTTAATGTTTATTTTAAAGGTAGCCTGTAGGAAATCTCATCTTTTTTATGAGTTCTAGTTTGGTTCTATGTATTTTTCCAATTCTAACTCTGACCTTTTAGTGTGTTCCGGGTCAGAATAGTCGGTAGTGGTATCCTCGCCATCTAAGTCTTTGAGTCTCAGGCTAGAGGAGACTGTGATTCATGTGGGTCATTTGTCCTTTAGACTAATTACTTCCTTGAGTCTGGTTTTCTTCACTCTCCTTTGCTCTGGGTGGAAATAAACCAATAGTTGTATCTTAGCTGACCTTTCAAAAGCTGTTAAGACCCCAGAATGCTACTCAACCAAAATAGGATGTAGAACATTGTCTCTAGGTGCTATATTATGCCAGTTAACCTAGATGTTCCCTGAGACTGTCTGTGGTCCATAGATTTAAATGTCCAGTAATTAAGTCACACTATGTTTGGTTATGTCTTAAGTTTCCATACAAGTTGTACTTCCTATGTGCTCTATAATATATGGAGACAAGTCCACAACCATACCTATATTTTCACACAAGTATAGTCCCATATGACTTTCTACCGCGTTTTAGTATACATATGTACTTACGTTATTGTTATTATTGTTATTGCTGTTAAGTGCCACTAAGTCAGTTATGACTCATAGTGACCCTGTATAGGGTTTCCAAGGAGCAAATGATGGATTTGAACCATCAACTTTGTGGTTAGCAATCCAGTGCTAATCCTACAGCATCACACCAGGACTCCAACTCACAAATTATTGTTTGTTATCACTGTTGTTGCATGATTGTATATATTACAGTATTTACCAAGATTGTCCTTTATTTTTGTGTCCCTCTGTTCCTTTGCCTTGGTAAAAGTTTTGATAACTGTGTCTCCTATGTGCTCTATTATATGAGGGGACTTCAAAAAGTTCATGGAAAAAGGAATTAAAAGATAATGGGCTGAGAGAGCAAACAAGATGGTGAATTAGGTGGAAGTGCAGTGAGGAGCTCCATCAGCAACAACACAGAATACTGGACCAAGCAGGCTCAGGGGATGGTGCTAGAACTCTGAACAACATATAAAAGAATATTTAAAAGATTGGAAGGCTTACAGCTAGGGGAATTTGTAGCAGCAGCAAGAAATCCATTGCTTTCTAATTTAAGATGCACAGCTGCTCCCAGAGCCACAATCTTGGATGAGACCAAGCAGGGGAAAGATCAGAGCAGCCAATGATGCCTGACAGAACCATGAGATAAAGGTGTGAACAATCTTTTTTTTTGATATCTGTTCATTGGTCTTTCGCTGGCTGCACACCTCCATTCTGGTGATGAAAGGGGTGCCTGAGAGAGTGGACACCCCACCTCCACCCCCAGAGGGTTCTACTAGACATGTGCACAGATCTCCTTGAAATTGAAAGTGACAGTTTCCACTTAAAACCAAACGGCAGTGCAAAATGGCCACAACTGGCCCTGAACTGTTTATCACTAGGAATAAGGCCTGAATGGGGATCGTGGAGTGGGACAGGGAGACTAAAAAGGAAATAGGCCAAAAATTAAATCCTGAGTTATATCACAATGACCAACAGTGGCATCTTGAAATTCCTCAAGAAGAAGAGTGAAAAGGGAAGCCCGTCTCCTCATCACATCTACCTGGAGGCAATCAGAAAGCATAAAAAATAACCAAAATACACACCCATATAAGTATTAAGGCCACAGATAACCCCTGAATATGCCCAAAAAACAGAAGCAGATGACCATGTCAGCACATGTCCAGAAATGAGATAAAGTGACTGAGGTAAATGAGCTGGAAGTAGACCTACTGTCCATACTGGAAGATGGGCAG
This sequence comes from Chrysochloris asiatica, assembly GCF_000296735.1. Classification (NCBI taxonomy): domain Eukaryota; kingdom Metazoa; phylum Chordata; class Mammalia; order Afrosoricida; family Chrysochloridae; genus Chrysochloris; species Chrysochloris asiatica. Next base: position 4,262,498 of record NW_006408596.1, read on the forward strand.
ACTTTGGAAATGCCTGAGAAGGAAATCAGAAAAATGATTATAAAATCTATCAAAACACTATATAATGGAGGTAAGAAAAATAAGGAAGAAGTCAGAAAAGCACTACAGGAACAATCAAATACAGCATTGGAAACAATTCACAACCTACAGAAAGAGGTCCAAATGATAAATAATAGAATATTAGAAATGGACAATGCACTGAAAAGGCAAAGAAGTATAATTGAAGAGATAGAAGCCAGAACTAGTGATCTAAAAGATAAATATCTCAACACTAAGATAGAAGAGTAAATGCAAAAAAGGATAAAAAATCTGAAGAAGGTCTACGATTCATGTTGGACAACATAAAGAGGAATAACTTAAGAATCATTGGCATTTTGGAACAGGAAGAATCACACATGTCCAAGAGAAGGTAGTTGAAGAGCTTCTGGAAGAAAATTTTCCTAACATCCTGAAAAGTGAAAAGATAAGCATTCAAGAAGTTCAGCAAACCCCAGGAAGGATAGACCTTAAAAGACAATCACCAAGACATATAATAATCAAGCTCTCCAAAATCAAAGATGAGGACAGAATCCTGAAAGCAGCTAGGGAAAAGAGAAGTGTAACATACAAAGGGGCAAGCAAATCAGATTAAGCTCAGATCTCTCAACAGAAACCATGCCAGCAAGAAGGCAATGGGGAGACATATATAA
>NW_006408596.1:4263286-4264419 GCF_000296735.1 Chrysochloris asiatica
ACAGCTGTAAACATCCATTGAAAATTGCGACATGGAATGTATGAAGTATGAATCTGGGAAAATTGGAAGTTGTCAAAAATGAAATGGAAAGAATAAACATCGGTATCTTAGGCATTAGTGAGCTGAAATGGACTGGTATTGGCCATTTTGAATCTGACAACCACTATGCCGGGAATGACAAATTGAAGAGGAATGGTGTTGCGTTCATTGTCAAAAAGAACATGTCCAGATCAGTCATGAGGTACAACGCTGTTTGTGATAGAACAATATCCATGTGCCTACCGGGAAGCCCAGTTAATACCACTATTATTCAAATTTACGCACCAACCACTAAAGCCAGTGAGGAAGAATACTACCACCTTCTTCGATCTGAAATTGATCAAACATGCAATCAAGATGTATTGATCATTACTGGTGATTGGAATGCAAAGCTTGGGAGCAAAGAGGAAGGATCAGTTGTTGGAAAATATGGCCTTGGTGATAGAAATGATGCTGGAGATAAAGAATTCTGCAAAACCAATGATTTGTTCATTTCAAATACTTTCTTTAGACAGCATCAGAGATGACTCTACTCATGGACCTCACCAGAAGGATTACATAGAAATCAAATTGACTACATCTGCGGAAAGAGACGATGGAAAAGCTCTGTATCATCAGTCAAAACAAGGCCATGGGCAGACTGTGGAACAGACCATCAATTACTCATATGCAAATTCAAACTGAAGCTGACGAAAATGAAAACAAGTCCACGACAGCCAAAATATGAGCTTGAATATATCCCACCTGAATTTAGAGATCATCGGAACAACAGAGTTGATACATTAAACACTAAAGACCAGAAGAGTTGTGGGATGACATCAAGAACATTATACATGAAGAAAGCAAAAAGTCATTGAAAAGACAAGAAGAAAGGAAAAGGTCAAAATGGATGTCAGAAGACACACTGAAACTTGGTTTCCAGTGTAGAGATGCTAAATCAAATGGAAGAAATGAGGAGGTACAAGAGCTGAACAGAAAATTTGAAAGATTAGCTCAAGAAGATAAGGCCAAATAACCAAATGTGCAAAGATCTAGAATCAGAAAACCAAAAAGGAAGAACATGCTCAGCATTTCTCAAGCTGGGGGAACTGAAG
>NW_006408596.1:4288631-4310394 GCF_000296735.1 Chrysochloris asiatica
TTGGGTTACTAACCACAAGGCTAGTGATTTAACCTCACCAGCCACTCCATGGGAGAAAGATGAAGCTGTCTGTACCTATAAAGATTTACAGTATTGGAAACCCTGTATAGGCAGATAGCTATCAACTCCATTGCATTGACTAATGAAGAGCCCTAGTGATGCAGTGGTTAAAAGATTCAGCTGCTAAATGAAAGGTCTGTGGTTTGAACCCAGCAGCTGCTATTATGGGTAGTTGTGCTGTGTCCTACTGTGTTCATTAGGAGTTGAAATCGACTTAGTGGTGATGGATTTGGTTTTCTGTTGGTTAATGATTGCAAGTGTCTCTTCATGTGCTTGTTAACCAGCTGCATGCCTTCTTTGGTGACATATTTGCTCATATCCTTTGACTATTTTTAAATTGGATTAATTTCTTTTTTGTTGTTGATTTGTTGGAGTTTTCTGTAGAGATTAAATCCTTGTCAGATGTATCATTACCAAAATTTTTTCCCATTCTGTAGCTTCTCTTTTCATTCTTTTGGTGAAGTGTTTTGTTGAGCAAAAATATTTAATTTTTAGTAAATCCCAGTTATCTAGTTTATTTTCTGCTTTTTGACACAAATTGATTTAAAAAATAATAATAACTCTCTAGCTTTAAGTAGTAGCTAGTTACTATGAAGTTTTTTTTTTTTATATAACTAATAAAAATGCCATAGATTGTGCTCTGCAGATTTTCAGATTATTCTTGGTTATCTCTGTGTATATGCTAAGTATAAATTTACTCATTTACTTTACTTATTAAGCACAAAGATCTTACTGTGAGCCAAGCACTGGTCTACGTTCTTTACAAACATTAATTCCTGTAATACAAATCATTGAAATGCCCTGCCCACGATAGTAGCTCCCTTCTGCCAACTTGTGTGAGGGCTGCCGAGAAAGGAGTGTGTGCTGAAGTCAGGTTCTCTCCACTCTCTAGGCCGCTCCTTGTAGAAGAGAGGTGGTAAGAGTCCTTAAGAACACTGACCATCAGCACTTAAACTATTATTTAACTGACTTGTCTGATTGACTTTTGGGCTCCTTTCAAACCTTGTGGGATGGCAAAACTAACCAATCCCAGCTGTAGAGTCCTACACAGCCTCTATTTGCCTGGTCATGACTCCACGGCACATTAACAACAACAACAACACCCAATCATTTGATGGGAGCCCTGCTGTGGTGCTGTGGGTTAACGTGCTGGACTGCAGTGTCGGTTTGAACTGCAGGGTCACTGGTTCAAGCTCACCAGCCACTCCTTGGAAACCCTGTACAGGGTCGCTGTGGGTCGAAACCAACTTGATGGCACTTACCAACAACAGCAACAACCATTGACTTTATAAAGGCACACATTTTAACAGTTATTTTAGATATTAGCTCCATTCTTTAAAATAAAACAAATCTGTCTTTTATCTATAACTCAGAGGAACATTGGCCATCCATCAGTTAGTCTGGCTTAAGTCTTGGGCACATGGCTCTGGACATTCTGGGGTTCATTTCCTTATATGTAAACTAAAGTAGGTAGATTTGAAATTTTAAAAAGTACATTGCCTAAATATATTCTGAGATCATCTTTAGTGATTGTAAGTCCATATTACACAGTGCAGGCTAACACAGCTTCACGATATGTACCATTTCATCTGTTCCTTGTTTAGTTTCACCATTGAAAAGTTCGTTTTCTTATTCATTTTTCTAATGACAGTGTCAGGTTTCTAAGTATCATAATTAGGGATGATTCAGCTGCACTATTTCTTTTATAAAATTCTGACTTAACTACAGGTATATAATTTCACTATTCTAATAGTCTTGATTCTGCAACCTGCAAATGATTATATATACCTTAAAGCTGCTTGTACCAACTCAGCAGCACACAACAACAAAACTCAGGGTCCAGTCAGTGCTCCGATGTTACCAATTGCCTCGTAATTTTTTACTAATGTATTTGTTCCAGTCAGCATCCTGGTAAGAGTTCATACATTGCTATATGTTTCATAAGGTTCTTTTTCACTACCATACCCCTCCTACTTTTTGTTTGTTTTCTTTAGAATTTATTTATTGGGAGAAAAAAACAAAACTGGTCATTTAGCTTGTTTGTTCTCTTACTTTCTGAACTTTGCTGATAGCATCTTTGTGGCATCAATTATCATGTTCCTCTTATGACTCTGTAGGATAAGCAGTAGACTGCTAACCAGAAGGTCTGAGGTTTGAGCTCACCAGCTGCTCCCCTGGAAAAAGATAAAGCTGCCTGCTGTCGTAAAGAATATCAGCCTCGGAAACCCTATACAGAGCCATTATGAGTTGGAACCGACTCTGTGACATTAACAATAACCGTACCCCATGTATCCTGTTTGTTAGTAGATAGATCTAAAGGTTTGATTAAATGTGGCTTCATTGTGGCAGGAATACTTCATAGTGGCGTGTGCTTATCGTAGGCAGACATTGATATCCAGCAGTTCATTAGATAATATTCTATTTGTATCATTCCTTCTTCATTTAATAACTGGAATAATTTTATAAAGAGCAACTTCTCCCTCAATCATATAGTTTCTCTGAGGTTCACATATATGAAAGATAGAATTAATGCCTGACTCACTTATTTACTGGTTTTCAAAAGAATGGATTGTTTCCTGTCATCCTTCAAAAGTATCTTTATGCCTCCCAGACTTTTTTTTTTTTTTTTTTAATCTGTTACAGTTATTATTCCTATCTGTGTTTAAATTGCCCCAGGTTGGGCTAGTGGACGCCTCCTCTAGTCGGCTCCTGAATCTTTTGGAAATAGCCATAGTAGGTAGAGTTGGTAACTTCCTGATGTTCCAGGTTTATTCCGTACATTTCCTGCCCAAACCTGGAGTCAGTCACCATTTCACCATAAAGCATTCATCTAACTGTTTAATTTGAGAATAAATGTCTTTCATATTAACAAGGATAAATAAATTTGAAAAGAAACCTTCTCAAGGCTGGTTTCTCCACTTACCAGAGAAATTTTGAGTTTTCTGAGCTTTATTCCATTTATGGGACGATGATACGCCTACTCAGAAGGAAAGATAAAAATAATGTGCATGCTTAAGAGCATGCATTTGAATCAAGTTATAAACATTCAATTGGTAGTATTTTAGCTACATATTTTTGAGTTTTGGGGACTACATATGGTTGTCAAAAGTCCTGGTGTGGTGCTGTGGGTTAATACACTGGATTTCAAGTTCGATTTGAACCTCAAGGTTGGTGGTTCAAGCCCACCAGCCACTCCTCGGAAATCCTGTAAGGGTCACAGTGGGTCAGAACCAACTCAGTGGCACTTAACAACAACAATATGGTTGTCACATGGAGTCTTGGTGTGTTGCTGTAGGAGAAGTACTAGACAGCTAAACAAAAGGTTGGTGGTTCAAATCCACCAGCCACTCCTCAGAAACTCTAGACAGGGTTGCTGTGAGTCAGAACCAACAGGCTGACATAACCACAACAACATGGTTGTCAATACATTTTCATTTTATATGTTAAGTAATGTTTTTTTCGCTGTAATTTTCATTTCTCACTTTCTTTTGTCTTGAAAAAGTATTCCAGATGGATGTTGTATACAGAAATATTGATCAAACTTTGAATCTTTTCAAAGACCCAAAATTAATTGCTACATCTAATTAAAGATTACTTTCTTCCTCTTTTCATTTCCACTTCAGAGTCTTAATACAAGGTCTTTGATAGAAGTGGTAGCAGTAGTTGAGCATCATGTATATTTCAGCAAAACTAGCTCATTCTCTGATTGTCACACTGGATCTTTTAAGAAATAAAGTTTCAAATGAAACAACCAAAAGAGAAATAATAAGAATGTTCACACATAGTGAGGAAATAGCCGGTGTCACTAAATAACTTGTGGAGAAACAACTGAATGGGAACCAAAACTGCTGTGTAAACTTTCACTGAAAACACAATAAAATATTATTTTAAAAAAGAAACAGTGAATAATTGCTATCAGGACTGACTGTGAGGGTTGGAAATGTAAAGGTAGACATTTTGTAGCAAAAGGAGGGGAGTGGTGTTAACTTTGCAGTCCATGAGCGGAGGCCCATGGGACCATTAAGGGAGAAGAGTGAATGCGGGACCCTACACAGAGAAACAGTGATACCAGAGATGGAGGCAGAGATGATGACGTGGAGAGAGGGAACGATTGGGGACTCTAGACCCAGAGAGGGAAAGGGGCTGTGTGCTTATGATCAGGGGATGGGCATCAATCAACGCTTTGGTTGGTTGATGATGCATGGAGGGGATTGTAGTGATGACAATGAGACGATACATGATAGGATGAATGTAAAGCTAATATTCTCACATGTAAGTGATCACATAATTCACAATAAAACATGAAAAAAAAAAGAAATACAGCTCCTCGATTCTCTAACTTCCCTTGGAGTAGATCTAAATGTGTAAGACAAAACCAGCACAAACCCGTCCTTTCAAAGGGTTAAGAACCTAGACTTTCCATGTCACCAAAGACCAAATTTCTACAGACCTCCACATGCAGCTGTACCAACTACTGTGGAATATTGTACAGAAGTTTCAACTTATCCCCTAGTAAACTCACCCCCTCCTTTAGAGAATAGTGAAATGAAGCGTATACTATATAACAAGTGGAGTCCTGGTGTAAGCACTGGACCACAAGGACGTTTGAATCTCAAGGTCGGTGGTTCAAACTCACTAGCCACTCCTCAGAAACCTTATACAGGGCCGCTAAGAGTCAGAACCGACTAGACAGCACTTAACAACATGTAACAAGTAAGTTGTATTCGTAGTTAAAGATTTTCCCCCTACAACTGATTTGTATGAAACAAATTCAGTTTCTTATTTGTGACACTAACAGTGCCCCATCCTTTTTTTTGTTTCTTTAAATAACTTTTCTAGAGTGTTTTGATTTTGACAAGGAAATTATTCCAGTAATATAAAAACTGTAGTATATGGAGTACCTTAATCTTAAATTCATGTTCATAGCTTTTAAATTCTTGGTCTGACTTAATGACCTCACTAAATATTTTTGTTTTAAATTAAAAAGATCAAATTGTTTGATGTAAGATCCTTTACTTGTAACAAATTTAATAAGATGTTTTCACATACCAACTATTTCATCAGTGTTGGCTGTTTATGTTTAAATTACATTTTCTTAATTGCATTTATGTTTTTCTTTTCTTCTGTTGTTTGCTGTTAACTTTGCTTCCATGAATCCATAGCTGCTGGGGGGGGAGGGGCAATCTTTAGTAAATGATTTTAATATGGGCATCAGCTTAGTTTACCCTCTTCAATGGCCAACATCCGCATTTGTGCCTATGTTGTTGTTGTTAAGTGCCATTGTTTGGGTTCCGATTCATAGCCACCTGTCTAGTAGGGTTTCTGAGGCTTTAAATCTTATGGGAACAGAAAGCCTTATCTGTGCCATTAGGCTGCCATTAAAAATTAGTCCCTTAATAACAGATGTAAAGATATGGGCCTTGCTGCATCATCTGCTTCTCTGCCATTGCTGGTTTATCTGTACCTCTTGGTGACTACTTCCTGGTGACTTTCTAACACTCATCTGTGTATGTGTTTTGTGCCTGCTCTATGTGCTCTCTTCACTATTAATCAGTTTATGTCTCTGTAATCTTATTTTTAAGGAGCTCTGGTAGCGTAGTGGTTATGAGTTGGGCTGCTAACCTCAAGGACAGTAGTTCGAAACTACCAGCAGTTCCATGGGAGAAAGATGAGGCTTTCTGCTCACATAAAGATTTATGGCCTCAGAAATCCTATGCAGGGTTGCTATGAGTCGGAACCGACTCCACGGCACACCACCACCAATCTTATTTTTATGGTCCCTAACTTTATTCTTCCATTTGCCATAATGCTTGTATACTTGTGCATATTCATTGAAAATGTTTCTTACGCCTTTTTGTAATTTTAGACTCAGTAAGTAGAACCGTTTTGGCAGACAGAACTGTATAGACTGTTGGGAACAAAAACATTCTGATAGGGATTTGGACCTACTTACTCTAGTGGGCCTTTTTTAAATCACTGGGCCTTCTCCCTATAAAATAGATGCATACAATTTCATGTATCTTGGCATATATAGAACACACTCTGTTTCAGGATATTTTACAATGTTTAATTGCATATGCAACACATAACAGTTTATAAGTACTTTGGTATCCATTCTGTCATGTGAAAAAATAATTTTAAGAAGCAAACACTATTATTTTCTCCTGTTATTATCCATAATTGACAGTTGAGAAAACTGAGATCTAAAGAAATTAAGTGTCTTAAGGTCATACAGGCAGTGACAAAGGCAAGACTGAAACTCAAGTCTTCAGGTTTCTAAAATCTTTCTTCTGTACCATGATACTGTTTCACTTCCTTGACTTCCTTCATTTCTTTTCTTTTCACCCTCTCTTTTGTATTGTTCTATTCATTGTTTACTTCATATCGTCATACTATCATAAATTTAATTGACTTTTATAATCTTAGTTTTGATACATCATAGGATAACCTGCTTTAGTTAACTATTTTCATCAAATGTACAAAATAGGTCATAATCTTCTAACCATAGCAATAGAAAAAAAAAATTTTTTTTTTCTTCCTTAATGACAGAAACTCCGGGAAAAACAAAAATCTGTACGTGAAAGTCATGGTCCAAATATGAAGCAAGCAAAAATGTGGCGTGATTTTGAACAGTTGATGGAATGTAAGAAACAATGCTTTCTGAAACAGCAAAGCCAAACGTCTGTTGGTCAGGTAATTCAGGAGGGAGGTGAGGACCGGCTGATACTCTGAGTTCATGTGTCACAATTTGGGATTTTAACTATTATCAGTTATCAACACAATCTTGTGATGCGTATCTTTTCTTGAAAGTGATTTGTACATTTTGCTTTCAGATTAGCCATCCCTTATTAAGTTCTTTTGGAACATAATGTTAAGGTAGATTTAAGCTTTTAAAGTTTTTTAACATATAATTGTGACTTATTGTTTTGCTACATTTAAACATTAGTGGTGTCTTCTGAGTTTTATGAGACAGGAGACTAAGTTTAATATCTGTGAATGTAAACATATGTCCATTAAGAAACATGTAGATTTTAAAATAGTAATAACCCAATGGCTTAATGTTTCTCTTAATCTTTTTTTAACTTTAGAGGAATCTTTTAGGAACTAGTATCTCTTGTTTTGAAGAAACATTTATCTGAAGTTCAGCAATTCCTACAGTTTCACTTCAGTTTCTTTTCCTTCTGTTAAATTCAAGACAATCTAACATTTAAAATAGCATATTTGTTCTATTTATGTATTTAAAAGGCAAATAAAGCTTGGTGCATATGTCATGACTATTTATTCTTAAATTATAGAGTTGTGTCAAAATCTCTTCTTTTTCTAAGTAAGTACTCAGAGTATGGCATTGTATTAAATGTAAGGATATTATTATTTGGTTTCACCCAAAACTGTAATGTAGTTTTTAGGTCTTAAGACTTAAGTATTAAAAGAATTATCATAACCACTAGAATATATTCTTATGAAAAGTATGTCTTCATATCCGTTGCCCATTTTAAATTGTCTTTTTGTTGTTGCAGTGTTGAGCTTTTCTATAAATTTCAGAGAATTAGGCCCTTGTCAGATATGTTGTTGCCCAAAATTTTTTCTCACTCTTTAGGCTGTCTTTTCACTCTTTGCTAATTCTTTTAATGAGTACAAATATTTAATTTTTAGGAGGTCCCTATTACCTAGTTTATCTTGTGTTTTTATACATTTTAGTTATGTTTGATATTCTATGTATGTCGTAGATTAGGGCCCCTAGTGTTGTCCCTATTTTTCCATCCATGAACTTTACTATAGTTTTAGGTTTAAAATTTAGGTCTGATCCATTTTGAGTTTTTGTGTATGATGTAAGGTCCTGTTTCATTTTTCTGCAAACGTATATCCAATTTTTCCAGTCCCATTTGTTAAAGGGAGTCCTGGTGAGGTGTTGTAAAATAAGCACTGGACTGTTAACTGCAAGGTTAATGGTTCGTACCTACCAGTTATTGCTCAGAAACCCTATACAAGGTCGTTAATGAGTTGAACCAACTCAACAGCACTTAAATTAACAACAGATTTGTTAAAGAGACTGTTTCATCCCCATTCATTGGACTTCTCTCCTTTGTTGAGTGTGGGGCTATAGGATAAGCACTGGACCAAAAGTCAAGGTTTGGACCTCAAGGTCAGCGGTTCAATCTCACCATCCACTCCTTGGAAACCCTATACACAGTTGCTATGAGTCGAAACTGACTCGGCAACACTAACAACAACAACAACCCTTTGTTGAAGATTAACTGTCTGTGTCTTTAGGAATTTATTTCTGGATTCTAAATTCTGTTCCATTGATCTGTGTATCCGTCATTGGACCAGTACCAGGCTGTTTTAACAACCGTGGTTGTGTAGTAGGTTCTGAAGTCAGGAAATGTGAGGCATCCTAGTTTGTTCTGCAGTTCAAACCAACCTTGCGGTCCAGTGCTTATCCTATAGCACCACACTAGGACTAGCTACTTGGTGATTAGTTTTTCCATTTCTTTGAAGAATGCTGTTGGAATTTGGATTGCAATTTGCAGTATATCTATAGATCACATTGTGACATTTTCACAATGTTAAGTTCTTCCTATCTATGAGTATGGAATGTTTTTCCATGTATGTAGGTCTCTTTTGGTTTCTTGGAGTATTGTTTTGTAGTTTTCTCTGTGTAACTTTTTTATATCCCGAGTTAGGTAGATTCACGCTTGTGAAGGCTATTTATAAATATTATAGTACTATATTCTTGACTTCCTTTTTAGAGTTTTCTTTATTAGTGTAGAAGAATACCACTGATTTTTATTTGCTAATCTTGTACCTGCCATTTTGCTGAAGCCTTCTATTCATTCCATTAACTGCTTTTTGGAGTCCCTGGAATTTTCTATGTATAGGATCATCTCATCTGTGAATAGATAGTTTTACTTCTTCCTTACTAATTTTTTTTTTTTTTTTTTTTTTGGTCTTATTGTTGTAGCGAGGGTTACCAGTACAATATTTAACACACATTTCACCAAAGAAGATATTCAGGTGGCTAACAAACACATGAAGGGATGCTCACAATCATTATCCATTAGAGAAATGCGAATCAGAGCTACAATGTGAAGATACCGTCTCACTCTGGTCATAATGGTACTGATTAAAAAAGAACAGTAACAACAATAAATGTTAGTGAGGTTGTAGGGACATGAGGAGATTGTAAGTCTCATACTCTGCTGGTGGGACTGTAAAATGATACAGCTATGGAAAATGGCATGGCGCTTCTTTAAAAGCTATAAATAGAAATATCATGTGATAGAGCAATTCCACTCCTAGGTATGCATCCTAGAAAAGTAACATTTATGACATGAATAGACATGCCTTTGCATTATTATTCACAATAGCAAAAAGATGGAAACAACCTAAATGTCCATCATCAGATGAATGAATAAATAAAGTTGGATTCATGCACATGAGGAGCTTCAGAAAGTTTGTGGGAAAATGGACCTAAAAGATAATGGAATTTCTCCACAGACTTTTTGAAGTCCCCTCGTACAGAAGAATACTACCCAACAATAAGGAATAATGACAAATCCACAAAACATCTCACAAATAGATGAATCTGGAAGACCTTTTGCTAAATGAGTAAGTCAGATCACAAAAGGACAAATATTGTACACAACTACTATTAAAAGACAAGAATAGGTGTACACATAGAAAGACACATTCTTTGATGATTGTCAGGGATATGATAAGGAAGGGGGAGAACCACTACCTAGACAACATTACTGTGGTTGTTAAGTGCTGTTGAGTCAATTCCAACTCATAGTGACCCTGTTGTATAGGGTTTCCAAGGAGAGTCTGAAATACCACACTTGTGATTCAAACCAACCTTGCAGTTCAGTGTTGTTGTTATGTGCTTTTGTGCCGTGGAGTTGGTTCCAACTCATGGCGACCGAGTACAGGGTTTACAAGGCTATAAATCTTTACAGGAGCAGAAAGCCTCATCTGTTTCCCATGGAACAGCTGATAGTTTCGAACTGCTGACCGTGAGATTAGCAGCCCAACTTGTAATCACTACGTTACCAGAGCTCCTTTGCAGTCCAGTGTAGGCATGTGTTAATTTTGATAAAGAGAAAAACAAAACACAATATGGGGGAAGTCAACACAACATGACCAAGACACAGACAGACTCTGACACGTACACAGGAATTCAGGACAACTCTGAGTCAGAACTGACTTGAGGGCGCTTAACAGCAATTGTTAATATAGGGAGCCCTGGTAGTGCAGTAGATTACAGGTTGGACTGCTAACCACAGGTCAGCAGTTCAAATCTACCAGCTGCTCCATGGGAGAAAGATGAGGCTGTCTGCTCCCATAAAGATTTATAGCCTCGGAAACCCTATAGAGGGTCTCCATGAGTGAGAAACAACCACCCACACCATGATAAATATGAGGAGTGTGGGGGCTCCATACAAGAAGCACAGGACTGTAAATCAAAAGACTTGTGGTTCAAGCCCACCAGCCACTCCATGGACAAAAGCTGAGACTTTGTGCTCCTGTGAAGATTTAAAGCCTGTGCAGGCAGGGTTGCTAGGCGTTGGACTGACTCCATGGCACTTCACAACAAGTATAGTTTCATGAGTAGCAACCAAGTCTCAAAGGTTTGTGATCGATATTCCTAAGACACAACTATTGATCTCTGCCTGCCTGGAAGAGTGAAGAAAACCAAAGATCCAAGGAAGTAATTAGTCCAAAAGACAACAAGCTCACATGAACCATAGCATCCTAATAGTCTCAGACCAAAAAAACAAGACAGTGCCTGGCTACCCCGACTGACCATTCTGATCAGGGAAACAATAGAAGATGCCAGTTAGAATGGGAGGAAAATATACAACAAAGCTTAAACTTGTTTTTAAAAAAAAACACCCTCACCAGACTTGCTAGTCTGATAGAGACTGGAAAAAGCCCAAGACTGTGACCATTATACTCTTTCAAGTTTAGTTCTGGACTTACCTCCATGGCTCCATTTTCAGTCAGACAATAGGCAGGCTATACGGGAAACAATAGCGCTAGGGCGGTACGGACACCTTAGAATAATCAACCATTTGATATCAAAAGGGCAGCATTTACTGAAGGACAAAGTTCAGAAGTGTTAGGAAAGAAGAAGGAATGGAAACAGAAAACACAAAGAAATGGGAGAAGTTACATTACGTTGAAAGGATTCTAGTCAATGAAACGATAAAATATGTGTGAATTTTTTGATGTAAAGCTGATGATTTGGTGCTCTACATATGTTCACCCAATTCACAATAAATAAGGTTTTTAAAAAGACATGCAAATTAGTTTAAATCACAAAGTTACCAGTTCAAACTCACCAACTGCTCCTTGGAAACCCTATACAGGGTCACTATGAGTCAGAACCAACTCAACAGCACTTAACAGCAATAATGCTGATATGATCCCATTGACCTAACAGAAAACCCTGATCCAAGTGCAATCGCATCCACAGGTATAGGGATTGTCCAGAATAGATTTTTCATAAGTTTCAATCTGTAACGGCTTTACTGAATTTTTTTTCTGTTGTTGTTGTTGTAAAAAAAAAAGTTACTAACCTGTGCAAAAATATATACAAACTTTACTATGCTTTTATTTTTTTAATGTTTGATTGTGAATTATCTGATAGTTTACATGGGAGAACATTAGTTTTACATTCATCCTATTGTATATTGTTTCATTGCCATGGTTACAATTCCCTCCATGCATCTTCAAAGGGTATATACCCTGCAAGCCTGACCCCTGGTCATCAGCACACAGCCCCTCTCCCTTCCTGGGTCTAAAGTCCCCAGCTGCTCCATTTCTCCATGTCACCATCTCTGCCTCCTCCATCTCTGGCATCACTGCTTCTCTGGGTAGGGTCCCACTCTCTGCTCTTCTCCCTTGATGGTTCCAGGGACCTTCGCTCCTAAACTGCAAAGTTACTCACTCCCCTCCTTTTGCTACAAAAGGTCTACTTTTACATTTCCAACCTTCACAATCAATCCTGATAACAATTATTCACTGTTGTACCACAGGAGACCTATCCGCAGCTCCTTTCATCAACCCCGCCCAAGCAGATTGGATACTACTCAGTGGAGATTCTACCTTACTCCACGCCCTGTGGATCTAGGCTCCCTCTTGAAAGCTTGTAAGCCACTCACTTCTTGCCTTTGTAGCCCACCCCCCATGCCATTTTGTGTAGCCAATGTCCAAGTTGCCCATCCCTGTCTACTCTGTGTATGGAGGGGGTGGGAATGATTCTTGCTGTAAGGATTTGTTCCCTCATTTGAGCTACTGCATCCATAGGTGTAGGTCAAGTACATCAAATTGTATCAGATTCCTCTTTTTTTCCTCTTCTTTCTTCTTGTAGTTGAGCTCTGCTCATCCATTGACTATGCCTTTAGATCTGTTTGTTCCCAAATGTGTGCCCCTCTTAACTTTTGTTAGAGAATGTTTGTAAGCCTTTTTCATCTTAGTGTCAGAGAAGACTCTCACTAAGTAGAGAGTATTGGTAATTTTAGGAGCCATAGCAAGAAGCAGTGGGATCCATCAGACGAAAAAGGGCTATATTTGCCAGAAAAAAAAGATAGAAAGAAACTTCTTTTAAAACTTCTTAAGAAAAAAAAAAAGCATTTCATTGTTGAGTGTTACTAAATGGTTTAAATCCGGTCTTCATCTTAGTTTGTCCTCTTAGCTGGGCAAGTCTCTACTACCAGTATTTCACATTTTTGAAAAGATGTATTTTAGTATGTAGGAAAAAACCCTCTTTAAATCGGTCATCAGTTTTTGAACACTGAGGTAGATAGATTTATTTGTGCATTGTTAGCTGCCAACTTATTTTTAAGCCAATAGAAGCTGATGTGCCTTTCACCAGAGAATCCCTCTCTAAAATGTTTTTAAAAGACTATATGCCCTTTACAAAAGCAGCATTTTATTTCTCAGAGGAGAATCAACTTGCAAGATGATTTAGACAAGTGATTTGTTTTGTTATTTTAGCCCTCCACTTTCTTTGGTACTCTTCTCTCAATTTTTAAAATGGCTGACAACAGATAATCTAATCTGTTCTACTGATTTGATGGTGGCTTGCCATCTTTACTCCACGCAAGGAGAGTGTGAGGACTAAACTGAGGTAGCTCCAAAAATCATTGTATTCACTGACGCAGAACATTATTATTACTTGAAGAAAAGCAAATTGAAAAAAATCCTTAAAAGTACAAAATTATTTATAGTTTTGATGTAACATTGGACATCTGGTAATTGACTTCATGAGCTTTATGCAGTGGCTTTCCACTCATTCTGTGATTTGCTTGGAACATCACAAGACTTTGACGAACTATGACAGTTTTTGACAGCTGGCACTGAGCAGAAGAAGAGCTTATTACATTTTTTCCTTCAGGATTGATACACTAGCTGACTAATTGGTGTGTGTACGTAAGCATTTTAGAAAATAATCTTGTCTTCCACATGATGGTCCAAATAAAGGAGAAAAATGTAGTCTGTGAAATGTTCCTCTGCTTTCACAGATGTCTCCATTCTAGGACTCAGTGTTACCAACTGTGGTATGGGACCCACCATATAACTGTCCATTTAGAAAAATGACTGCTTGTCTTGGTTTCTATATTAGGTGAGGAACTGATATAGCTGTAGAGGTTGTCCTAAAAGGATAGCATGTTGTCTGTTATAAATTAACATCTGAACCCGAGATAGTGCATATGGATTGAACTGTATCCCCCCAAATCTTGTAAATCCTAATCTCTACGCCTGTGGTTGTAATCCCATTTAGGAATGGGTTGTTTTTTATGTTAATGAGTCAGAATTCCTGTAGGTAATGTCATGAATCAATTTCTTTTGAGCTATAAAAGACATTAAGCAAGTGAGAGTGGAGATGGGCTGAGATAGATGCCAAGACATGTGGCTATCTCCAAGGAACTGGGAAACAGAAGCTAAAGAGACAAGGACCTCCTTCCAGAGCCAGCAGAAAAGAAAGCCTTACCCTAGAGTCATTCTCTGAATTTTAATTTCTAGCCTCCTAAACTATAAGAGGAGGGAGCTCTGGTAGCGTAGTGGTTACGAATTGGGCTGCAAACTGCAAGGTCAGCAGTTCGAAACTACTAGCTGCTCTGTGGGAGAAAGATGAGGCTTTCTGTTCCCGTAAAGATTTAGAGCCTTGGAAACCCTGTTTAGGGTCACTATGGGTCGGAATCGACTTGACTCGATGGCACTTAGCAACAACAACAACAACAAACTATAAGAGGAGTCCTGGTTTGGCACTGTGGGTTAATGCGCCAGACTGCAAAGCCGTTTGAACTGCAAGGTCGGTGGTTCAAGCTCACCAACTGCTCCTTGGAAACCCTATACAGGGTCGCTATGGGTCAGAATCGACTCGATGGCACTTAACAACAACAACAACAAACTATGAGTCCTGTGTGGCATTGGGGGTTTATGCGTCAGACTGCAAAGCCGTTTGAATTGCAAGGTCGGTGGTTCAAGCTCACCAGCTGCTCCTCAGAAACCCTATACAGGATTGCTATGGGTCGGTACCGACTCAGTAGCACTTAACAACAACAACAAACTATAAGAAACTAAATTTCAGTTTGTTTAAAGCCTCCTGCTTGTGGTATTTCTATGATAGCAGCACTAGATAGCAAGCAATTTGGTAACAGAAGAATGGGGTGCTGCTCTAACATTTACCTAAAGTATGGAAGCCATTTTGGAATTGGTTAATGGGTAGGACCTGGAAGAGTTTTAAGGTGCTTAATAGTAAAACCCTAGATAATACTTCTGTTTAGCACCAGCAGTCAAGAACTGTCATGGTTCATTAAAGCCTGTGATGTTCTGAGCAAACCGTGGAATGAGTAGAAATTCTCTGCACAAAGTCCATGAAGTACATTACTAAATGTCCAGTGTTATGGAAAAACTGGTAATGTAGTGGGTTACAAATTGGGCTGCAAGGTCAGCAGTTCAAATCTACCAGCCACCTTAGATTTTTTTCTAGGGTGGCTGGTAGATGATGCCTTCTGCTCCCATAAAGATTTAAAGCCTTGGAAACTCTATACAGGGCCACTATGAGTCGGAACTAACTCCATGGCACATAACCACCACCACCTTGAAGAGACTATTGGTGGAATTATGAACATCAAAGGTATTTCTGGTGATGGCTCAGAAGAAATGAGGAACGCTAGAGAGAGTCTTAGAGAATACATGTACCACCAGCAGCAAAATACTGGTTGTAGTGTGGATGTTAGTTTGCATCTGGGAAAGCTTAAGAAGAAAATGATGAACATTTGATTAGACCATGAAAGAAGGGTGATGCTTTTTATGCAGTGGCAAAGAACTTGTCTGAATTTTGTTCAAACATCTGGTGGAAGGTAGAATTTATAAGTGATGAACTTGGGTATCTATCTGACTGAAGAGATGTCTAAACAAGATCGTAAAGGGGTCATGGAGCTTTCTTCTTGCTACTCTTAATAAAATATAAGAGGGAAAAAATGGATTTGAAAATGAAAACAAAATTTAAAGATTTGTAATTTTTTGTTGTGGAAAATAAAGGACACGTGTCCTAGAATTTTCACTAAGGACGTATCTACACAATCTTTGATGAGAGATTAAGCCAGTGTAAAAATGGTGTGGACTCCTGGTGTGGTGCTGTAGGATCAGAACTGGACTGCTAACCACAAGATCGACAGTGTGAACACACCAGCTGCTCCCCGAAAGCCGTGTACAAGGTCGCTGCTAGTCAGAACTAACTTCAGCAGCATTTTCTTGTTGTTAGGTGCCAGTAAGTCAGTACTGACTCATAGCGACCCTATGCACAACAGAACAAAACACTGCCCAGTCCTGGGTCAACCTCACAATTGTTGCTATGCCTGAGCCCATTGCTCCACAGCTGTGCCAGTCCATATCGTTGGGGGTCTTCCTCTTTTTCTCCGACTCTCCCACTTTACCAAACATGATATCCTTCTTCAGAGATTGGTCCCTCCTGACAATATGTCCGAAGTATGAGAGACGAAGTCTGGCCATCCTTCCTGGCTTCCAAGGAGCACTCTGGCTGCACTTCTTCTAACACAGATCTGTTTGTTTTTTGGCAGTCCTTGGTCCTTTCAGTATTCTCCAACACCATAACTCACATGCATCAATTCTTCTAAGGTCTTCCTTATTCACTGTCCAATTTGCACATGCATATGAAGTTTTGGAAAATACCATGGCTTGGGTCAGGCGCACCTTAGTCCTCAAGCTGACATCTTTGTTCTTCAGCACTTTAAAGAGGTCTTGTTCAGCAGATTTGCCTAATGCAATATGTCATTTGATATCTTGACTGTTGCTTCCATGAGTGTTGATGGTCGATCTAAGCAAAATGAAGTCATTAACAACTTCAATATTTTCTGCATTGATATGGATGTTGTTTATTGGTCCAGTTGTGAGGATTTTTGTTTACTGTACATTGAGATGTAACCCATACTAAAGATTAAGCTCTTTGATCTTCATCAGTAAGTATTTTAAGTCCTCTTTGGTTTCAGCAAGCAAGGTTGCGTCATCTGCAGGTCGCAAGTTGTTAATGAGTCTTCCTCCAATCCTGATGCCATGTTTTTCTTCATGTAATCCAGTTTATCAGATTATTTGCTCAGAGTACAGATGGAATATTAGGGTGGTGAAAGAATATAACCCTGGCGTACACCTTTCCTAATTTTTAACCATTCAAGTGTTCCTTTGTTCTATTTGAACTCCCTCTTGGTCTAACACAGGTTATTCATGAGTACAATTAAGTATTTTGAAATACTCATGTTTTGCAATGTTTTTGTCCATAGCTTGTCATGATCCACACAATTGAAAATCTTTGCCTAGTCAATTAAGCACAGGTAAACATCTTGCTGGTATTCTCTGCTTTCAGCCAAGATCCCTCTGATATCAGCAATGATATTCCTCTTTCCACTTTCTCTTCTGAATCTGGCTTGAACCTCTGGAAGTTCTCTGTCAATGCATGGTGGCAGCCATTTCTGTATTACCTTTAGTAAAACTTGACTCACATGGAATATCAAAGAGATTGTCTGATGGTTTCTGCATTCCGTTGTGTCACCTCTCTTTGGAATGGATCTCTTCCAGTCAGTTGACCAGGTAGTTGTCTTTCGAATTTCTTGGCATAGATAAGTGAGTGCCTCCAGTGTTGCATCAGTTTGCTGAAAGATTGCAATTTGTATTTCATCAATACCCAGAGCCTTGTTCTTTGTCAATGACTTCTGTGCATCTTGGACTTCTTCCTTCAGAATCATTGGCTCTTGAAATGATGGAACATCAACTGTTTTCTTTTGGGTACAGTGACTCTGTATTCCTTCCTTTTTTTTTTTGCTGCTTTCTTCATCATTCAGTACTTTGCCCATAGAATCCTTCAATACCACAAGTCAAGGCTTGAATTTTACCATAAGTTCCTTCAGCTTGAGAAATGCCTAGCGTGTTCTTCCCCTTTTGTTTTCTAACTCCAAGTCTTCACATTTCATTATGACCTTTGAAATTTTCTCTTCAGCTCTTGTACCTCCTCACTTCTTCCATTTACTTTAGCATCGCTACACCTGAGAGCAAGTGTCAGACTCTCTTCTGATATCGATTTTGGTCTTTTTCTTCTTTCTTGTCTTCTCAGTGACCTTAATGACAACACTTAACAACAATAAAAATATATAATGTGACCACTTCTAACCTCAGAAGGGAGTGAAAAAACTCACCATTAGTATTAGCTGAAGGCTGATTCCTGTGAAGTAGAGATCAGACATACCTCCATCTCCAGTTTTTCATTGTTTTTGTTTTTAACCAGTTCTAGCTGCCCCTATCACAGCATTCTACTTCTCAGTTGGGTTCAGTAATTTGATGCAATAGCCACACAGAACTCAGACAATACTCAGAATTAACAGAGAAGTAACAGGGTACAACTGAGGATTAGAAATTACTTAGGATCCTGTTCTTCTGTCAAGACAGGCACTTCTCAGTCATTCATTCCCACAAGCCCATGTGCTCAGCCTCTCCCTTGTTTGGGCAAGTGTAGCAGAGCTCAGCTCCACCAATAAATGTCCAGCGGCACCCCACTCTGCGTGCCCTAAACCTTGGCCCAAATGCACTTGGCTCTCTCTTGAGCTGTTGGCTGGCGAGCCTGGCTCCACCAAGTGCCTAGAGGCACCCTGCTCCACCCGCAAACCACCTGCCCAAATACTCTCCTAGTTCTTACTCTGAGCCGGGAAACCCAGCCCACCGTTTCTTCCTGGTTTTCTGGTGTTGCTGCCATTTCCCTGGCACTGCTTCTCACTGTGTCTCCCAGTTCCTGGTATTACAGCTGTTTCTATATTGGCTGTCGGAGGTTCTTGGTGCAGGGATCCTAGGTCCCAAAGACACAGTCTGCTCCTGGCTTTTCTTTCTAGTGCTGGTCAGATCACCTCTCTGCTCACTTCTATCTCCTTTTGTCTTTTGTAAGCTAAAAGGGCATTTCTGATGTAACTCTGTGGGTTCATACACAGGACTGCAAAGTCATTTTGAACCTCAAGGTCAGTGATTCAAGTTTGCTGGCTCCTCAAAATCCCTATACAGGTCATTATGATTTGGAATTGACTGCATTTAACAACAGCAAGATAAAAGGTGTGACTCAGCAAAGGTGGTAAATTAGTAAGGGTGGTGACTTGAGTGCATCCCACCCTAATCCTGTCTCATTATCCTATCAAACCTATCCTAATCCTCATTAACATAAGCAATTCTGTTTCATCAACACATAGAGGTCAAGATTTATAACTTGTTGTTGTTAAGTTTCTGACCCATAGTGACCCTGTATAGGGTTTCCAAGGAGCAGCTGGTGAACTTGAACCTCTGGCCTCCCAGTTCAAGTGGGCTTTGCAGTCCAGCTCACTAACCAACAGCTCCACACCAGGACTCCTTATAACACATGGTGGAGGACAACCCCACAGCTGGGAATCACAGTCTAGCCAAATTGATACATAATCCCAACGATCACATGTCCCATACACCTTATCTGCATGATCCTAAGTAGTGTGATAGGCACTCTGGTAGCATGGTGGTTATGAATTGGGTTGTGAACCTTAAGGTCAGCAGTTTGAAACTACCAGCTGTTCTGCGGGAGAAAGATGAGGCCTTGTGCTCCCGTCAAGATTTACAACCTCAGAAATCCTGTACAGGGTTTCTGTGAGTCAGAACTGACTCCACGGCACATCACCACCAACCACCTCCACCACAAGGTGTCACGTTGTGGGCTAATGCATCAGAACTGCAAGGTCGGTTCAAGTTCACCATCTGTTCCTTGGAAACCCTATACAGGGTCGCTGTGGGTTGGAACTGACTCGACGGCACCTAACAACAACTATGGCTAGAAGAACCACATTAAGTCAGTCACTGCATAGCAGCCTGTGACTGATGGATCTAACTAGCAACCTTAGCAGAAAGTCCATCATCTTAGAGTGAAAGGAACTTAAGGAATGAAAGCCAAGAACATTGTCTGCCTCTTAGAATTCTACAACAGGAAGCAGGCCAAAGCAGCTCCATCTGTTGTCCTCCAAGAAAAGAAAAAGACCATCCCTGGAGCAGCTTGAAGATAGAACTGTTGGAAGGAACATGGGCAGCAGGGCCTTGTCAGTTTCAAGAAGTGAGGCTACAGTCTGCTGTACCTCAAAGCCTGGGCCACCGCCTGCTAGGTGTTGGTTCTGGAGTGTATGACTGCCTTTAAGGTATGCCAGGGGAATGAGATGCCCAAGGGGCAGTAGTATGTGGCCTGCAGGGCCTAAGGGAACCAGCTCATCACTCAGATGGACGCAACAACAGAAGACTACACCCAAACAAGAGGGAGCAGAGTTGCTGTTGCACTGAGCCTGGAAAGCAGACCTGAAGCAAAGGGATAAGGGGGCCTCCGCCCAGAATCCAGAGGGTGGGCCATTGCCCAGATGGCCTCACCCAAAGGAGGATTCTTTTCAAGCCTTGAGAACTAATGTAAATTATTCTGCTGGGTTTGGGACTTCCTGGGTACCCTTATCCTCTCTTTCTCTCCAATTCCTCCCCTTTGTAATAGAAATGACTACCTTGTGCCTGTTCCTCTAGAGTATTTTGGAAACAACCTGTAATCTAGATTTTACAGATTCACAGGGAAAGGGAAATTTTGCCCCAGGATGCAATATGCATAGCATCTCACCTACATTGATTTAGAGGATTTGGAGGATAGAATTTTGAACTCAGAGTTGACATTACGACTTTTAGGATGATGTGATAGGGCAAATGTGTTTTACAAATGGCAAACACATGGATTTGGGGAGGTCAGAGTGTGGAATACTATGGAGTGAATTGTATCCTCCCAAAAAATATGTTCTAAATCCTAGCCTTAGATTTGTAATGTTAATGAGATAGGATTCATGTAAGGTGTGCCTTGAGTCAATCTCTTTGGATAAAAGATTTATTTAAGAAACAAATGAGAGAGCAGAGATGCAGTGAAAATAGATGGCAAGACGCATGGAGATAGATCTCCAAGAAAGCAGGAAGCAGAAACTGAAGAGACAAAGACCTTCCTCTGCAGCCCACAGAGAAGTAAGCTTTTCCCTAGAGCTAGAACCCGGAATTTGGACTAACAGCCTCCTAAAACTGTGAGGAATTAAACTTGTTATTTTTAACCCCCATTTGTGGTATTTCTGTCACAGCAGCACTAGATACTAAGCCAGTGTGTCTTCCAGATCCAGAGTGTGTACTAGCACTGCATTCAGAGGTAGCTGCAAATCCAAGCAAACCTCAGGAAATGACAGAGCTCCAGCCTTTCCCCTCTGGATATGTCATGTGGCTTTAATTCAGTGAGGAGCAGTAACAAGAAGTCACCTTATTGAACTATCAGCTAGTTCCAATGTACTGTTGTTGTTGTTGTTGTTGTGAAGTACTGTCAAGTCGGTTCTGACTCAGAGAGACCCTGGATAGGGTTTCTGAGGAGCAGTTGGTGAGTTTGAACCACTGACTTTGTGCAAAGTGGCTGAGTATGTTGCTCAAACTGTGCGTGTGTCTGTGTGTATATATTATGGGGCTTCAGAAAGTTCCTTGAAAAATACAATGAAAATAAATTTTTTCCATGAATTTTTTAATCCACCTTTATGTATTTGTGTGTCCTTTTACACGTACACACACATACACATATATTGTTAAGTGCCGTGAAGTCAGTTCCGACTTAGAGTAACCCTGTTAATGACAACCCTGTATAGACAACCCTGTTAATGCGCTGGACTGCAAGGTCATTTGAGCCGCAGTGTCGGTGGTTCAAGCTCACCAGCTGCTCCTTGGAAACCCTATACAGGGTCCCTTTGGGTCAGAACCAACTCGATGGCACACAACAACAATATCAACACATTGTTAAGTCTGTTGAGGCAATTCCAACTCATAGCTACCATGGATAGGTTTCCTGAGGCTGTTAATCTTTGCTGGAGCAGAAAACCTCATTGTTTTCCTATGGAGCAGCAGATGGGCTCAAATTGTCCACCTTGTGGTTAATGTTGTTGTTGTTGTCAGGTGCCATCGAGTCGGAACCGACTCATAGCGACCCCATGCACAGCAGAACAAAACAATGTCTGATCCTGGGCCAACCTCACTACCACTGCCACACTTGAGTCCATCAATGATGCCACCTGGCCAATCCATCTCGTTAGAGGTCTTTCTCTTTTTCTCTGACCCTCCACCTTACCCAACATGA
>NW_006408596.1:4312484-4323456 GCF_000296735.1 Chrysochloris asiatica
CTGTACAGGGTTTCCGAGGGTGTAAATCCTTACGGGAGTAGAAAGCCTCATCTTTCTCCCGCGGAGCAGCTGGTAGTTTCGAACTGCTGACCTTAAAGTTCGCAGCCCGATTCATAACCACTACGCTACCAGAGCTCCTTATATATATATATGTGTGTGTCTTTTTGTGATATATATGTTAAGTGCCATCAATTCGGCTCCAACTCATAGCGACTCTTTATAGATACATATATACATATATAAAGGAGCTCTGGTAGTGTAGTGGTTACAAATCGGGCTGCTAACCTCAAGGTCAGCAGTTTGATACTACCAGCATTTCCACGGAAGAAAGATGAAGTGGTCTGCTCCCTTGGAAACTCTCCACAGTACTTAACAACAACAACATATACACACATACACACACACACGTTGTTAAGTGCCGTCAAGTTGGCTCCAACTCATAGCAACCCTGTATAGGGTTTCTGAGGAGCAGCTGGTGAGCTTGAACCACCAACCTTGCAGTTCAAACTGCCTTTCAGTCCTGTACTTATCCTACAGTGCCACACCAGGACTCCGTATAGATCTGTATCTGAGAGTGTATATATATATGTGTGTGTGTGTGTGTACGTGTATATATATGTAGATATACATGTATATATCTACATATATATACACATATGTTGTTGTTAAGTGCCATCAAGTTGGTTCCAACCGATAGCGACAGTGACCCTGTATAGAGTTTCTGAGGAGCATCTGATGGGTTTGAACTATCGACCTGGCAGTTCAAACTGACCTTGCAGTCCAGCACATTATCCTGTAGTACCACACCAGGATTCATATTATATATATATATATATGTGTGTGTGTGTGTGTGTATGTATATATAATCTCAGATGCAGAACTCCTTTTTTTATTGTGAATTGAGTGAAGATTTACAGAGATGACGACCAGTTTTACATTTAACCAATCATATACTTTGCTTCAGTACAATGATTATAATCCCCTCCAGGTTCCATCAGTTAACAGTATTTACCTCTATTCACTCTAACTAACTCTTGAATTTCTCTCTGTGTCTCCGGCTACCTTCATCTTTTTCTGCTAACCTCTCCCTTGTAGTATATCGCCTGCTCTGTCACACATGTTAACATGTGTCTACTCCCTAGCCTGTGAGTAATTTTCCTTACCCTCCCCCCATAATCATCATTGATTGTTTCTTTTATCAAGAAAAGCTCTTAACATTTTACAGCATTAGTCTCATATAATAATTGTCCTTTTGTGATTGATTGATTTCACTCAGCATAATGTCCTCCAGGTTCATCCATGTTGTGAGGTATTTCTCAGAGTCTTCATTATTCTTCAGCTTGTTTGTATAGTTTTCCATTGTGTGTGTGCACCAAAGTTTGCTTAACTATTCTTCTGTTAATGGACATTTAGACTGTTTTCCATTTTTTTAATGTGTCTGTTGTAGACAGCATATTGAAGGATCCTATTTGCTTATCCATTCTCAGATGCAGAACTCTTAATTGAATTTGAAAACATGCACAAATGGATAATTTGCCATACCTAGCTTTACAAAGGCAAAATCAAAATGTATTGAAACATGCCTTTGGAGGAGTATATGTCTTCTAGAAACCTCCTTGTCTTATCCAGGCATTCACCAGCATGCGTGACTAAATAGTATGAATTGAAAAGACTTGTTTCTGCCAAGAGTTTCAGGCACCTATGTCATTTGTCTTGGTGTGGAAGGAGTGTTTAATCCTCGGGAGGGCGTAAGCTAGCACCTTGATGACTAACATTCCGTAAACTTTTATATCAAGAATTTCTTCCTTGTTGTTGTTGAGTGCCGTCTAGTCGGTTCCGACCCATAGCGACCCTGTACAGGGTTTCCGAGGGTGTATATCTTTATGGGAGTAGAAAGCCTCATCTTTCTCCCGCGGAGCTGCTGGTAGTTTTGAACCGCTGACCTTAAGGTTCGCAGCCCGATTCGTAACCACTACGCTACCAGAGCTCCTTCCTTGTAGTGAAGGTGAAATCTAGATGACATGTGCCACAAATCCGTCTTTTTCCGAGAATCCATGGCAAGCAGGAAGGAAATAGTGTTGCACCCTTTTTAAATACATAGTACCTCCCTCTGCCCACCGGCCTAGCTCCGTCTTCCTTTCCTTTTGTACAAGCAGCTTTATTGGAACTGTTTGGAGTGTAGCAGCCAAGCAGGAAGTGGGTGTTCTGTCTGGAGGAAGCTAGAGAGGGATCTTTGATCTTCCTGTCTTAAGAAGATATTAAAGAAATAAAGTTGACTGTGCTGCTGTTAGATCAGCACTGGACTGTGAACTGCAAGGTCGGCACTTCAAACCCACCAGTTGCTCCTTGGAAACCTTATAGAGGGTCACTATGAATCAGAACCCACTCAATGACACTTAACAATAACAGCAACATGGTTGTTATTGGTAAGTGCTGCTGAGTCTGTTCCAACTCATAGCGACCCTCTATAAGGTTTCCAAGGAGCAGTTGGTGGGTTTGAACAGCCAGCCTTTCAGTTAGCCGTCCAGTGTTTATCCTACAGCACCACACCAGGACTTTAAACATTGGCTATAGCTATTTAGTCCCCCGCCATACAAAATTTAAAAAATAAAATACAGGATCCAAGTAAGCATTTTTTTTAGAGACTTGAACAAACCCATGATTTCTGCTTCCTTGCTCTTTCTTTTGACAAATTAGAAGTACTCTCATAGCAAACACGGTGACTACTCACCATTCACTGTCTAGAATGGCTGAGAGACTTGAGTCACCAACCCTGGTTGACAGCTGTGGAAATCCACTATCCAGAACTCAGGAGGAAAGAAAAGATGTCTGGTTTCCAGTAGAAGTGTCCGTTTCCATCTCAGATCCCAGGATGACAGCAGGTTCCCAGTGGGGCTACTGCCTAATGCTGCCTGTGAGGACCCGGTAAATTGGCGTAGAATTCCGGACAATTCGTGTCGTGTTTGATTAGACTGGGAGCTTTGAGAGACCTCGTTCAGCCTGTCCACAGTGCTGGAATTACTTCCTTCAACTTCCAGCCTCAGTAGCCAACACACTGCAGCTCACTACTCATGAGGGAGCCTGTTCCATAGTTCGAACACAGCCTGGTGAGCTTGCTTATTCTTTCAGAAAGCAAAGCAAACTTTCTGAGGTGTAGGCAGGTTTTTCCCCTTGGTGTCAGTTATATAAAGCAAGTTTTGACAAATTTCATTCCTGGAGGTTTGTGATCATAACAATCATGATTATGCTTTTGGCGGTGGTGCTGGTGCTGACCCAACACTGAGGACATACTGTCGTGGTCACTAAATGCTTCCCTTGTTTGAACCCTATAACTCTCGTAATCACCCTGTGAGGTGTAGGTAGTGTTTTTCCCACTTTTCAGATGGCCAAACTGAGACACAGCTAAATAACCTCCACAATACAAGGGGGCTTCAGAACGTTCATGGAAAAGTAGAACTAAAAGATAATCAAGTTTTTCCACAAATTTTTTCAAGTCGCCTTGTCTTACACAAGCAACATTGCCTGCGTTCAAAACCTGTGCTTTTAACTATTGTACTGTGTACTGTAGGACTTCAAAAAGTTTGTGGAAAATGAAGTGAAAAGAGTATTAAATTTTTCTGCAAAGTTTTTTAAGTCCCCTCATATATGAACTATAATAATAATGAAATCATTTTAGTTTTTTTCATAATTAGCTTTTTTTTTTTTTTAAGTGTGATTCTTTACTGTGCCTAAAAAACAAACTTTGGTTCCAACTCAGTGACCCTGTATAATGGTTCCAAGGCTGAAAATCTTTATGGGGGCAGAAAGCCTCATCTTTCTCCCACAGAGTTGCTGGTAGTTTGAAACTGCTGACCTTGAGGCTACCAACCCGACTCGTAACCACTACACTACCCGAGGTCATTTACTCAATGACTGAACATAAATTCTGCCAACCAGATGAGGGAATTATACTTAAAAAGTGAATGTCAAGTTAATGCATGAAAGTAATGAATAATAGCTGTAGATACAGAGCAAATGGGGACCTTCTAGACTGTAGCATAGATCTTTCTCAGTGAAATAGTTAAAATAATGTATCGTGCCAGTGGCTGGACACTTAGACTGATTTCAGGTTTTTCTGCTAACAGAGCTACAATAAAAATTAAGATTGAAGTAGAGTAAAATATTAAGCAACACCACAAAATATGTCTATTTTGGTCAAATACAGAATCTAATGAACATTTTTATAGACATTCCTTGCTTCCCTCTATGAAAATGCTAAGATTCAACCAAAGAAATTAGCAAAGTATTATTTGACTAGTAACTCTGGTGGTACAGTGGTAAACGCTTGGCTATTAACCGAAATATCAACATTTTGAACCTACCAGCTGTTCCACGTGTGCTTCCATAAAGATTGTTAAGTGCCATCGAGTTGGTTCCAACTCATATCGACCTTGTATTGGGTTTCCAAGGAGCAGCTGGTGGGTTTGAACTGCAGACTTTGTGGCTCACAGTCCAGTGCTTATCCTCCATAAAGATCACAGTCTTAGAACCCCTATGGGGAAGTTCTATCAATTCGATGACCATGGGTTTCCCTGATTTAGAATGAGATGGTGTACAATTCTATGATTTCTATGCAAATAATGACGGAGAGCCTGACATTGTGCTTAAGTGCTGAAAGTACAAAATGAATATAACTGGAGTTTTGCTTACAAAGAGTTTACAGTTTTATCTAGAAGAGTCAAATATTCAGCAAAAATAAATTATTGCTATTTATACAAAGAACTCTTGGTGTGGCGCCATAGGATCAACACTGGACTGCAAACCACAAGATAGGTAGTTCAAACCCACCAGCTGCTCCTTGGAAACACTATATAGGGTCGCTATCAGTTGGAACCGACTTGAAGGCCCCCAACAACAAAACAACAACATGCAAAGCACACGGAGCTCAGAGGAAGAAGCAATTGGTGTGAGAAATTGAGCAAAGATTATTGGAGGAGGTAGATGAGCTGGATTTGTAAGGATGAGTTAAGATAGTGATGAGCGTAGGAAAGGTGGAAGACAGAAGGACACGTCAGGATATGTCACATTCAGAAAGTGACAAAAAGTATAATCTCAGTAGGTTAGTGCATAGGGGAAGGAAGAAGTTCCTATTATATAACAAATTCTTGTGCCTATGTTGTTTTAGTGTGCTGAGTACCCTGTTGTTGTTGTTGTTAAGTGTCGTCAACCCTGTATAGGGTTTCTGAGGAGAGACTGGTGAGCTTGAACCACGGACCTTGCGGATCAAACCAACTTTGCACTCCAGCTCATTAACCCCCAGCACCACAACAGGACTCCTGCTAGACTATAAAAAGGCATAATAAGCGCATAAAATATTGCCCCTGTCATTAACAGGAGTACCTACACATTAAACAGTAAACGTATCAAAACGTAATAGCTGTGTGTTAAGCTTTGTGGTGCTAATAAAGTTAAAGCGGAATGGAAATATCAGAAAGACTGGAAGGACCAAGGAGGTACCATGAAAGGAGGCAGTTAGAGATGATTCTTCTTCATCAAAGGGGTAGGAACTGAGGCAGACCTGATAAGATGGGTAAGGTTTGGCTAGTGAGTGGGTGAACCTGCAAGAACAGCAGGAGTGAAATCAGCAGGTCCTCCCTCCCACCTCTCCTGCAGTCAGCTCTGGAAAAGCACCGTGAAATGGATCAAGCATGGCACCTACTTTCAAGAGCTTAAAGTCCAGTTACCAAGATTAAGAATTGTCACTAACAATTGAAGCAGTAGTTGGTGCTGGGATTGTTCAGTAGGCAAACAGATGTATCCCAAACTTTCTGAAAGTATCTCAGAAACCCGGGAAGTTTGTATTGGAAAAATCAGAGCCCTGTTAGCTTTCTTTACGTGTGTTGTTTAGTTTAGTTTAGATTTTCTTTCATTGCATGTAGTGTGGAAGACACTGTAATCTTTTTACAGTTTGTTGTCTTATAAGGTGTCCAGTCCGCTCTGACTCATAGCAATCCTGTATAGGGTTTCTGAGGAGCGGCTGGTGAGTTTGAACTGCCAACCTTGTGGTTCAAATTGACTTTGCAGTCCATTGCTTATCCTGTAGTACCACACCAGGGTTAGGGTCTGTTAAAAATTTCAGTTCAGCTTTTTGGAATGGGTTAAAGATTAAATGGAGAGTGGAGCTAATATCAATGAAGGAATTCAAAGAACAGATACACTGGGCTGGAGCATTCTGGGTAGGATGGAGGAGAAGACAGAACAAAAATCTTGTAGAAGAATCAGTAGAATCTGGTTTAACAAGAACAAAAATTCCGTGAGGAAGAGGAAACATCCAGAATGCCCTGAGATACAAACCAGCAAGGCTAGAGAGGGAGTAAAATTCAGTCTGGTACATAATCCTCTGGGTTGTTCTTTATAGCTTTACTTTCTTTTGGACAACACTGATGAGAGGAGAGATGCAAGATGCAATAAAAAAATGTCAGACTATCATCTTTATGGGAGACTGTTATCACAAACTACATTTGGTTCCCTTTTTTGGCAGAGCAGGTATAGGCAAGACGATAAGCCAGTTATATTTTGTTTCATTTTATTTTGTTGCTTAATGATTTGAGGTAGATGATTGGATAACTAATATATTTTATTAAATTTAATAAGTTTTGTTAACTTGATCCATGCTACAACTCTAGAGCATTTATATCCCAACTGTTTTTGCTGCATGTAACTTTTTCAGATTTGTGGAAAAGGTTTCATACTTCCAAGGAATTTAACAAAGAAACCGAATATGTAAGAATTCTATTTTTGTTGGGAGAACTTTTATCAGTCTTAAATGTTTGTATGACTTCTTCCGTTTGAACAAATGTGAGAAAAAATTCATAGTGGGTGTTTCAGTGTGCTTGATTTCTTTTTCTTGAGAGTAGGAAACAGGCGTCCTTTTTTATTGTAATGACTGTAGTTGCCAAGGAGAGCTTTGTCGCTATAGAGAATCACTTGCTA
Organism: Chrysochloris asiatica; assembly: GCF_000296735.1. Taxonomy (NCBI): domain Eukaryota; kingdom Metazoa; phylum Chordata; class Mammalia; order Afrosoricida; family Chrysochloridae; genus Chrysochloris; species Chrysochloris asiatica. The sequence goes on from NW_006408596.1 coordinate 4,319,457, forward strand.
GTGACTTGGCGATGTCAAACAAATGCCCGGCTGTCATTCTGACACTTCTTGAAGAATTTGATTGAAACTCTATATGTTCAGATAACGCTCAGCAAAGTGCCTTTCTTGCATTTGTTTCAAGATATATTTGGAAACAGGAGCAATGACCTTGTACTCAGCTGCTTTTCCAATTTAGGACTTCTTCTGGGTCTACTGAATAATAATGTTCTCCAACGTTTAACATTCAACGAGTGGAAAAACATTTGAGTTACTCTATGCCATAAGTCCTACAAAAAGAGCTTTTTTTTTTTTTTTCCCCTCCAGCAATATGTTCTGCCACTAAAAGAAAGGATATATTTAGACCAAAAACTCTCTCTCTCTTAGCTCTCCAACGATCTACTTCAAAAGCCATTTAGGAACCCATTTGCTTTCCATCGGAGTGTCCTTTTTGTCATCTAAATTGAGCTGTACTTGCTTTTCCAAAATATTTTAACATTGAAGAGATGAAAATTAACCGGCAGTTAAGCCATCACCTTTGCTTTCTGGCATTCAGAATTTTGGTTCAAAGCCAGGGTTCATTGTGGATTGATGTAAAACCTAAAAGAAGGCTTTGAGAGCTTTGGCCGGCCCCCTTCTGCCTCACACACACACTTCTAAGGTCATTGCCACCTGCCCTGATGATAATAGAAGACCTACTAATCTAGCCTCAAGCCTGCAAGCCAAGGTTTGCTTCCAATTGTATCTACATTTAGCTCCTGGAGATGGGTGGTTTTTGACAGTCATTAAAGCGATGGTCTTCCAGTTACCATTTTACCTCTCTTAGAGACTTAAAACAGTTCCATTTCTAATTTGTTGACCCAACCACAGAACAAGGCTTAAATGATCTTTTTGATAGGGTGGTTTTACTTTTAAGCAAATTAACTAAGAATTGTAATCTGATTGTTGTCCAGGGATAGTAACGTTTTCTGTTTTCAGGTAGTTTCCTAAGATGTTGTCACCCTCAATCAGAGCATTCCTAGAGATGATGAAGGTGTTAGTACCATTGTACAGTACACACAGTACTTTGGTTTCCCATAAAATGTTGTATTACATCCATGTGCGTGTGTACACACCCATGGAACCAGATCAACACACCGTGCTATAATAAGCTAAAGGATAACTCATTCTTGACAGTTCCGTGTTGCTTGATTTGGAATCAAGTATTACATCAACTGTTAGCTACAAAGTGAATGATTTTGAACAGATAGATTTGAAAACTGTTACCACTTACGGACTGTTCTGTCAGGTGACAGAGCTGATCTTAATTGTTTAACTGTTAAAAATCATTGCTTTAGCATTACTTTTCAGTTCAAGCTCACTAGCCTCTCTTGTTAAGTGCCGTCAAGTCGATTCCGACCCATAGCAACCCTACATACGGTTTCCAAGGAGCAGCTGGTGAGCTTGAACCACCGACCTTACAGTTCAACAACTTTGCAGTCTGATGCATTAGCCCACAGTGCCACACCAGGACTCCACTCTTAGGAAACCCTATAAAGGCTCGCTATGAATAGGAAATTACTCAGTGGCACTTCACAGCAACAGCAAAGCTTATGAGTGGCCAGCTAAGCTACAACTATTGATCTCTTCCTGACTGGAGCAAAGAAAAGTGAAGAAAATCATGGACTCAGGGAAACAGTGAGTTCAGAGGCCTAACAGACCACATGAATCACAGCTTCCTCTAGCTGGAGACCAGAAGAACTAGGCGGTGCCCAACTTCCACTACCAACTGCTCTGGTCAGGACCACGGTAGAAGGTTTGGGACAGAGAAGGAGGGGAAAAAAAAAAAGCAAAACAGAATTCAGAATCATAAAAAAGACCAAAACTGATAGAGACCAGAAGAAACCCCAAGACTGTGGCTATTAGACACCCTTCAAAACTGGAAGGGAATCCATCCCCAAGGATCAACTTCTAGGCCTATAAAATGGACAAGCAACACCTGGGAGAAGCATGCTTCTCAGGGCAGTCACAAGAGGTCCAAAGAGCAGCATTTGTCCAAAAACAAAGCTCAGAAGGTAGGAATGGGCAGGAAAGAAGGTCAAATGGGGAGCCCAGGGAGGAAATGAGGGGATTGCAACCAATGCCACAAAACAAAATGTGTATAAATTGTTGCATGGAAAACTAATTTGCTTTGTAAACTCTTCACCCAAACTACAATAAAAGGTTTTAAAAAAAAAAAAAAAAAAAGCTGACTTTTCTTTTTAGTTTGACATTTACTCTTTAATAAAAACAGGTTTTGCATGGGTGTGGCTAGCCTGTGTACATTTCCATCCTTTTATTGATGTTGAACTACAGCAATTGCTGCCCTAATTAAGTCAATAAGAGCTCTCAGTCCCCAAGCTAATTGATTTTTACCAGAGAAGCAATAAAGTTTGCTTTTCCTAATGCCAGGGGCTCCTCAACTGCCCAAATTTTGAACTGTGTTTTTTAAAGGTACAAAAAAGAAAAATAAGGTGATGTTCTACAAAACGTTCTGAAGATCTGTAGTCCTTGGAGAAGACTCTAATGAGGGAAAAGTCTCTCAGAGAAAAGGTCATTTTACTTTAAGAAATTAAATGAATTCAGCTGAGTGTTTTCATAAAGCATTATTTGTTTTCAGAAATATGTTTTCTTGTCCTTCTAAAAACATATGCACAATTTTGAACCAAAGCCCCAGAGTATTCCCACATGGTCTGTACACCCTAAATGCGTCAGCATGGTTTAGGAGCCCTTTCTTTTCTTTCTACCTTACTGTCCTTACCTTCTCATACTCTCTTAGCCAAACCAGTCAGTGCCTTACTCACAGATCAGCAAGTGTTTATTGCTTGGGAATCCCTTCTTCCTTGTCAGCTTTCCTAAGGCAGGAGAGATTTCTAGCAACCACAGAGAAGATAAGTTTCTCTAAACTCTTTCCGTCTTTGCGTTACAGAAATGGAAGTCATATCCAGATGTCTATAGATTTATATAGAATCGTGGTTATCCAGACATTGGCAGTACCATCAAATTAAGGACTTCTTTCTTTTACTCATCCTTTTTCTTATCTGTGTATCTTACCTGGATCTTTTTGTTAGAAAATCTGAATGTGTTTATTTAATGGAAGCAGAATTAATGTTTCATGCTAACATTCGTTTTTCAGTCTTTATTATTTTTCCTTCTGGTTTCTGACCTTTTCATCTTTCTCACCCCACCCCCACCCCTCCCTGTTTCTGTGTCTCATTCCTTGATCCTATCTCACTCACGTTCGCTTGCCAATAGTCAGTTTACTTTTTGGACATCTCAGACAAATATTCTTCATTAAAAAAAACTTACTGTGATGTTGGTTGCCAACCTGTGAATATACTTGACGAACACTGAGTTTTGTATACTCTATAAGTGGGTGAATTGTAAGGCATGAAAATTTTATTTCAATAAAGTGGTTAAAAATAAAAATACATATTCCATGTAACAAAAGGCAAATGATACCAAGGAATATTAGGGAAGAAAATAAAAAGTCCTCACCACCTTCAGTTTTCCTCACTTCTCAGAGATTTTTCCAAGTAGGTTTTGGAATATTTTTCCAGATCATTTAATTTTTTTTCTTTTTAAGTGGGAAGAGTGCTTTTATTTATTTATTTTACACTCACCAAACAAAAAATTTGGACATTCATTTAAATGTCCAAAGGGCACATCCTGCCAGCCAGCCTTTTACCTACAGGCACACAGCCTTTCTCAGTCCATGGGCCTAAAGCCTGCAGCTGCTCTGTCTTTCCCTGCTACCTACCGCCCCTGACACGGTCTCTGCTGTCGCCGTGTTTCTAGGTGGGATTTCACTCTCTACTCATGCTCTTCCTTCTTGATGGTCTTAGGATCCTCTGTTTCTGAAATCAAAGATTAACTACTCCCCTCTTTTAGTTACAAACGAGATACTTTAATTTTTTTTTCTCTTGTCATTTGAATTTATTATTAGCTTCTTTTTTTTTTTTTCTTATTGAACATTTTTTTTTTTTAAGGTTTTTATTGTGGATTG
>NW_006408596.1:4324271-4347040 GCF_000296735.1 Chrysochloris asiatica
CAGTCTGCTTGTCCTTGCTAGTGGGAATGTCCCACTTCATAAGGTTCTGGATGGGACTCAGGATTCCATCTAAGGTCCTATACTCTAAAGGCTTTACACAAGACCTATTTCACTGGGCAAGTTATAAAACCCCTTTTAGGTATTCCAAACACCAGATACTTTAATTGTATATGCAAGCACATATATAAGGAGGCTTTTAAAGTTTGTGGAAATTTTTCATTATCTTTTAACTCCATTTTCCCATCAACTTTTTGAAGCCCTCTCCTATGTATTTATATCCTTTTAAATGTTCAAACAAAAGGGGTTATATTCACTGTTGCACAACTTTTTTTATGCACTCAACTGTATATGATAATCCTAAATACATAGAGTTATCATACTCGATGCAGTTGACCCTTGAACAGCACGGGTTTGAATTGATATCACGCGGAGATTATCAGCACTACACACCCTTGGTTTAAGTGGATACTGGCAATACTTGAGCTCACCTCATCAGCTGCAGGAAAAATTCCATATACATGTGTCCCACGCAGTTCAAATCAGGTTGTTCAAGAGTCAGCTATAGTTACAGAGGATTCTACTACGTGGGTATAATACAATTAGCAAATTCCTTAGTGAACATCCTTCTACAGACATCTGCACCTTTATCACACCTGGGGTGGCACTGGGGGTTAATGCACTGGACTGCAGAGTCACTTTGAACTGCAAGGTCAGTGGTTCACACTCACCAACTGTTCCTCGAATACCCTATACAGCATCGCTATGGGTTGGAACCAACTTAACAGAACTTAACAACGACATCTATAAGAAAAAAACAAATCCCTGACGTAGAATTGCTGGGTTAAGTAGTATGTGCATTTAACATTTGGAGATCTCCCTCCAAAAAGGCACTGCCAATTCATACTCCGGTTACTATTTGTGACCGTGCCTGTCTTGCTCTTGGCAGCTTTAGAACGTTCACCAGTATGATCGCTCACTGAACTACAATCAAGTCAATTCCAACTCAATGCCACTGCATAGGGTTTCCAAGGCTGTAAATGTTTACAAGAGCAGACAGCCTCATCTTTCTCCTGTAGAGCAGCTGGTGAGTTTGAACGGCTGACCTTACATTTAGCAGTCCCGTGCTTATCCTTTGGAGCCACTGCAGTCTTCTGCCAACATCATCAGTTATAAAAATTATTTTAATTTGTATTTTCAAACTACGAATGTAGTTGAGTTCATTTAAAGGATCACTATTGATTTATAATTTTTTGTGTATGTGTGATACAGAAGAAAATGGAAATCACCTCAAATTCCAACATCTAGAGATTTTTCTTGTTTACAATTGCATTTACTCCTAGTCCTTTTTCTAGAAAATTTAACAAATAATGAGAGTTGTCACTTTTTAAATTAAATTAGAAATACACAGTTTAAAAAAATCAGGCTATAAATGACAAATGTTTCTACCTATATACGTACCACAATTTATAAAATCAATTTAAACTAATGAGGCTAAAATACAGAACAAACTTCAAAATTATGAAGGAGACCAAACTTACTGATCTGATAAAGTCTGGTGACACCCCCTGAGATTGTGGCCCATGTAGATCCCTCAAGCCTAGAACTTAGCCCCGTGCAGCATTTGCCCCAAAACAAAGCTCAGAAGGCAAAAAGGGGCAGAAAGAATGATGAATGGAAACAGGAAACCCAGAGAGGAAGAGTGCCCTTATTTTGAGGCAATTACAACCAATGTCATGAAACACAATGTGTCTAAGCTGTGGAATGGAAAAATAATATGCACTGTAAACTTTCACCCAAACTGCAATTTAGTTGATTCCAACTCAGAGAGACATAAGGTTTCTGAGACTGTAAATCTCTACAAGGATAGACAGCTTCATCTTCCCGTGTAAAAACAAAGCAAAAAGAAGCTAGAATTTCGTTACTTTAAGTGTTGTCTAAGCACCTGCCCTCAAAGTGCTGTGTAAATATGCAGCAGACTGGGCCCTCCTCCATTCTGCTGAGCTTTGGAGTCAGCTGGTGGGAAAATCATTGACATTCTGTCCCTTACATTGTCCTGTCAGTATCAGGATGAGATTTCCTAGGAGCCTCTTAGTAGAGGAGAAGAAATTATATGATACCTTGCTGGCATGGAAGGTACCATAAAAAACAAGCATGCATGTTTCTACATACACACACACATACAATCTCCATCCAATGGGATCTTTTTCAGTGATAAAAAGCAATGAGCTATGTAGGTCAACCATTTCTCTAAAGCAAAGATGATGAGAGGGCAGAGAAACTAGAGTACTGGAAACAGAACAAATAGAGACAATTCAAGAGAATATTGATATTGTGAAAAATGTAACCAATGTCATTGACCAATTCTTAGAGAATTTGTCAAATGGGAATCTCATTTATTGTGTAAACTTTCACTGAAACACACACACACAAATAGATAGATAGATATATAAATATATATAGAGTTTTTTTTTTTTTTTTAATGAACCCTGGTGGTACTGCCGGTTAAGTGTTCAGCTGCTAACTGCAAGGCCAGCGGTTCAGACTCACTGGTGAGAAACAGATGAGACTGTTCTCTTAAAGCTTTACCATCTCAGAAGGCCTTACAGAAGGCCACTATGAGTTGGAATTGATTTGATGGCAGTTTGTTTGGTTTTGAGTTTTTATCAAAGAAAAACCGGGAGAGAAGCTTAAATGCATATTGCAAGTGAAAGAAGCCAGTCTGGGAAAAAGCTACACATTTCAAGATTCCAGTTCCATAGCATTCTGGAAATGGTATAACAATGGAGACAGTAAAGCGATCAGGAGTTCAGGGAGAGTCGGGAAATGGGGAGGGATTAGCAGATGGAGCACAGGGCATGTTAAGAGCAGTGAAACTAGTCTGCATGATTCTGTCCTGGTGGACACATGACACGCACATCTCAAAATCCATAGGACGACCACACAGAGTAAACCTGCATGTAAAATATGGACTTGAGTTAATAATAATGTATCAATATTGGTTCATCAGTTATAATAAATGGAATGCAGGACGTTGATAATAAGAGAAATTGTGCAGAGAGGAGATTTATGGGAATTCTTAGTACTTTATGTATAATTTTTTCATAAGATAACTGTTCTAAAAAGTGTAAAAACAATACATATATGTTTACATGTATAATATTCTATATATTTGTGTGTAGGACTCCTGATGTGGTGCTGTAGGATCAGCAGTGGACTGTGAGCCACAAGGTTGGCAGTTCAAACCCACCAGCTGCTCCTCAAAATTGGGATTGCTATAAGTCAGAACTGACTGGACAGCATGTAACAACCACAGCAAATACTTGTGTGTGTGCTCTGGTAGTGCCATGGTTACAAGTCAGGCTGCTAATCTCACCGTCGGCAGTTCAAAACTACCTACCAATGGTTCTGTGGGAGAAAGATGAGGCCTAACTGCTCCATAAAGATGTACAGCCTCAGAAATCCTAGGCAGGGTTGCTAGGAGCTGGAACCAGCGGCATGGCACATATCTACTACCACCACCAAGTGCTGTCAAGTCATAACTAGGGGCAGCTGGTAAGCTTGAACCACCAACTTTGCAGTTCAAACTGACATTTCAGTCCAGCATATTATCCCGCAGCACCACAGCGTTAGTGACCCAGGACTGGAACATGCAGAAGGTGTGGTAAATCCCTGGGGAGCAGTAAAATGATTAGCACAGAGTGTCAGCCTTTCAACAGAAGACACAAATCCTGGACTGTAATCATGTTTCCTTATCTGATTCCCCTTTTGGACTATAACACCATGGAATGCAGGATTGCTTGCTTATTCACAGTTGTATCCCTTGGCCCTGCTTGAGCCCATAGGCAACTTTGATCAACAAATGCTAGTTAAAGGAAGAATGAATGAATATGACCTTGAGTAAATCAATTCATTGCTCTGAACTTCAGATGCTTTCTCTGTTGACTTTGAAGAATTATTTTAAAGATCAGATTAGGGCGTACTAGGCAGACACACTACATGGATCGTCTGCAACAAAGATGGTTGTTGTTAAGTGCCATTGAGTCAGTTCCAACTCATAGTGATCCTGTATAGGGTTTCCGAGGAGCAGCTGGTGAACTTGAACCATCAGCCTTGTGGTTCAAACCAACCTTGCAGTCCAGTGCATTAACTTGCAGCATCATACCACAGCAAAGATAAAAGAGACAAAATTAAACAGATGCAAGTGAAAATTCTGGCACCCTGAACTTCAGAAGAAAGGTTAGAGAGGTAGATGGAGTGCTTGCTGGGAGGAGAGGCTGAGCAGTGATGTCAAGAGAGGGAGACTGGTGATTGACTGACCAGACGTGGGTGGCTCCACCATTTTTTAAGCAGCTTTGGCAGAGGAGGGAGGCCTGGCAGAGCGGATTTTTGTGGGTGACGGAAAAGGTGCAATTTACTCTTTATCCCCATGCTGCCTTGGTGACCAGAAGTGTGAACAGCTGTCACCCTTATCCATGGGAGTTCAGACCCCATGTGGTTGGGAGTGAGTTGGGGGCCAGCTGCACTGCTTTGGTGTGCCACTTTGGTGCCTGGATTGAAGTGGGCTCAGCTCCAAACATATAAAACCCACAAAGCCACCAGACCAGCATTTAACCAGTCATGCTGCCCTCAGGTTCTTTGTGGTCCTAACAGACACTGAAGCCAGCTCCATCAAGGGCAACCCAAACCCGGATTTACTGCCCTCAACATAGAAAACACCAAGGCCAATAGGAACTCCATCTAGGGCCAAGAACTCTGCTGTCACATCCCTTCCACTACCACCTCACGAACTTCTTGAATTGCAGGAGCCCCCCAGAGATTTCTCCCCTTCAAGTCCAAAACTGCATTGGTTGGTTTTACAAATACAACAACCTCACAATGCCCTGGAGACAACAGACAATTTTATCTCGCATAAAGAAACAAGAGAGAAAGGCTCAAACAAATGACCAAGATGTTCCTAAGGAAGAAATGGTAATATAATTAACTAAAAAAGCATTCAAAAGAATAATAATTAGGTACCTTCAAGGAATGGACAGAAAGATGGAGGAAAACAAGGAGAACACAGTGAAAATTTTAGAAGAATTCCAGAAAACACTGCAAGAACAAACAGGCAAAATAAATGCAAATTTTGAAACAATGCAAAAGCTGCGATCAGAAATCCAAATTAATACTAAGATCTCAAAAATGGACAATATATTGAAAGGAGTAGCTGCAAAGCAATGGAAACCCGAATTAGTGATCTTGAAGATAAATCTTTCAATACTAGTATGCTAGAGTAAGAATCAGAGAAAAAAAGAAACTATCTGAAGAAAGCCTAAGAGTTGTTTGGGACATCATGTAGAGGAACAACTTATAGGTAATTGGAATTTCAGAACAGAAAGAAACAAGCACAGAGAAAATTGTCATAGAGTTGTTGGAAGAAAACTTCCCCTAACATCATGAAAAACAAGAAGATAAGCACACAAGAAGCTATACAAACGAACCCCAAACACGATAGATCCCAAAAGAAATTCACAAAGACATATCACAAAGTTTCTAAAACCAAAGACAAGAAAAGAATCCTGAGAGAAGCTCAAGAACAATGAAAAGTTACCTACAAAAGAAAAACAGTAAGCCTAAAACTCTGATTTCTCAGCAGAAACTATACAGGCAAGAAGTCAATGGAAAAAAATGACCAACCAAGAATATTAAACTCAGCAAACCTGTCCTTCAGCGAAATTAGGACATTTCTTCATGAACCAAAATAAAAGGAATTTAGTAATGACCAGACCAACTTTGCAAAAAATGCTAATGGGTGTTCTTTAGACTGAGAACCAACAACAGCAGACAACAATCTGAGATTACCATACACGACGACACCACCCAGAACTCAATCCAAATACAGAAGTTTTTAAAGTAAAACAAACCTACTGAAAATAAGGAACCAGAGATAACAACATATAATGAAATCAAATACAAAGCAAAAAGAGGGACTAGTGTAGACACAGAACTTCCAAATGGCAAGGAAGTCAAGTAGATTTCAAGATAAAACAGACTGTTTTAAAACTTAATAATTTACACGCACATCAAAATAAAAAAGAGGAAAATCATAAAGATTTAGTAAATAACACAACAGAAATGAAAATGACAGGAAAACCCACAAACAAAATGAACTCAACATAGAAAATTGAATACTATAAAATATTGGAGAATATTGATGAATCTGTGAAATACCTCACAACATGGTAGAACCTGGAGGACATTATGCTGAGTGAAATTAGTTGCAAAAGGACAAACATTGAATGAGACCAATATTGTAAAAAGCTTTTTTTTAAAAAAAATGTACTTCTTGATAAAAGAAAAAATCTTTGATGGTTACAGGGTGGGAAGGAAGGTAAAATTATTTATGAACTAGAGGGTAGATACATATTAACAGGGTGACAGGACAAGCAATCTATAACAAGAGGGAAGTTAGGAGAGGGAAGATGAAGGTAGCGAAGACACAGGGAGGAATGCAATAGTTCATGCTATTAACTCTTGGTGCATGGAGGAGATTGCAACCATGTCGTGAAGCAACATCTATAGTTTGTTGCGTGAAGCAACGTGTATAGTTGAATGTAAAACATGATCTGCTCTGTGAACCTTCACTCAATTCACAATAAGAAGTTAAAATAAATAAAAGATCAGATTAGGAAATGATTGAAGTTGGTGGGTAAGACTGGGAGCCCTTTCCAAATAATATTTTCCCCTCATGATGCTTACGGAACCAGATACAATTCCCATTCAGGCCATGGTCAAGGGGGCTTGCTATATTGTAACAACTGCCCCAGCAACATTTTCTCAGTAAACCAGTTAGAAAACAAAGTAAACATAATGTAGCGTCATAATTATAAATAATGGTCCCCAGCCTTTGTAATGTTTCCTTTATGGAAACACATGATTGGCTCCTAACCCAGAAAGACGATCCAGTGACATTGTCACAGTATTTACTAGTATGATTTAAAGGGACCTGATTTTAGTGAGGAAGGAGGTGAGTGATGTAAACAGTTAACAGACACACTCAACTGTAACTGAAAAGGTGGAAATTTTAACTCCACCCAGAAACACCACAGAAGAAAGTCTTGTGATCTACTTGCAAAAGGTCAGCCATCGAAAACCCTGTGGAGCACAGCTCTACTGTAACACACTTGGGGTTGCCATGGGTTGATGTCAACAGCAATTTTGTTTTCTGGCTGATTTTTATGAGAAAAATTGAAACTATATCCTGGAGATTTTGATGTTTTAGTGACTGCCTCTTTTCTCAATATTCAAATCAAATGTGTATTGGAAGATCCACCAGGCATAAAATATAGTTGATAGAAAAATGGAAGTCACCTGCCTTTTAAAAACTTAGGAATGCATTTGTATGATTGTTGTGTAAAAACAGAAGTCTTGACTCAGGAAAGCACACGGTACATACGTGTCCTTCACTTGATTACACACCTGTGCTTCTTGACATATTTTGTTTCAAGTTGTCACAGACAGAAGCAATGGTTGCAGTTTAAAGTTAATGATGGGAAGAAAAAAATCTGTAGGTAAGATTTTCTGTATTACTTAAAATAGATTCCATGACCTTTAAAGCCTGCTGAACAAGGAAGCTAATGCATTGTAAAAGCAGTGACTTTAAGCATACATCAAGCTCATAGACTTTCAAGAAGATACCTTCCAAGAAGCTCAAGCCCCCAAATTCAAAACTGATTTAAAAATAAGTTACCATTAAAAAATATATATATATAATCATTAAAAACTTTCTGTAAGTGGAAACATTTCCCATTCCTTACTGTAATACCATAAAAACAATAGAGTAGCAACATAAACATTCCCTTTTTCTCTCTGTAACCAAGAACATTGCATCATCAGGCGGGAATCAGGAAATAGAATAATTGCAAAATTAAACAGAGTGGTCTGTTTTCATTATCCAGGCAGGAGTAAAAAGTAAAGATTAAGCACAGCCAGCAAATGTCTTAATCAAAATTGAGAATTCTTTCCATGTCATTCATACTTTAATAGTAAAATAAGAAATGAGGGGTAGGGGAGGACAATAAATGAAGTTTTTATTAAGGCTTTTAATTTACCATTGCTCTTTTGGATATCTGTTTTATGGTGGAGTCTATCCTAGCTTTGAAACGTTTGGTAAACCATCTCACCTTTGCAGATTTCGCCATTTCTTAATATCCCAGAGCATAAGCAAGTGCACAGGTATGAAAAGCAAGTTGAAACTCACATTTGACCTGTAAATTCCCTTATTACAAAATCAAGATGGGCTTATTAAGCAATTAAACAATATAATACAGTACTTTCTCAGTTATCAGAAAAATTGTTTGATGCCAACTTTGCAATCAGGTCTTAAAGACCTTTACATTGAAAGTTTGTAATTGTTGCTTTGTTTTGTTTGTCAAGAAAGGGTTATTTTGTGTAGTTTTTTTTAGCTGTTAACAATTTGTTTAAAGTACCTTGTAATGTGTCTCTATTGGTGGGTTACTTTTCTTCTTCTAGCCTGCTGTCGTGCTTTCTTCCTGTTCAAGTTGTTAGCCCTATTCCTATTTGAGAATAACGTTGTTGTTGTTAAATGACGTTGAGTTAGTTCCAACCCAAAGCAACCCTGTATAGGGTTTCCAAGGAGAAACTGGTGAGCTTGAACCACCGACCTTGCAGTTCAAACCAACATTGAGTTCGAGTGCCAACCCTTCAGCACCACACCAGAACCCCACACCTGTCCAGTTATAACAGCAGCCTCGTGTCCCACACTTCACTAAGCAAAAGCAAGTGCAAACCGTAGGTAGTGAGTCCCAGAACCTAGCAACAGTGATATTTTATAAGAAGTAGGTGTATTTCATTTTTAGTCTTCCCACCTTACTTTAAAAAAAAAAAAAAAAAGACTTTATTGAGATACATTTTACATACCATACGATTTGCCAACTTACAGTATGCAGTTCATGGTTGTTAGCACATTGACAGATGTGCAACCATGAGCACATTTTGGCATTACAGCATTGTGTTTCATCGCCATAGAGAGAAGCCCTGCGCCATTGGCAGAAACTTCCCATTTCTCTCAAAGCCCCAGCCCCATAATCTACTTCTGTTTCTAGGTTTACCTTTTCTGACTATCTTATATAAATGGAATTATACAATGTGTAGTGTTTCGTGACTTTTCTCACTTAGTATGATATTTCATGGTTGTCCATTTTGTTGCATGTATCATTATTCTTTTTTTTAAAAATACAACTTACTATAAATTAGATGAAGTTTCACAGAGCAATTCAGTTTTCCATTCAACAAGTCATACACATTTTGTTTCATCTCATTGATTTCAGTCCTCACAATATAGCATGTATTCTACTTCCTTCCTGGGTTTCCTGTTTCCATTCTTCCTTCTTTCCTTACCCTTCCAAATTTTGTTGTTGTCGTTAAGTGCTGGTTGAATGGGTTCCAACCCACAGCGACCCTCCCTGTATAGGACTTCTGAGGAGTGACTGGTGAGCTTGAACCGCCGACTTTGCAGTTCAAACTGACTTTGCAGTCCAGCACATTAACCCACAGCACCACACCACTCCTGAAATTTAGCCTTTGGCAAATGCTGCCCTTTTGATCTCAAATGGTTGATAAGTCTGACGTGTGTATCTCACTAGTGCTATTGTTCCCTTATAGACCTGTCTGTTGTTTGGCTGAAAACTGAGCTGTGTGGTAAGTTCATTTCCAGACCTGAAGGGTGACTAAGGGCCATAGTCTCAGGGGTCCACTAGTTTCTATTTGACCAGTAAGCCTGGTGGGTTTTTTGTTATTGTTTTTTAATGATCTTGAGTTGTGTTCTACATTTTTCTTCTTCTCTATCCAGGATCTTTTAATATGATCCTTTTCAGAGCGGTGTACTTCATTCCTTTTCATCATCAAATAATATATCATTGGGAGCGCAGTGAAGCCATACAATAAGTGTGGGACTGCGAATCACAAGGTCCATGGGGTTCGAGCCCGCCAGCCTCTTCATGGGAGACAGGTGAGACTTTCTTCTCCCACTAAGATGTAAAGCCATGGAAAACCCTATACAGCAACTTGGACACTGGCTACCCAAAATGGGGGGGGGAGGGCCTACAAAGACAAGAAGTGACTGGCTTATAAACTTTCAAGAGGGAACCTACATCCAGAGGGCGTGGAGGAAGGTAGAATCTCCACTGAGTAGTATCCAATCTGTCTAGGCGGGGCTGATAAAAGGAAATGCAGATAGGTCTCTTGTGATACAATAGTGAGTAATTGTTATCAGGACTGATTGTGAGGGTTGGAAATGTAAAGGTATACGTTTTGTAGCAAGGAAGGAAGTGATTAACTTTGTAGTATGGGAGCAGAGGTCCCTGGGACCATCAATGGAGAAGAGCGGAGAGCGTGACTCTACCGAGAGAAGCAGTGACGCCAGAGATAGAGGCAGAGATGATGACGTGGAGAGATGGAGCGGCTGGGGACTTTAGACTCAGAGAGGGAGAGGGGCTGTGTGCTGACTACTGGGGGTGCAGGCTTGCAGGGAATGCCCTTTGGTTGGTTGATGATGCATGGAGGGGATTGTAACCATGGCAATGAAACGATACACAATAGGATGAATGTAAAGCTAATGTTCTCCCATGTAAACTATCACATAATTCACAATAAAACATTAAAAAAAAAACCCTATCCAGGCTTGCTCTGAGTCAGAACCAACTCCACCGCTCTTAACAACAACAAAATATATCATTGTAGGAATAGACCACATTTTGTTTACCTATTCATCAGCTGATAAACATCTGAATTGTTTCTACATTTTAGCTATTATGAATAATGTTGCTATGTACACTCCTGTACAGAACTTTATGTGAAAATATGTTCTCACGTCTCTTGAGTGTATAGCTAAGAGTAGAATTTCTGGTCACATGGTAACTTGATTTAAATTTTTAAAGAACTGTCAGAGTCTTTTTCACAGCAGCTTCACCATTTCACGTTCCCACCAATTTCTCCTCAGCAATCCTCACCAACACCTTTGGTTGTTTGCCTTTTTGATTATAGCCAATGAACGAACGTAGTGTTTGTGAAGTGGTGGTTGTGGTTTGCATTTGCCTAATAGTTAATGATGTTGAGCATCTTTTCATGTGCTTAGTGGCTGTTTTTTTTTTTTTTTTTAATCTTCTTGGAGAAATGTCTATTCAGATCCTTTTCCCAATTAATTCATTTGTTTGACCGTGTAGGTTTCCTATGAGCTGGAATTGACTTGATGGCAATGAGTATTGTTGTGTTGTAAGAGTATTTGTATACATTCTGGATACAAGTCCCTTATAAAATATGTGGTTTATAAATATTTTCTCCCGTTGCATGGGTTATCTTTTCGCTTTCTTAATAATGTCCTTGGAAGCACAAAAGTTTTAAATTTTGACAAAGTCTAATTTATTGTTCTTTTGTCGCTTTTACTTTTGATGTTGCCATACCCCAGTCAACCAGCCCCAAGCCTGAATCTCCAGGTAGCTTGGATTTTTTTTTTCTCCCAGAACTGAAGTTTTATGGGGCAGATAAATAATGATTTAACATTCCAAGTAGCTTGGATTTTAAAACACATTAGCCGGTCTGTCCAGGTGCCGCAGCCCATCACTACCTTTAATCCTGTCGTGGCATCTTTATACCCCCATGGCCTTGTTCTCTTACTTACTTCCATCAGATGTTGAAGGTCACTGGCTTTGCCGTTGCCATCTGCTTTCTTCTGCCCTCTGCCCAATAAGATGCAGGGTCCCCCTTGCAGTTCTGCATCCTCTAAGCCTAGAGGTGTCTAATAGCACTACACCCCCTCTTTAACAACACCCCATAAGAGTTAGTTTATACTTTGGAAAGATCCACAGTACCATTGGAACACAAATCACCCCAATCCTGTAGCTTAAAGGAAACAGAGAGGTATCCTTTCATAGACTTTGAAAGTCACAAAATTTAGGTGGCAGGAAGTGAGGTGCCTGCAGCTCACCCCAGGTGTGAAAGGGCGGCAGAACCATAGGCAGCAGGCTGAGCATCTGGGCTTTAGCACAGGGCTGTGGACATGAGGCTCTGGTCCTGAAGTCCCAGCAGCCCTTCAGGGTCAGCCAGCTGGGTGACTCCGTGAAGCCTGTTAGCTCTGCTCCTAACATGAGACTGCAAGCTATCTCAAAAAAAACAGCAGGTACGGTGGGCTGGGCAGAGAGTGCTAGAAAGGCTAGGAGAGGATTTGAATTCACACTAGAAAAAGATGAAAGCTCGTCTGGGCTCATTGATCCAGAGTTGAACACAAGTTACCTTGACTTGGCAGTGGTCTAGTTCCTTGCCTCTTCCCAAACTAATTTGCAATACCTTGCAAGTTCACACACACATACACACACACACACAAAGCAAGTCCAAACTCTGATCTGGAAAACCTTTCCACTGAGGAGTCAGTTGCTTACTGAGTGGTGACAGGTCTAAGGATCCCGTATCTCTGCATTCTTGTGAGACCACCTACCCAGAGAGCAGGTTCTATTGACTTGGGGAGCAGCATGAAAGCATGCCGTGTTCTGGTGACCTGTGTGTCTGTGGACTGCCCACACTGTGCTTCACGCTCCCCAGTTATAAAGTGGCACAGAGCTCTTCTCGTCTTTTAGAAATATCCTAAGAGAAATTGAGTAAATTATGGTCTTATGCGTCTAGGAGGCAAGGAACTAGAAAAGTTCAGAGTTCTTTTCTGTTTCTGTTGTTAAGATTGTTGGAGTTTCCTGGGCCACTTTACATGACATCATTATTGTTATTTAGTGCTGTTGTGTCAGTTCTGACTCATAGCAACCCCATATAGGGTTTCCAAGGAGTGTTGGGTGGGTTTGAACCGCCAACCTTATTGTTAACAACCCAGAGCCTTATCCCACAGCGCCACACCAACTCTCCATGAGATCTTGTTGTTAAATGCTGTCAAGTCAGTTCCAACTCATAGTGACCCTGTATAGGGGTTCCAAGGAGTAGCTAGTGAGCTTGAACCACTGACCTTGCAGTTCAAACCAACCTTGCAGTCTAGCGCATTAACTTGCAGCGTCCCATGAGGACTCCATGAGATCTTGTTGCCGTCTAACCGGTTTCGACCCATGGTAAGCAACCCTGTATAGGGTTTCCGAGAAGCAGCTGGTGAGCTTGAACCGCCAACCTTGTGGTTCAAATCAATTTTGCAGTCCAGTGCATTAACCCACAGGGCCACATTGTTGTTGTTGTTGTTATGTGCCATCGAGTCGGTTCCGACCCATAGCGACCCTGTATAGGGTTTCCAAGGGTGTAAATCTTTACGGGAGTAGAAAGCCTCATCTTTCTCCCGCGGTGCAGCTGGTAGTTTCGAACCGCTGACCTTAAGGTTCGCAGCCCGATTCGTAACCACTACGCTACCAGAGCTCCTTACAGGGCCACATAAGGACACTTAATTAGCAATAGTCTGAGGAAAAGCAAACCTGTTCACAAGAGAGACTAGATTTCCTTCAAGAGATTCCTCAGTAGGTTCTGGACCTTGGAAGGAGACAGGGAAAGGTGATTGAGTTTTCTTCCAGTATCTCTTTCTGGTGTGAACTCTCCGAGTGGCACTGGATGGAATAAACCACAGGTTATGGAAGACGGGAGGGTTCCAGTAGTCATGTGTGTCTTGAACAGCTCGTTGATTGGTGTTGTATTTGATTGTCTTCTTAGAGGGAATTCCAGTGGCTCCAGCGCTCACTGCTGGCCTGTTCATCCTTGTAAGGTACCTGTTGAGGACGTAGGTAATACCTAGGTTTTCCCAAACATCCACCTGTGTCAAGGGCCCAAGACCAAACTGGAGAGTTCTTGTCTGTATCAAGTTCCCCAGGATCTCAGTTGCTGTGTGAGTTTCTCTTGCTTTGGTAACAAAGGACCATAAACCTCGTGGCTTAAAATGACCCAGAGTTACGATCTTAGGGTTCTGGAGGTCAGACGTCCAACTGACGTTTTATGTGACTAAAATCAAGGTGTCAGCAGAGCTTGTTCCTTCTGGAGGCTCTAGGGGAGAGCTCATTTCCTTGCCTTTTCCAGCTTCTAGAGGTTTCCTGTGTTCCGTGGCTCGTGGCCCCTTCCACCTCCTTTATGTGTGTCACTCCCATCTCCATTTTCATCAGTATGTCTCAGACCTATCTGTCTGCCTCTAGTAATGAGGACCCTGGTGATTACATTTAGCCCACTTAGATAATCAATCCAATAATCTCCCCATTGCAAGATCTTAATCACATCTGAAAAGTCCCTTTTGCCATATAAGACCACATATTCGCAGGTTCAGGGGATTAGAACAGTGACATTTGGGGGATCATTAAGAACAGGAATAATTGGGCTCCACTGATAATCTGAAAAGAAACCCTGGTGGTACAGAGGTTAAGCATTCAGCTGTTACCATAAAAAATTGGTGGTTCAAAGCCGTTAGCCACTTCATGGGAGAAGAGACCTGGCCAAAGGCTCCTGTAAAGATTGCTGCTGTAGTTTAGTCCCATTGAGTCTGTTCCGACTCACAGTGACCCTGTATAGGGTTTCTGAGACTTTAAATGTTTGCAGGAGCAGAAAGCCTCATGCTTCTCCTACAGAGCGGCTGGTGACCTTGTGGTTTTCAGTCCAGTGCATATTGTGTGGCACCATCGCACGTCTTAAAAACCCCATGGGTCAGTTCTAATGTAGACTCACTATTTGTCAGAATCAAGTCCACAGAACGTAACACAACTATCATCTGAAGGAGTTGGTTTATAGTCTAACTTCTCCCAATTGTGACTGAAAGTGTTCAAGGGAGAGATGTGGGCTGATGTGAGCCCAGGGCTACCTGGGGGTCCAGGGGGTCCTTTAAACTGGGACAAGGTCTACCACACCTGGAAGGGTGACTAGCAAGAGCCCCAGGATCTGATCCCAGAAAGGCTCAGTGAACACATGTCCAATCATCTTTCCACCTGCTCTTGCCCCAACTCCTCCTTTCCTGGGTATCTGAGATCTACTGAGAAATAGGAACCCTGATCAGGCTGGGCACCAGGGGAAAATCATAGCAATTAACATTCTTGACACTCTCCTCAAGGTTCACGGGGCCTCTTCTCCATAAAGGTGTTAATGACCATTGAAAGGGTCAAGAGTTTGAGAATGAAGAAAAGAGAGGGTCCCAACATGCCTGGACTCTAAAGGCAAAAGCAGAACAAGTAAGAGACCACGGTGGCTTAAAAATTGCTCATCTGGCAGGCATTAACCTTTGCCCTGGTTTTGGAATCACCGGACCATAAAGCCACCAAGCTTCCCATCTTTAAATGCCTTTATTTTCAGTTTGGGGTATTTTCTATTGTTTGAAGGTTGCCTTGCAACCCATTGGCCTGGAGGCTTTAAACATTATGGAGATTCTTTGCTGAACAGCAACAGTAGCCAAGAGCGATTGAATATCATCAACGTGAAGGCTGTTTTCTCAGAGCAGGGACATCCGTGATGGCTTGAAACCGAGGAGCTCATGCCCCCTGGCTTATGTCTCCCTAGGGAGGGCGGAGGGGCCCATGGAGAACATTTTGTGTTTTCTTATCTTGCATACTAGCAAAAGGGGATAAGCAGCAACATAGGAAAACAAAATATCTGACTATTAATACACCCTACGTCCTCTAGCACATGGGCTGGATTTGTTTGTTTGCCAAAGAGCTGGGTGCTTCTCTCTGACCTTTGGGAGATCTGCTGCCAGCTGAAAGTGGTGAAGGGGAGAAGGAGCCAGGGCCCAACTTCCTACAAAAATTTTAAAGAGGAAGTCCTCAGCCTACTTGAAGCCCCAACAGTCACTCAGGAAATTAAGGAGGAAAGCAAGCCCTGTGGGGTTTGCTGCAAAAGAGCCCAAGATAGCCCACCTTCCCCATGCAGTATATCTCTCCATCACTCCCAAACATCAAAACTGGGAACCAGAGAGCTGGGGGCATACGGCAGAAGAAGAGACACTAGCCAGCTGGGAACTAGGCTAAGGAAAGGGCAGAGTGGCCCCTCTCAGCTCAGAGATGGGCATTCTCAGACTTCCCCTCTGACCCCTGAGGGTTGGATGCAGGCATGCACGCATAGTTTTCCAGGGAGGAGCAGATAGGTAGTTAATGATAAGCCTCCTAGCAGAGAAAGAGCCAGAAGGGATTCGTTTGGGAGCAGGAGTGTACCTCTGCCCTGTCATTACAAAGTCCTAGATGCCCTCCTGGGGGTGCATTCTGGTCTGTGCAGCCCAGGCAGAGGCCCCACGAGGGGAGCAGTGTTGAACTGACAAGGCCTGGCCTCTCCAAGAGCAAACAGGGACAAAGGTTGTTCCGCCCCCGTGGCCATATGCCCCAGGTTGTCACAGCGTTGATGCCATTTCCATGCCTGCTGGGTCACCCCATGTCCCCAGAGCCAGGTCTGAGCCAGGGAAAATGAGGACTCCATATCAGAAGTTTAAGCTCTGTCATCCAGTAGCTCTAAACAAGAGCATTGTTGTATCTTCACCAGTTCAGTGGGAGCCAGACATGCTCGTGATGGGGTTATGATGCTCTCATGGAAGTAGGCGTGAGGGGGATGAGCTCCCTGGTCTGACTGAAGACTGGGCGCTTTATAGGCTGCAGCTCTTTAGGCATGGTCAGAATTTGAGCCAATGTCCGTTCTGCGAACTTTTCACTTACCACATGTGACGATGGTCGCCCCAGTGTGTTTGAATTTGTCTCTTTTCCCTCAGTTCTCAATGTCCGCTGGGAGCCTGAGAATTTAAACAAGTTTGGAGGTCTGCGAAGTTGCCAAATGTAGCCAGGTCTGGCACAGATTTGGGGGGAGCAACAGTGGGACAAAGAAGCCTTGTGTATTATGAAACCAGTGAGCTTCTGGCCCATGCTCTTCTTTTGCATTCGTATTAATTAGAAGGGTTTGGTTTTGGATTTGTTGTTCTTTATACTGGTGTGGTGCTGTCGGATCAGCACTGGTCTGAGAACCACAAGGTCAGCAATTCACACCCACCGGGTGCTCCTCAAGGTCGCTATGAGTCAGAATTGCCTCGACAGCACTCAATAATAACAACAACATACTTGGGAGTGTTCTTCAGCCAATGAGATGACATAGCAGCTGACATTTACCAATCACACTTTGTGAATGCTCTCATTTCATTTTCATCAACCCCAAACTCAAACCAAACCCAGTGCCACTAAGTCGGTCCTGACTCAGAGGGATGATGTACAGCGTTTCATAGGATCAGAGAGCCTCACATTTCTGTTGTGGAGTGACTGGTAGGTTCGAACTGTTGACCTTGCAGTTAGCAGCCCAACACATGACCCATTACACCATCAACCCCAGGAGGTAGATATACGAGGGGACTTTAAAATGTATGTGGAAATTTTTATCTTCTAATTCCATTTGTTCACAAACTTTTTGAAGCACCCTTGTAGCACTATCCCCACTGCCAGAGGAGGACCAAGACTTAGAGAAGTTGGATCACCTGCAATTACAGCTTGCTAGCACCATACTGAGAACTAGTAGCTCTGAAGGCTGTTGGTGGTGTTCAGGGGCATCCTGAGGAATTTGTGTAGCTTCTGAGGTGATAGATGAGCACGGGTAATTCAGGAGAGCGTTTCTTCTCTGGTCCCCATCAGGGACTCCATAAGGCCAGCTGACAGGGCTGTGTTTAGACCATTATTTTTAAGACATCAGCACCAGCGCAGCAGGTCTAAGCTCTCTCTTCCTTTAGCCATTCTTCCTGTGGACAGAAGCCAAATGAGAGCGTGATCCTAGTCGTTCTCCCTCAGCGCAGCTGCTACCAGTTTGAAACCTGAGATTTGTAATACACCTGCTTGGCCGAAACCTGGTTAAGCCTTCTTTCCTTAGACACAGCATGAAGCCATTCCAGGGTTTCGTGTCACAACCCACCTTTGCCCCATGTTATTTCCTTCGTCTGACCCCGAAGGACCAGCTGGCTGAGGGAGGCACTCAACGCATGTCTTGTACGCTGGGACTCCCGGATGGAAGCAAGGATACCCAGACTTGGAGTATTCAGTTTGGCTTCTTCCCGAAAGGGGTAGGAAGGCAGAGAAGAGTTCCTAGAGAAATTTAAGAACCCACTCCATGCCATGTCTTGTCCCAACCCAACTAAGACTCCCTGAGCTGATCTTGGACTCCTTCCTTGCCATGCAGTGTGGGTAGTGGACCCGAGGTTCTTCCTGGCTGCTCCCACATGGTCACCAGAGGGCTGGTTCCATCCCACCCGCTCCCTCGGCCCCACAGGCTGCACTCGGTAGTTTCTGAATTATACACATTGGCAGTGAGCAGCAACTTTCCCCTCCCACTGCCCTGATATCCCCTGGTTAATAAGCAACTCACATAAAGACACTCAGAACTGTTGCAAGAGGTAGAGAAAGGCTGGCACTGTCTGAATCCAGGCCAGGAAGCTCTGGACTTGGCCCAGGAACTCCGTGGCTGGTGCTGTTCTCTGCCCTTTGGTTGCCTTCCTCCTGGGTTATAGAAGGGAGAAAAACTTGAATACTAAATCTAAATCAGTGGGTCAGCTAGAGAACCACGAGGTATTTATCAATCAATGAGACAGTCTCGCTGGCGCCTGAGGACCCTTTCTAGAGGAATAGGAGTACTCAATCTAAAAGAGACCCCATACCCGCCTTTATTCTTTTGAAGCCATTTCTAGAAGAATCCCAACACTTCTCCACCACACTGAAGCCCTTTCTCTAGGAGCTGCCCAGATGGCAGTCTTCCCCACCCCTCCATCTCCCTTCCTCTGTTTTATTCCCCAGGGTTTGGAGATGCCCTTGAGATGTCCCTATGAAAGGAACCATGTGTCACCCCCCACATTGTCACTTTGGTCCAAATCCAATGCCACACAGGGAGCTGGTGTCCCCTCCCTGAGCTTGCCCATTGTCAAGGTCCTGGTCACCTTTGAAGCCTCCTGCAAGGCTCCCCATTGCCAGCAGAGCCGTTTCTGAAGCTGGGCACTGTGACATTGTGTGTTTGGTAATCCCTAGAGAAACAGGTCTCACTTAATCCCTAGCAGAGGCTCTTGCCTAGCTGAATTGGTCAAGTACCACAAGTTCTTGCAGTTCTTCCAGACATTATATTCAGGCCTGGGAATGCAAGACAAACGAGGCATGGACCCTGTCCCTGGAGAGTGTCCCAACTCCCGAATGAGACACAGTCCTTCAGATCCAACGTGGCTTTGCTTTCCCAGGCACTGAGTCTCGGCTCTCTCACCATTTACCAAGGCTGTGACCTTAGATGAGTTGCCTAATCTAAGCCTCGGGGTCTTTATCTGTAAAATGAGGCTATTAATAGTACCTACCTCACAGGATCCTAAGGCCCTTTGCACAGTACCTGGCACACGGGGCCAAGGACAATGTTGGTTGTTACTATTTTCCTCTTGATGATATTTGCTTGGGAGAGCAATGGGATCAAGCAGAGCTGGAATTGCTAGTAATTGAAAGGTCGGTGGTTTGAACCTACCAGCTGCTTCCTGGAAAAAAGATGCAGCAGTCTGTTTCTGTAAAGATTTACAGCTTCAGAAATCCTAAGGAACAGTTCTACTGCTACCTAGAGGGTCGCTAGGAGTGAGCTTCGACTGGACAGCAGTGGATTCTCCCACCCACTAACAACTATATGCTTTAGGGTAAAACAACTAATTTTCTTAGCACCAGCTTCCCGAGTGCTGAGAACATTTGGTAGGAGTAACTCAGCTGATACATACACATGAACACACCTAACAGCCAGCCAGTGCTTAGCACACATCAGTCTCTTGGAACTTCTCAAGGACTTGGAGCTAAGCATCGCCAGCCCCTTCCTCTGGATGTGTACCCTCCCCCAATCTCCTGACCCTCCCAGGAGGTGTGCCCCCCAATCTCACACCCCTCCCACTGTCCCCTATGCCTGGGGACTCAGTACCAGGAGGCTGTCATCCTGTCCACACTCATCCAGCGCCCCGCCTGTGATACGCACTCAGCTCCTCTAATTTCCCCCCTCCTCACGCCCCACTTCATCCCTTGCTCCTCTGGCTCCTTAATCAAATTACGGGAGAGAAGGGGATTTAGATAGGGCTACTAAATATATTCCCGATCAGAGGAGGGAGAAAGAGAGCCAAGCTGAGCAGCGTGGAGGTAGAGTGTGAAATTCCTTAGTGGAACAGGGTCTGTGGGCTCTTTCCTCTAGAATAAACCCTGAGGCACCTATCTGGATGGAGCTTTCTCCTGGGCAAAGTGCTCTCACGTACATTATCTCATGAAGATACCACCCGGCTCGTGCTCCAGAAAGGTCTGCTGAGGCCATCGTGCTTCCCCAGTCAGACTGACCTGGTCTATATATTTCACAGGACACCCTAGTCCCAGAGGGATGACTCTTGGCTTTCCAGGGGGCACCATACCAATGAGGGGCCGCTTACAGATAGAGGTCACAGTATTCCCCTCTACATTCCTCACACAGCAGATTCCAGGTCTTTTGAAATTTTTTACTTTTTAAAAATTGTAAGGTGCTTGTAGTAGAAGTTTTTGAAAGGTAACTAAGTGACCCCAAACCCACAACTTAACTACTGCTCATGTTTTGGTGTGTTTCTGAAATGCATGTGTGAATAATTAGTATGTATATGTGTGTGTGTGTGTGTGTGCATGTGTATAGTAGCATGCATGTGTGTATTAGTGTGTGTTTGAATGTATATTAGTGTCTGTGTGTATTTATGGAGTGGGTGTATTACTGTGTAGGTATGCATTAGTGTGTATGTGTATATCAGAGTGTATACATATGTGCACTGGTGTGTATGTCTGTGTTAGTGTGTGTATGTGTAAGTATGTGTGCTTTAGTGTGTATGTGTGTTAGTATGGTGCATCTATTAGTGCATGCCTTTTTGTGTATAGGTGTGCATTCATGTGTGTGCATTTGTGTGTATGTTGGTGTATCAGCATTAATATGTATGCATACATTACCAGACTGCAAAGCCTTTTGAACTGCAAGGTTGGTGGTTCAAGCTCACCAGCTGCTCCTTAGAAACCCTATACAGGGTCACTATGGGTTGGAATCGACTCAACAGCGCTTAACAACAGTACATTAATGTGTGGGTGTGCATTAGTGTGTATATGTTGTAAAAATGAGATCACACATACAAGCATTGCTTAGATCTGGTTTTATATCTAATATGTTAGTTTTGTGTTCCATTTCATCAAAAATTCTTCTGCCATGTTATTTTTAAATAGTATGAATTTGGATTTTCCCCTTATAAAAAACTGTACAAAAGAATAAAATGATGCATTTCTGTAGTGAAGTAATTATTACTCCCATTTCTTGAGTCTTGCAAAAAGTCCGGGTCTTTTATGTGTATTTTCACACTCACGTCTCTAAGCAACCCTCCAAGGTAGATGCTGATCAGCTCGTTTAACAGACAATTCACCTAAACCACAGTTGAAAAAAAACAGAGACTGAGACTCATAGAAACAAAAGAACATGTCCTAGCTAGCAAGGACTTTAAATGCCCGCAGGATTTCTCAACATGGACCCACATTTTTGGATCTTATTGCTCATACAGTGTCAATTGTAATGACTAAATACTATTTTCTAGTATGATTTCATCATGATTAACCATTTTCCTTTGTTAACTATTTGTTTCCTTTTTTCTTTTTTTTTTTTTTCTTTGATAACATAGCAATGATGATCTTTGTATAGCATCACCTTTGTTTGTGTCCCTTACTATTTCTTTAGAATCATTTCCTAGAAGTGAAATTAGCTGGGTCATGATTTTTAAAGTTCTTGATGAGTTCATCATTTCAGAAAGCCACCATGCACTCCCACCAGCATATAGAAGAGAAATGCCCTTTTTAAAACAATCTAGTTTGCAGTCAAATGCTCTGCCAATGAGCTATACCCCCAAAACAATCTAGTTTGATCAGTGGAAACTCTCTCAGATTGGTTTGCAGTTCCTTGGCTCTCAATGAGGTGGGGCTTTTCTTTCATGGTTTATTTATTTAATGTTTTATTGTGAGTTATATGATCGATTACATGGGAGAACATCAGTTTTACACTCATCCTGTCGTATATCATTTCATTGCCATGATTACAATCCCCTCCATGCATCATTAACTAACCAAAGGGTATACCTTGCAAGCCTGCTCCTCCTACCCACCCCGGTCGTCAGCACATAGCCCCTCTCCCTCTCTGGGTCTAGAATCCCCAGCCGCTCCATCTCTCCACATCATCTCTGGTGTCACTGCTTCTCTGGGTAGGGTCCCGCTCTCCTCTGCCCTTCTCCCTTGATGGTTCCAGGGACCTCCGCTCCTGGACTGCAAAGTCAATCATTCCCCTCCTTTTGCTACAAAACATCTACCTTTACATTTCCAACCCTCACAGTCAGTCCTGGTACAAATTATTCACTATTGTACGACAAGAGACCTATCTGCATTTCCTTTCATTAGCCCTGCTAAGACAGATTGGATCAGTGGAGATTCTACCTTCCTCCATGCCCTCTGAATCTAGGTCCCTTCATGAAAGCTTGTAAGCCAGTCACTTCTTGCCTTTGTAGCCCCCGTTTTGGGTAGCCAATGCCCACCCCTGTCTACTCTGTGTATGGAGTGGATGGGAATGATCCTTGCTGTAAAGATCTGTTCCCTCTTTTGAGCTACTGCATCCATAGGTGTAGGTCAAGTTCATCAAATTGTATCAGATTACTCTTTTTTTTTTTTTTCCCCTCTTCTTTCTTCTTCTCGTTGAGCTCTGATCATCCAGTCATTGAAGCCAGATCAAGTGGGTATTATCTGCAAGTATGGGTGTTATTGTGCATATGC
>NW_006408596.1:4347155-4413270 GCF_000296735.1 Chrysochloris asiatica
GGGTTCACAGGAGTCTATTGAACATTGTAGGGCTTAGCTCGCAGCTTCATTGCTGTTTTTCCCTCACTTCCCCTTATCAGAGGTGTTCTGGTAGCATAGTGGTTACGAATCAGGCTGCGAACTGCAAGGTCAGCAGTTTGAAACTACCAGCCGTTCCGCGGGAGAAAGTTGAGGCGTTCTGCTCCTATAAAGATTTACACCCTTGGGAACCCTGTATAGGGTTACTGTGAGTCGGAACCAACTCCACGGCACACAGCCACCACCACCCCTTATTGGTAACTAACGTGGTCGCCAATCAGAGTGTGTATTCCCACTGAGTCTTAGTCTTGGAAGGGGGTTTGCTCTGAGGGGACCCAACCGCTTGCTTTGATGTCTCCTGCGCGAGCAACTTGCTTGTTCATGGTTTTTTTTTAGTTGTACTGGTTGTAGATCCATGAGTAATGATCACAGACAGCAACCATGTGCTTCCTTCTGGAACCTTCTTTGTCACTCTCACTCACTCTTAGTCCCTCTGTTGACTTCCAGTTTCAGTGTGGACTCAGATAACTGAAGGGTGCCCTAGTAAGTAAAAGAATGAATCTGTATTCAGTGTATTTAGCAGAACTTTCCTCTTCATGAGAAATTGTGTCCAGTTTCGCCTTCTTGTTCCCTCCCTTCCTTCACCCCTAGCCAAGCTGTGTAGCTCCCTCAGAATTGCCCCATCTCAGAGAAAAGGTCAGATCTCAAGATTGCCCACTAGCCAACCAAAGTTCAAGTCTGCACTCCCAGGCCACTCTGGAAAGACTGTAGTTTTATTCAGGAAATAACTGAGCTAGGGTCAAAGATCCATGCATTCTGTTTTCTCTTCCCAGGAAACTGAGATTCCTTTTGTTCTCAGGGGAGGTGAGAATGTGTGGAGGTCAGAATCCTCCACACACTTATCTCAGAGCCCCTGTAGCTGCAAGTACCTTGCTGCTCCATACTGAGCTTCTGACAGAAACCCCAGCTTTTGAGGAGCTCTGGAACACTGCAGCGCGAGGGCAAGGCACCTCGCCTCAGCTAGGCTGTGTCACTGGCATTGGGCCTCTGACATCAGCAGGGCAGGGTGGTGCAGTCGTACCTGAGAAGAGGTATGACATGCTGGCTGATGAGTCACCTGCCCACAGGAGTTCCTCACTCACCTAAGGCTCTCGAGCTGCCCATACAGAGACAATGTGTTCATTTGGCGTGGGTCTTTTCACTGACTCACCCTTTCCTAATTGTTCCCAGGACCACCCATCACCTTCATGTCTCATTACATGTCTGGTCCCCCCTCTCCCCATCACTGGAAACTTTGGAGTCTTCCTTTCATGGAGAGAATCTCGCCTCTGTTAAGCTCTGTGTTAAACCCCCATTTCCCTTATCAACGTCTCCAAGTAGGATTCTTCTTTTTTCGGTTCTTGGATCTAGATTTTTTGGCATTTAACTCAGTTACGTAGGGTTTTCTCCTTGGAGGGATGGATCAAAGTGAAACTCTGCCCTCAGAAATGAGCAATAATACCTTCTCCTCAGCTTCTTAACTCAGATATGATTTTGCATCAGAATAGTGACTTCATGTCTGTTATCTCTTTGAGTAATATTTCAAGAGGCTAACTTCTGTTATTCTAGCCTGTACCAACCCAGAAAATAAAGATATTGATAGTTGTGCAGGGACCAAACCAAAACCAAACCCACAGTCATTGAGTTGATTATGACTCAGTGAATTTGTAGGACAGAGTAGAACTGTCCCATAGAAGTTCTAAGGTTATTAACCTTTTTGAAAGCAGATTGCCATACCTTTCTCCACACAGCAGCTGATGAGTTCAAACCATCAACCTTTTGCTTAGCAGTCCAGTGCTTAAACCACTATGCCACCAGGAATCCTTGTGCTGGCTGGGACAAGAATTATAAAATGCAGCTGAAAGCTACAGACAGCACTCTGCACATAGTGGCCAAGCTGCTGTAACATCATTGAGAAGGTCTGAGCACGTTCTTTGGGTAGAGCAGTAGCACAAAGATGTAGAGGTCATGGTGTTGCCTTTGGAGAGGCTAACACAGAGCTACGCTGAAGGCAAATACGTGATCAGAGGAGGGGAGGGCATGCTGATAGGTCAGGAGCAGTCAGGAGGCTTCATGGAGGCGACAGGGCCTTGTTGAGCCAGACCTTGAAGGCAAAATGGACCTGAAAAATAGATTCATGGAAGAGAACACTCCAGATAGTGAATAATGAACAAACAAAACCACGAAAGTAGAAATGCAGTTGGCACACTGAGGAAACCACGATATTCTAGCTGCTGCAGAGTACATGTATAGGATGCTTGGTTCCACCACTGAAACAGACAGGTAATGCCAGACAGATAGATGGATAATGATAGAAAGATACAGAGATGATAGATAGGTAGATACAATTTATTGCAAAGAATTGGCTTACACCATTATAGCACGAACTAAGGAGTCCTGGGCTAATGCGTCAGACTGCAAAGCCGTTTGAACTGCAAGGTCGGTGGTTCAAGCTCACCAGCTGCTCCTTGAAAACCCTGTACAGAGTTGCTATGGGTCAAAATTGACTCAACGGCACTTAACAACAACAATAAGGTAGTGTGAAAGGAGCTCTGGTACTTTAGTGGTTACAAGTCAGGCTGCTAACCTCAAGGTCAGCTAGTTGAAACGACGAGTGGTTCCGCAAGAGAAAGATGAGGCTTTCTGGCCCCGTAAAGATTTACAGCCTCGGAAACCCTGTGCAGGGTTGCTATGAGTTGGAAACAACTCCACAGCACACCACCATCACCACGACTACCAAGGTCATGTGAAATCCAGAGGTCATCAGAAAAGGCAGCCTGAAAACTGCTGAACTCTGAATTCCAAAGGTGGAACTCCTCCTTCTTCAGGAAAAACTCAGTTCTTCGCTAAAAGGCCTTTCAACCGACAGGCTTCAGACCCGTCCAGACTGCCTCAAACAATCTTCTAACTGATCATGGACATGAATCCCATCTATAAATTTCCTCCACAGCAATACCCAGATTAGTGTGTGATTGAAGAACTGGGTCCTATACCTCAGCAAACTGACATAGGAGAGTAATCATCACAAATACCAATCAGAAGTGAGGCTAGCTCCAATCCTTTGCTATCCTAAGCTATCATTAGGATAGTGAAGAGTACAGGTTTCCCAAAGCATGAGTCTCATGCTAGTAGAGACATGTTCAGAGAGGGCACATGGGCTGACTGACCAGTGCTGAACATGGCATGACAATGACAGGTATGTCATGGAAAAGTGATTCCCCTGTGTATTCACTTCAATCCCACCGACTAGCTCAGGGAAAAGGTCTCAGCTGGGTGCTGGTATGATGGTTAACATCTCTAGCACTTACTTAAAATAACCTCCTTGTTTTAACAGAATAAGCAGAAGTTAGCAAGCTATAGGATCTGACAATATTTAATGAAGTTTTTGTGGCCTCTCATGCATTTACTTACTCATTTTTGTTGGATTTATGTTTTCAATTACTTTCTATTTATGGCAGGTGATCCCAGTTTCCCATCTAGGGTAGCTGCATGCTGTTTCCTTTTTAAAACATATTTACTTAGGCTTTTAAAAAGCATACTGATGTACAGAAAAGTCTTACATAAGTAGGAAGAAGGTGGTACTTGGATACAGCAAAAATCACAAGGCGAATCCAGGGATGACTGAAGCTGAAGAAGTACAGCTACAGGCCATGAGGAGTGACTTTAGATGATTCAAGAAATGCACAGAACTAGATGGTGTCAAGCTCCCACTACCAACTGCTCTGAAAGGGGATCACAGTACAAAGTCCTGGAGAGAGTGGGAGCAAAACTCAGAATTATAAAAAAGACCAACTTTCCTGGTCAGATAGAAGCTGGTAGAATCCCAAGACTCTGGCCCTTGATTACCCTTCAGATCTGGAACTGAATTCATACCCAGGACCCAATTTTCAGTCGAGCAGTAGATTAGATAGGCACGTAGGGGGGATACCAACACCAGTGAGGTATACACACCACAGAATGGTCAATCATTCAAGATCAAAAAGGCAGCATTTACCTAAGAACAAAATCCAAAAAGGTCTGGAAAGGAGGAGACAAGGAACACTGAGAGGAAGTTAGATAAGTGATGTTACACTAAGAGGATTGCAGTCCTTGAGATGAAACCAAGGTGAGATTTTGTTGGATGAAAAACTGATGGTCTGCTCTGTAAACCATTCAGTTCACAATAAAAATTTTAAAGACATTTTCATAATAGTTGAAGCCAAATCATGGTTAGTAAGAGGTCCACTATACCATTTTTTCTTTATTTTTGTTATGTTAAGAAGCATATATAATTTTAAAAAGTTAATTTAAAAAGTATATATATATAGTTGTTGTTATGTGCCGTTGAGTCAGTTCTGACCCATAGTGACCCTGTACAGGGTTTCTGAGGCTATGAATCTTTACAGGAGCAGAAAGCTTCATCTTTCTCGTGCAGAGCGGCTGGTAGTTTCAAACTGCTAACCTTATGGTTCACAGCCCTATTTGTAACCACTAGGAAGACCCCTAACGAGATGGATTGGCCAGGTGGCATCATTGATGGACTCAAGTGTGGCAGCGGTAGTGAGGTTGGCTCAGGATTGGACATTGTTTCATTCTGCTGTGCATGGGGTCGCTATGAGTTGGTTCCAACTCAGTGGCACCTGACAACAACAACAACATGCTACCAGAGCTCCATATATATGTTGTTATTGTTAAGTGCTGTCAAGCCGATTCTGACTCATAGCAACACTGTATAGGGTTCCAAAGAGCAGGTGGGTTTGAACTGCTGACCTTACGATTCAAACTAACCTTGTGGTCTATTGCATTATCCTGCAGTGCCACACGAGTACTCACTCTCGCTCCACTTTTCTCTCTGTCTCTCTGTTTATGTATATATATATATAGTGGTGGTGTTATGTGCTGTGGTGTTGGTTCTGACTCATAGTGATAAATACATACATATATATATATATATATATATATATATATATATATATATATATATGTTGTTGTGAGGTGCCATCGAGTCGGTACCGACTAGTAGCAACCCTATTCACAACAGAACGAAACACTGCCCAATCCTGGGCCAACCTCACAGTTGTTGCCACGCTTGAGCCCATTGATGCTGCCATTCTGCCATCTCTCTAGGAGTCTTCCTCTTTTTCTCTGACCCTCCATCAGATAGATAGATAGATAGATAGATAGATAGATAGATAGATAGATCCATAGACTAAAAAACATGAACCAAGCTGGGGAAATAGTGGATGACAAGGAGATCTACTGAATTCCTTTTATCTTTCCCTATTCCAAAGTTCTCCAACTGGATGTCTTTATAGCAGATATCTGTTAAGATTCAAGGAGGAAAACTAGGCTCCTCATGAACCCCCTTTAGTGGTGAAATAGGTTAATGTGCTGGACTGCAAGGTTGGTTTGAACCACAAGGTCAGCAGTTCAAGCTCACCAGCCACTCCTTGGAAACCCTATTCAGGGTTGCTATGAATTGGAACCGACTGAACGGCTTGTTGATAACAACAGCAAAGCAAGATAGGTCAATTAATTGACTCAGGTTCCAGCCAACTCATGTTCCCAGTAGATAATCACATTAGTGAAAAATTCTTGGGCTGAAGGAAGACCCAAGTCACTGAACTTTTCTCTCTTCACTGCTATCCACTACTGAAACTAGAAGGTGAGGTCTCAAAGGGCAACAGTGGTGTCTGAATGTCTTTGTGTCTCCTTCCATCTCTGTTCCCTTTTGGATAGCCTAAGAGGGAACCTTTGAACACCTATAGGTCACACCTAGTGGGTGAAGCGGAAAGAATCAAGCACTGACAGGTACGACATTAATGCTGGTTGGCATGGGGTTCAGAATTCCTCAGCTTCAGGAATCTTACTTGCAGTAAGCCAGCTTTTCCATTGATGGGGTGACTTTACAAAGAAACAGACTAGAACCTTGTGCTCTAATATGGAAGTTAAAGGGGTAAACTGAGCAAGGACTCCATCCTTCTGCAATTAGGAACTGACCTGTACACACCTCTGGGCCTTGCACTGTAAACACTCGGGAATTTTAAGCCACAGCGACCCTGTAGAGCAAGAAAACTTTAAGGGAAGTTTCAGAAAAGGTTTGGACTCTGTGCAGCCTGGCCTCTGAGAATCCACTCAGTGGCCTGGAGTGCTGAAGAATGACAGAATGAGGTCTGTAGATTCCTTCTGACAAGTTCACCCCCTCCCTAAAAGAAAGAAGAGGGAAATAGAAACAAGTGGAGAAGCTTCCCAGATTTAGAAAGTAAAAAATAGCCGAGATGGAATCTGCAAAGGCTCAGTGGCTGGGAACTCTGGTACTGCCCTTGAGGTCTACTCCGTCTGCATCCGAAATCACCCTCGGAGACCTAACCCAGGGGGCCGAACAGGGTGGGGCTGCCAGAGAGTTGAATCCTCAGGGACAGGAATAAGGCATCCAAATTGCAGGGGCACAGCTTAGGGGCAAAGCAGGACAACACAGCAAGGATCTTGATAAGGTGGGCCATGAGAAACTGTGGGTGTGCTGGAGGTTGGTCAGGAGGGCACTTGGGAAGGAAACCTGTCTGTGCAGGTGAACCCCATGTCCGTGCCTAGGTAGTTCCCCTGACAGACTTCAGCTGGCCTTCTGATCCACACCTCAGCCCACTCTGGATGTCCAAACTCACTAGCTGCTCCTCAGAAACCCTGTATAAGGGTTAGAATTAGATGGATATATGATTTTGATTGGCAATTTTTTTTTTCTTTCCGAGTTTTATATCTGTCATTCCATTGTCTTCTTGCCTGCATGATTTCTACTGAGAAATCAGAGCTTGGTCTTATTGGTTCTCCTTTATAGGTAACTTTCCACTTTTCCTGAGCTGCTCTCAGGATTCTTTCCTTGTCTTTGGTTTTGAAAATGTTGATTATAGCATGTTTTGGTGTTTTCCTTTTGTAGTCTGTCTTGTTTGGAATGTGTTCACCTTGTTGAATGGCTACCTTCTCATCTTTCATGATATTAGGCAAGTTTTCTTCCAACAGCTGTTAGACAATATTCTCTATGGGTGGCTTTTGTTGTTGTTGTTGTTTTTGGTCTCTTCCTGTTCTGGAATTCCAACCACATTGAAGTTATTTCTCTGTATAGTTGTTGTTGTTAAGTGCTGCTGAGTCTGTTTCAACACATAGTGACCCTGTATAGGGCTTACAAGGAGCGGCTGGTGAGCTTGAACCACCGACCTTGTGGATCACACTCGCTTTGAGTCCAGCACATTAACCCGCAGTGCCATACCAGGACTCCAGTTGTCCCTTTAGCAGATGAATACTGAGAGATTCTTCTTCAAACTCAGTAATTCTTCCATCAACTCAGTTCTACTTCTCTGCTCTTTCAGTGTATTATTTTTCACGTCTTAGTGTTAATATTCTGGCTTTCTAATTTCTCTTTTTGTATGATTCTCCCTTTTTTCCATTTATTTTATCAGTTTGTTTCTTGAACTTTTCTATAATTTTGTCTATGTTTTCCTTGATTTCATCTGCAGTTTTCTCAGTCATTGTCTCAATCTGTTGAAGTTGCCTAATCAGCATACTTTTAAATTCCTTATCAGGTAGTGCTAATGTAATTTCTGGTGGTATGTTTTCTGATTCTGTGTTTTCCTCACTTGTTTGAGGCACTCTGCCTTGGTTCTTTGTGTAAGCTCAAATTGTCTGTTTTCTATGGGACTCTGTGGTGCTGTTTTTCTATTTAATTGATGATTGTATAGTGGTGTGTTCTTAGGCACTCATCACCTGTCTCCTGGGGGATGTAGTAGAGACTAGAAGTGTGTGTACAGTTAGATCTTTGTTCACAGTTTATGTAATCTAGTTCAAGGCAAGTTCACATGTTTCCATAAGCAGGGGGGCCCAATCCCAGACAGAGCAGAGGCTGAGCAGGAGGGGACTGACCATGGCCTTGCCTACAGATGGGCATGGGAACAAGGGAAAACTGCACTCCCTTGCCAGCAACCTCCAGCTGTGTCTTGTGCCTGCAGACCACTATATTATTTGTTGTTGTTGTTAAGCGCTGTCGAGTCAATTCCAACTCATAACTGGTGTGTCTCTGTGGGTTAATGCTCCAGACTGCAAAGCTGTTTGAACTATATTAATAGTCACTCACAAAAGCTCAAGATGGCCACACTGCTTCACCCCAGCCCACAGTCTGCTCGTTTTGATTCTCATTCAGCTTCCTCTTCCGGTCAGCACTCAGTCCGCTTCCCTGTCCTATCCTCTGATGCTCAGGGACCCAGCATCACCAGCTGCGTCTGTTTCACTCGGTCTCTCGTGCTTTTGTTGTAGAGTAGCCTCTCAGTGAGGGAAATAGCTTCTCAAATTCCTTGAAAAATCCTGTAGGTACTTTGATGGACTTTGCATAGCATTCATATTGATTAATTTTGAGATAGTTATATCTTTACAACATTGAATAATGATGTACGTATTTGGGTCCTCTTTTTTTTTTTTACTTCTTTTTGTGAATTGAGTGAAGGTTTACAGAGCAGATCATCAGTTTTATGTTCAGCAAATCATACACTTTGCTTCATTACCATGATTGCAATCCCCTCCGTGGATCATCAGTTCACAGTATTTACCTGTGTTCACTTTAACTCTTGCATTCTTCCCTGTGTCTCCTGCTTCCTTCAAATTGATTTTATGCTTGGCCATACGCCTTGCCTCTCTAATAATAACCATTGATAACTAGCATTCATTGAATACTTAATACTAAGTAATTACATTATATTCTTGTTGTTATTAAGTGCTATCAAGTTGGTCCCATCTCATATAGACCCTGTATAGCATTGCCAAGGAGCAGCTGGTGAGTCTGAACCACCAACGTTGTGGTTCAAACTGACCTTGCAGTACAATGCTTTATCCCATAGGTAGTGCCACCCCAGTACTCCTCATATAGGGAAAGTGAGGTGATAATTAACTACACTCACAACCCTTGAAAATCCCTTTAGTTGCCAACTTAGTATCTGTCATGGATTGAATTGTGTTCCCCCAAATATGTGTCTCCTGAACTGGGCCATGATTCTCAGAGGTTTGTGTAGTTATGTAATTATGCAGTGTGGCAATTACATAGTGATCCCCCATGATGTGATCTGATGTTTTCAGCCAATCAGTTGTAAGGGGGTTAGGGTGAGGTGCAACACCCTTAGCCAGGTCACAGCCCTGAAGGCACAGCCTGAATCACCTTTTATGTGACGAGAGAGAGAGAGACAGAGAGACAGAGAGACACAGAGAGACAGAGAGACACAGAGAGAGACACAGAGAGACACAGAGAGACAAAGAGACAGAGAGACAGAGAGAGAGGAGAAAGAAGGAAGCAGAGAGGGGAACCTACTACCTCCAAGAAAGAAGGGCCATGAATGGAGCACATCCTTTGAATGGACGATCCCTGCACTGGGAAGCTCCTAAATGCAGAGGAAGATTGATGCCAAGATACAGGGAGATCCCCAAGGAACACTGGGCCCACAGATGCTGAGAAGAGACAAGGACCTTCTTCGTAAACTATGAACCGACAGAAAACCTTCCAGCCTCCTAAACTGTTAGAGGATAAATTTCTGTTTGTTAAAGTTACCCACTTGTGGTTTTTCTAGTATAGTTGTTGTTGTTGTTGTTGTTAAGTGCCGTCGAGTAGATTCCAACCCCCAGCGACCCTGTATAGGGTTTCCAAGGTGAGCTTGAACCGCCGACCTTGCGGTTCAGACGGCTTTGCAGTCTGGCACATTAACCCACAGCACCACACCAGGACTCCTGTAGTATAGTTGTTGTTGTTAAGTGCCAGCGAGTCGGTTCTGACCCATAGCGACCCTGTATAGGGTTTCTAAGGAGCAGCTGGTGAGCTTGAACCACCAACCTTGCAGTTCAAATGGCTTTATAGTCTGGCGCATTCACCCACAGCGCCAGTAGCACTAGATAAATAAGACAGTACATTATATATGACTTGTTGTTGTTGTTGTTATTGCTAAGTGCCGTCTTCCAAGTCATAGTGATCCTGCATAGGGTTTCCAAGGAGCAGCTGGTGAGCTTGAACTACAGTCCTTGCAGTTCAAAGTGACTTTGTAGCCCAGTGAACTAACCCACAGCGCCACACAAGTACTCCATTACTTGGTATGCACAACCCCAATAGTCACTCTCAAGCAAACTAAAGTTTTGGATCTTTAAGGTATCACATTGGAAGGACCCAAAGGAATGTGTCCATGTAGAAGTTGGGTATTGGTGCCCTCCTGCCTTTAAGACCACTCTTCTTAATGGGGACACAAGGGGAGTGGAAGATTCCTGCCAATCTGCAGGATTTACTGGCTTCTCTTGTAAGATTAAAGCTCTACCAAAAGTCTGGCGATAAAGAAACTGTCACCAGGCAATACCTCCCAACACACGAAGTGCCAGATGCCAGCCTCAGCATCTTCCAGGCGAATCAATGTTCGGTCTGAAAGAAGGCTGGGACCTGATCGTCACACCAGGCTATTGACGGGCATCTGCAGTATGAAACGTGGCAACCCCGAAGAATGCCTCATCCACACCCCACCACCGCTACCACCAACAAATCTTTTGGGAAAAAACAGTACAGGGTAATCCTCATCTTTGATTTTCTCTGGGGAACCTGGCATTAAAAGGTGCCCTGGTGGTACAGTGGTTAAGTGCTTGGCTGCTAACCAAAAGGTTGTTGGTTCGAACCCACCCCGTAGCTTCTTGGCAATCTGCTTCTGTAAAGATGCCAACAGGAAACCCCAGGGGCAGTTCTGCTGAAGCTCGTGGTCTCTGTGAGTTGACATTCACCTGACAGCAGCACTGGAAATTGGCTCTAAGGTAAAGAAACAGCAGAGGGCCGGGAACCGTGAGGAGTTTACCCTTTATGTGGTTGTGGTTGTGGTACTAATTTGTTCTTAAAAACATGTAACTATGTAGCAACTATGAGGCAATCTATTTCTTTAAAAGAGTTACAGCTTTGGAAGCCTAGCATCACCATGGGGTCACTCTAGGGCTCTATAGTGACCTATAGGGTAGCTGTGAGTCAACTTGTGGCAGTGAGTAATCTTTATGGAAACAGACTGCCACATCATTCTCCCACGGAGCACATGGTGGGTTTGAACGACTGACCGACCATTCAGTTAGTAGCCATTGGCTTAGCCACTGCGTCACCAGGACTCCTGTGCTTGAGAACAGAACCTCAGAATCAGGAGAGAGGTTTCTAGTGGGACAGAAGGGAGGAGACTGAGATTACAGGAAACTTCAGTTGTACCAGTCATGTTCAATTTCTTAAGCTGTATGATGGGTATATGTGTGCTTAGTATATTATGAAGGTACCCTGGTAACAGTGAATTATAAACTGGGCTGCTCACGACAAGGTCAGCAGTTCAAATCTCTCAGTCACTCTGTGAGAGAAAGATGAGGCTTTCTGCTCTCCTAAAGATTTATAGCCTGGTGGTGGTGATGCTCCATGGAGTCGGTTCCAACTCATAGCGACCATGATAGGGTTTCCGAGGCTGTAAATCTTTACAGGAGCAGAAAGTCTCATCTTTCTCCTGTGGAACCACTGGTAGTTTCGAACTGCTGACCTTGAGGTTAGCAGCCCAACTGATAAGCACTACTCTACCAGAGCTCTTTATTTATAGCCTAAGAAACCCTAATACAATAGTTGGAACCAAATCAAAGGCACACACAACCACAATCAATATATTTTGAATGTACTTTTTTGTATACCTGAAATATGTCTTACTAAAATAAGGGGGTTCATCAAACCCTAGTAGCACAAAAGGTTTGCAGCTTGAACCCACCTTTTGGTGCTGTGAAAAAAGAACAGGTGACCTGCTTCTATGAAGAGTACAGCCGTGAGGACGCTGTGGAGCAGTTACCATGAGTCAGAACTGACCCGGTGGCAGTGGACTGGGCATTTGGGGGTTTTACTTACATCATCATATTAGTGGATTGGATGTATTTGCTGTTTGGAGATTAAACCACATGGTTTCTGTTTTAAGAGGCCTAGGTCTCTAAGACCATCCAAATGTGTGTGAAGTCTGTTCATACCACTGCCAGACTGTATGCTATGTGCCCCCACATGAATTGTCTCTTCTAACCCTAATTACAACGACATGAGGTACTTTTTACAAATCAGGAAAGAGACACAGGCTAGATAGCTTGCCTAAGGTCATAATAATCAGTACCTAGTGGTACGATCCTCTGAATTTGTTTCCACATAATTTCCAAAAGGCAATGTTATGAAGGCACCCAGTGGTATCATGGTTAAAGCGCTCATTTGCTAACCAAAAAGTCAGTGGTTCAAACCCACCAACCCTCCAGTAGGAGAAAGCTGTGACAGTTAGCTTCCATAAAGAAGACAGCCTCAGAAGCCGTGTAGGGCAGTTTTGCTATGTCCTATTGGGTCCCTATGAGTCAGCATTGATTCCATAGCATCAGGTTTGGTTTGGCGTCCAATGCTGTTAAAGACTTGGCATAATATGAGATCATGTATTTAGAAGAACAGGACAAATATAAAGTATACCTAAGTCTAGCTGGTAGGAAGAGCTGTGCTCTCAAACCAGCGTCATGGTTTGAAGTCTAGTTCTCAGGCCTTCTGTTTAATTGATATTTAGCTCCCTGAGGTCAGATTTCTCTCAATCCTTGTGCCTACGGGCCCATGATTTTGAAGGACCCGTGGGGCTAAAATTATCTTAGATTTCCATGGACTTCTCATTAAGCTGTTATTCCCTGTGACAGCCGACCCCCTTGCTCATCTTGTCCTGTCTCCCTTCCCGGGCTCAAACTCATACAGAGTTGGACTATCAGAATTCCTTTCTCCCATGATCCCTGGTGGGAGAATCAGTCATGGAGCAGCCGATATTAATGTGGGCAAAATGAGCTCAGCAAAATGGGTGGTGTTGACGGTCGGCACCCCACAAAGGAACAGGGCTGCCGGTGGGGGCCCACAATGTTTTGTGGCTTGTTTGCGTTGCTGTGCAGTTGTAATGGAAAACGAATAAAAATAAAAATCCCGGGGCCCGTTTTGGCCTGTGCCTGGGAAGTTAATCCCGCTCTCTGGCCCCATGCCAGTGCAGGTCCCTGCATTCTGCCAACAGAGCCTCCTCCAGCCAGCCAGCCAGCCAGCCAACCAGCCAGCGCTGTCACTTTCTGCTCTGCCTGCGTCTGTGCAGTGAGCAGAGCCACTGGTCCCATCCTTTCTGCAGAGGTCACATCTCAGTGGACAGAGGAGGCTCCTCTCTCTCCCTTGGTCACAGTGGGGAGGAAGGACTGACCTGACACCAAGAAATCAAACTGGTCCGCGGGCCTCCCTAGACTATACCTGGTCCAGCCAAGAACTCTGTCTGTGTATGTGTATGTGCACGTATACACATGTCAGGGTGCTTGTATGCGGTCCCAGGGGGGTACACCCCCAGCATAGTAGGTTCTCTGTACCCACATTCCCAGCACAGCATGTGCCCAGCAAGCAAGCAGGATGTCCTTCCTTTTATGTGCAGTCTCTCTTTTCTAATTGAAAAGGTTGGGGCTATGGTGGGATATGAGGGCTGAAGCCACTTTGCTGGAAGAGGTCATCCTGACACATCCACATTCTCTGCTTTTTAATGCTGTTTCTGCAGCCCCGTTTCTGGCTGGCCCAGAGCATCCATCCACAAGGAGCCTTCAAAATGCTCCCCACCCCAAGGGACCATATTAGATATTTGGAGGTGATCTGGTTATTGAGTACAAACTTGAGGGCATGAGGTGTGGGTAGGAGTTGGCAATGGGTTCAATGAATTCCAGGAAGAGGGGGGCACGCTGCTCTCCTCCGCTGAGTCATGGAGTAGAAATGTTGAATGTTTGCAAATATCTCCAGCCAAGCCCTGCTTGCTGGTGCTTCACCCATCCCCCGGCTATGCAGCTGGAACCCACCTGAGAAGTTGCGACTTTTAAGATGCAAAGCCCTATGCTCATTGGGAAGCAGCTCAGAGCAGGGCTGTGGTTCCCGTGGACTCTCTGGAGTGAGGCATAGGACAGGGCCTTCCCCCAATCAGGACAGGCACTAGATGGGCCACGGGGCAGTGGCAGAGGTCTGGAACCCTGCTGTGAGAGCCCCTCTACTCAATCCTGAGTCTGCAAATGTAGTGAGACTGAGGACGGCAGCACAGAAACCAGGGCAGGGAATGGGGAAGCCTGGCCACCAAGGGCAGATGGGGCTTCCTTCAGTGTCTGGCTGCTGGCTGGCGGGGCGTGAGGATGCAGGCGATGAAGTGGCTCAGGATTTCTTGGAGGGCAGCTAACCTCCTGGGATCTTTTGTGACCCATCAGGAAACTACAAAAGATCACAAGAGCCCCAAACAAGCCACCCCCACCCTAGACCCCACCCCTTCTTTTTCTATTGTGGGACATCAAGGGAGCAAACTGGTCAGCCAGGAATTAAGATCCTATTCTAGGAATATGCCCACTGCAACCCTATCCTCTGTATTCACAGTCCCTGGGTGTCAAAAAAAACCCAACAACAACAAAAATACCCATTGCTGATTTTGACTCATAGGACAGAGCAGAACTACCTTATAGGGTTTCTGAGACTGTGATTCTTAGGGAAGCAAGCTACTACATCTTCCTCCAAACAGCTGGTGGGTTTGAACCACTACCTTTAAGTTAGCAGCCGGGCACTTAACCACTGCCAGGCTGAAACAGTACCTGCTCACTGAAATCACCCCCACTGATTACACCCTTGTCCCAAGCAGGAAGCGAGGGTCGAGGGTCATGAGCAACAAGTCATCGAAAGTTAACAATCCCATCTCCTTTTGCTCCTGGGCTCACAGTTAAGCAGATTGAGCATTTCATTGGTTAAGGTCTAAGCGCCTTGTGGGGTGGAAAGGAGGGCAGTGGAGAAGAGCTTCTGAAATCTTTCCATTAAAAAAAAAAAAAAAAATCAAAGAACAAAATGACTGGAGGGAAAAATAGGTGCTATATTTAAACTACATTATCCCATCAGGGAGCTCTGGTTTTGAAAATCATTCCACAGTACTTTGTTTGGCACTGCTGGATGAGTTTTGTGTTTTTCTTTTTCAGATGGAGTTACCATAGCTAGGCTGCATTTTTTTGTTTTATTTTTGAGAGCAGTAATTGTAAAGGGAAACAAAACACCAAAGCCAACCCACTGCCATGGATCGATGTGATTCCAGCTCACAGCAACCCTGTATAGAACAGACTAGAACTGCTCCTTGACGTTTCCAAGAGAATAAATGGATCTGGGAACAGACAGTCACATCTTTCTCCTCTGGAGCAGCTGATGGGTTTGAACCACCGACCTTGCATTTACACACACATATATACATATATAATGTGGTCACAAGTTGAGTTGCTAACCTCAAGGTCAACAGTTCAAAACTACCATGCGTACCGCAGGAGAAAGATGAAGCTTTCTTCTCCCGTAAAGATTTACAGCGTTGAAAACCCTATGTAGGGTTGCTCTGAGTTGGAACCAACCCCAAGGCACACCACCACCATCGCCATATACATCAGGATGGCCATGCCAGGCTCTGTGCTAGGTACAAGGCACACACCGTAAATAATCAGCATTCCACCAAATCCAGGAGTCCTGGTGTGGCGCTGTGGGCTAAAGCATTGGACCACAAGGTCTGTTTGAGTAGCAACGTTGGCAGTTCAAACCCACCAGCCACTCCTTGGTGGTGGTTATGTGGTTATGTGCCGTGGAGTCGGTTCCGACTCATAGCGAACCTGTACAGGGTTTCCAAGGCTGGAAATCTTTGCGGGAGCAGAAAGCACCATCTTACCACCACCACCACCCGCCCCTCCAGCACAGCTAGTAGTTTTGAACTGCTGTTGAACTGCTGACCTTGCGGCTCGCAGCCCGATTCGTATGGTAGTTCATTCTATGTTTAACTTTTTAAGGAATCACCACTCAGTAACTTTTGATTGGATGCCTTCTAAATGCATAAGGTCTCTGTTCTCCTGGAGCATATAATCGACGGGTAGAAAACAACAAACAAATGATGTAAGTGATAAATCCTATGAAAGAAAAAAAGGTTTATTTTATCTGTGTTAACTCATTTGCTGTTTCTCCTGCCCCCAATACTGCTCTGCTCAGCTCTTTGAATGTTCAGAGAGCTCCATATTATTCATGGTTTACTTTGTCCAGGCCCCCACCAATCACTCTCTGGGGTGAGTTTATGACACAGTCAATGGTAGATGTTATATAGGCAATTGGGTAGATGAGTGCGGACATA
This sequence comes from Chrysochloris asiatica, assembly GCF_000296735.1. NCBI lineage: Eukaryota > Metazoa > Chordata > Mammalia > Afrosoricida > Chrysochloridae > Chrysochloris > Chrysochloris asiatica. The sequence goes on from NW_006408596.1 coordinate 4,363,406, forward strand.
TAAATGTGTATGTCATCAACCTTTAAGTGGTAGTTAAAGCAATGCTCTTAAGAAAGGAAGATAAGGAAGAAGGTAGTCCTGAGCCTAAGGACACTCCGCTTTAGAAGTTTGATTAGAAAAGGGGATTACGCCTGCAGAAAAGACTGAGAAGGAGCAGGAACACTTTGATGCAAAGAGCTGTATGGGACACCAGGAAGGAGCAACTCATTTCTGGGATGGTGGAGATGGAAATGATGGAGAAGACTGTTGCCAGGCAAGTCTTCTAAAATGGGTTGGGATTTGAGCCTCAATCTTGAAGGACCAGTAGTTCACCAGGCAGATCCAAGTAGAAGGAACCACCATGACAGAGGAGTTTCGACTTGGAGGGAGGGAGATTGTAATGGGTATATGGTAGATGAAATAAAAAACTGAAATGGAAGAATCTAGGGCATCTCCAAACAAACTTTCCAGAGTTCATGGTTCCGCTTATAGCACGGGTTTTGGCTGTTGTTTTTTAATTGTGGTAAATATATGTGTAACAAAATATTAGCCATTTCAGTAATCATATACACAGTTCAGTGGCATTAAATATGTTCATCATGTTCATTAACCATTTCTGGATGTTCCCCTTACCCTTTACAGAAGCTCGCTCCACGTCCTCTAAGCATTGTGTCTTCCTTTGCCCTTCCCTCCTGACTGTTCCTGGTAAACACTTTCATCATGGTAGATCTTTCTCTTGCTTCAGTGAAGTAGACATCATGTATTTTGTTAGCACAACATTCACCCCCCTTTCTTCTGGTAATAGCTCTATGACTTTCCTGTAGGGCATCAGCATCCCCTGGGAGTTTGTTAGAAATGCAAATTCTTGGGCCCCCTGACAAACCTACAGTATCAGAATTCCAGAGAGAGGGCTCAGCAGTCATGTAACCGCACTCCAGTGGAATTAAGAAATTGGTAGATTATATGCTGGAGATGCCCAAGGCCTTGTTTGCCCACCCCCTGAAGAGAGCCTGTTGTGGTTAAGTGCTGTTGAGTCTGTTCTGACTCATAGCTACCCTGTTTAGGGTTCCTGAGGAGTAGCTGGTGGATTTGAACTGCCAATCTGTGGTTTGCAGTCCAGTGTTATTACAGTGCCACACCAGGAGCCCAGAGAGAGCTTACCTGACAGTAAAAGCAAAGGAGAGACAAAAGAGGCAAAAGATTATAAAGCTTTAGAGCACCTGCATCAAGATGTTTTGAGTCTGGAGTCTAGTCCCAATAAGTCTCTCTTTTTTTTTGCATAAACTAGTAAATTGGGTTTTTGTCACTATGCCATACAAAGAGCACTTATTAATAGAGAGGGAGGCAGCAAATTAGAAAAAAAGACATTCTGCTGGGTTTGGCAGATTCTCATAGATACTATAACTTGTGGGCATGTAGAGAAAGTGGTGGTCATAAGGCACTCACCTATGTTCATTAACACAAACTATACCAAACTGAACATGTTGTTGTTGTTAAGTACCGTGGAGTCGGTTTTGATTCATAGTGATCCTATACAGGGTTTCCGAGGATGCAAATCTTTACGGGAGCAGAATGCCTCATCTTTCGCCCGTGGAACAGCTGGTAGTTTCGAACTGCTGACCTTGAGGTTAGCAGCCCGATTCGTAACCACTATGCTACCACTATGTTAAACTGAACATAGGATCATGAAAAGATCAGCTTTTTGCTAGGTGCTTAGCATGAAGCCCTGCCCTGTTCTGCTCCAGCCTCACACTCATTGTTATGTTTGAGCCCATTGTTGTATCCAGTGTCAGTCTATCTCGTTGAGTGTCCATCTCTTTTTCACTGACCCTTCACTTTACCAAACATGATGTCCTTCTCCAGGGACTGATCCCTCCTGATGACATGTCCAAAGTACGTGAAAAGAAGTCTTACCATCCTCACTTCTTCTCAGAAACATCCTGGTGGTATTCCTTTCAAGACAGATTGGGTCATTCTTTTGGCAATCCAATATTCTTTGCCAATGCCATAATTCAAAGGCATCAATTCTTCCTCAGTCTTCCTTGTTTGTCGTCCAGCTCGGACTTGCATATGAGGTGATTGAAAATACCATGGCACCTTCGTCCTCAAAGTGACATCTTTGCTTTGTAACATTTTAAACAGGTCTTTTGCAGCAGATTTACCCAATAAAAAATTTGGTTTCTTGACTGCTGCTTCCCTGAGTTTTGAAAATGTCCCTAGAATGTGGGTTTGTAGACTTTTGTAGATAATCTGGATTCATGAACTTGACAAAGTTCTCTTCTACATTCTTAAGGGCAAAGGAGAGAGATGTGGGCTAGATAATTGTACAGTGGGCAAGCAGCTCAGCTGCATAATAACATGTGACTTGACAATTTCAATAGTACAGGCAATTCTGCTCAGCATCCCACTCAACACACTGGTACACAGGAGTGAGTGAGGGATGTCAATTGGATGTGAGTCAGTTGAATAGTCTTAGTTTCCAACTGCCTCACAATGTAAGACTCTTTTTTCCCCTCTCGACTTTCTTTCTTTCTTTATTTTTTCAAAGTTTTTATTATGATTGACTAATAGTTTACATGGGAGAACATCCATTTTACACTCATCATTTCATTGCAATGATTATACATGCCCTCTGTGCATCATCATTCAACAGCATTTGCTTGTATTCCCTCTGGTTTTGGGGTTGTTGTTTTTTTTTGTTGTTGTTAGTTGTTGTTGTTGTTTTGGGGAGATGTACACAAAACCACTCACAAATATATAATCATTTAAACAACCAAAGGGCACACTCTGCAAGCCTGCCTCCTGGCTGCCAGCACACTACCTTTCTCTCCATGAATCTGGAGTCCTCAGCTGCTCCCTCTCTCCATGGCCTCATCTCTGCCTTTATCTCTGGTGTCGTGTTGCTGCTTTTCTGGAAAGGGTCCCACATTCTCCTTGTGCTCCTCTCCTTGGATGGTCCTAGGGTCCCTCTCTTTCTGGAATATAAGATTAACTATTCCGCACTGTTTCTTACAAAACTTCTACCTTTGTAGTTGTGACAGTCACAATTAGTCATGATAACGCAATGTAAGACTCTTACACTACAAATTACTGATTTTTTTAAATATAATATGATCCTTAAATTAAGATGACTACATCAACTGCTTAGCCAAAGGGAGAATGAATGATCTGTTCCAGGCCTGTACAATAAAGTAATATGGAAAATTTTGGCTGAGAAGGGGATATATTACGGCATTTTTACTTCACTGACTTTAGTACCCATAGTTAAGCTGATTTCTTATAGTTGAACAATGAGAACCAGTTGATTAACTCTTTTCAATCTAGGACAAATCTCCAGAGGTTCTATTGGATAAAGATACAGAAGGCCTGCTGATCAAATTTGTGGGTTGTGCAAAGATGAGAAGTAGAACTAAAACACTGCTTGGCAGATTAAGACAGCAAAAGACCACAACAAACTGCAAATATAAACCCAGATGAACCTGGGAACACTAATTTACAAGCACAATTAAGTCTGGGTTAAAAAGAATTGGCAGTGTAAGCAGTGGGAAGATTTAACCTGTTCTCTGCTCACATATGTTGTTGTGTGCCGTGTAGTCGGTTCCGACTCATAGCAACCCTGACCAGGGTTTCGGAGGCTGTAAATCTTTATGGGAGCAGAAAGCTTCATCTTTCTCCCACAGAACAGCTGGTAGTTTTGAACTGCTGACCTTGTGGTTCACAGCCCGATTAGTAACCACTACGCTACCAGAGCTCCTTACATATAAAGAACTTCATTTTGAGTTGATTGTCAACACAAGCCAACCATCAGCGGGGAAAGGAGGCAGGACAAGTTGGTCAGTGATAGTTCCCCTGTAAGACCATGCCCAGAGTTCTGCGATCAGTAGGGGTCGTCTCTAAAACTGAATGACCAGGATGCTGAGGACTGCAGAACTATGCAATGAAGAGATGAATGGAATTTTTCTATGAACTCTTTGAATCTCCCCTCATAGGAGGAGTCCTGGTGTGGCGCTGTAGGCTAAGCACTGGGCTGCTAACTGCAAAGTCAATGGTTCAAACCCACCAACCAGCTGCTCTTTGGAAACCCTACATAGGGTCACTAAGTGTCAGAACTGACTCAACAGCACTTTAAACAACATAGGAGGAACAGCTTAGGGATGGGTTGCTCTTTTTCAGCTGGGAAAGATGACTTTTAGTACAACTGACATTTTAAAACGGATATCGCAGAGAAAAATTAAACTTACTCAAAGTGGTTGCAAAAGGCGAAACAAGAACAAATGTCTAGAAGTTAATGGGATATAGACTGAACCCTGTAGACTGCTGGAATGATAACCCACTGCTGTGTTGTTATTGCTAAGTGCTGTCGAGTCAGTTCCAACCCAAAGCGACCCTGTATAGGGTTTCCGATGAGCCGCTGGTGAAATTGAACCGCCAACCTTGCAGTTCAAACGACTTTGCAGTCTGATGCTGTGTAGTCGCTTCTAAGTCACAGCAACCCCGTAGGACAGAGTCGGACTGCTCACGAGGGTCTTTACGGAGGCAGACTGCCATATCTGTCTCCCATGGAGCAGCTGGTGAGTTCGAACCACCACCTTTTGGCTAGCAGTGAATGCGTAACCCAATATGTCACCAGGACTGCTGACTTCTTGTTGTGATTTGTTGTTGTGAACACACGAGTCAGTTCCAACTCATAGTGACACATAGGGTTTCTAAGGAGCGACTGGTAGGTTTGAACCACTGACCTTGCCATTAGTAGTCCAGTGCTTATCCTACAGCACCACTCCAGGACTCCACTTCAGTGATTGGAACAGTCCAAATATAGAACAGGTTGCCTTTTTGCAGTCTCCATCACTTTACGGGAGGCCCATGGAAGGCTGGGACGTCTTTTGCAAGTCATTCTTTACTGCCTAGCTTTTTAAAGTAGGTTGCCTCACCAGCTCCTGTCCCCTTTTACTGATGCCTTTGAAGTTCTTTGATTAAATCATCTGTCTTTCTGAATCACAGCGTCCCTTCTTCCTTTTCTCTCTCTATCTTTATTCAAAATAGCTGGAATCCTTGCTGAGAGAAAAATGCAGTATTTCTAAAACCCTATCTAACTGAAAAAAACACAACACAATATGGTTAACAAGAAGAAACTGTAGTTCAGTGGATACATTGAGCACATGTTTATTTCTGAGTCAAGAGACGCTGGATCCTTTTGCCTTTGGTAAGCTGGGTTAATGGTAAATTTGGCCACTCATAAGCAACAAGGTGTTATGGTAGCATAGTGGTTACGAATCGGGCTGTGAACCTCAAGGTCAGCAGTTCAAAACTACCAGCTGTTCTGCGGAGAACGATGAAGCTTTCTGCTCCCATAAAGATTTCCAGGCTCGGAAACCCTGTACAGGGTAGCTATGAGTTGGAACTGACTTCATGGCACATAACCACCACCACTATAAGCAACACAGAGTCCTGGTGTGGCACTGCGGGGTAAAGTACTGGACTACAAGGTCAGTTTGAGCTACAAGGTTCAAACTCACCAGCTGCTCCTTGGAAACCCTAGCAGGGTTGTAGTGAGTTGGATCTGACTCAATGGCACTTATACGCATCATGTTTAAACTCAAATTTGGGTTGAGGAATCAAGTGCATGAAAATAATAAAAATAATAATAAAATCAAACTGTTGCTGATTGTTGTTAATTGCCGCTGAGTTGGTTCCGGCTCACAGCGACCCTGTATGGGATTTCTGAGGAACTGCTGGTGCGTTCAGACCGACCTGGCAGTGCTACCACATTATCCTACAGCACCACACCAAGACTCCGATAAAACCAAACTAGTTGCCAACAAATGGATTTTGAGTAATGGTGATCCCATGTGTGTCAGAGTCTAACTGTGTGCCATAAGATTTTCAATGGCTGATTTTTCAGGAGTTTGCCAGACCTTTCTTCCAAGGTGCTTGTTGTGTTGTTAACTGCCATCAAGTTGGGTTCAACTCATAGTGACCCTGTATAGGGTTTCCAAGGAGTGGCTGGTGAGTTTGAACCATCAAATTTGAGGTTCAAACCAATCTTGTGGTCGGGTGCTAATCCTAGAGTGCCACACCAATCTTTTGGTTAGCAGCCATGCTCTTAACCATTTACATCACCCAGAGACTCCAAGGGCATAATAATTGATAAGGTAATATAGAATGGGTGAAAAGTCATATGATTTCCCTTTGAAGGAAGAGTTCAGCCTACAAGAGATAGAAAATTTGTAAATAGCAGCCAACGAGAGTTATGACAATGTGATAGATAACAATACCAGTGTGAAATTACACAGTACTCATCACTGAGAAACCTATAATGCTGTCTAGTTTTCATTTTGTTTTAAACCTAATGAACCTTCATAGCCATTCCCTTAAGGTAAGTAGTTCAGTGTTCCTCCTGTGTTTTTCACTAATTTGAAATCAAAAGCCTTCAGCTTGGAAAACGTCACTGACACATTTCCTTGAGCAAGGCCCTTTGCAAGTCATTGGACAGTTGGGGATGTGGGGAACCCATTCATTCATTCCTATTGTAAGCCAAAAAATCCAACCCATGCCCATTGGTGGATTCCAACTCACAGTGAACCTATGAGTAGAACCGTCGTTGGATTATACCCAGACTGTAAATCTTTACGGGAGCAGACAGCGAGCGTCGTCTTTACTGAATCTATACCAGAGATTGCTCTGTGTTCTGAAGCTGCATGAGACAGCCTAGCCATGCCTGTTTTCATGGGGCTTCCTTACCCCCTAGTCAGGGGAGACAGGCAGCAAACAGCTTAACGAAAATGCAATGTCAGAGATAAGTGCTGTGAAGAAAATACAATAGAAAAGTGTGATCGAGGCTCCCTGGGAAGGGTAGCCACGTTGGACAGAATCTGCAAAGACATTTTGGGAAGTTGACATTTAAGTGGAGATCATAATGATAGTGAGACTTGTGCAAATCTGGGAGAATGAGCATTCAAGACTCATCTAGTATAAACAGCTGAGATCAGGAATCCCTCAAGCAACTTCTAATTGCTCTCCTTCAAGTAGAGTCTGAGCCACAGAATGGAGATCCAAAGTCAAGATCATTTCTATACCAGTTGATCCTCCTGCCTGTGGTGTTTCTATGGGTGCTAAAGAGGTGAGGCAGAAGAATTAGGGAGCAGTAACACAGCACTGGTATTGGAGGCACAAGAACCTTTCATCACCATACCCCCAGGGTGATCATGGGCTTCCAGGAGCGGTTCCCATCCTGTGACCCAACCAGTTTCCACCTTGCTTCTTAGTGCATTGCTATCCAGGAGCACTTTTTTGTTTCGAGTAGGGTTTCCTTGGTCCTTTTCCAAGTATCAAAGCTGCAAGCCAGCTTCCACTCCTTGGAAATAATGAAATGAAATGACGTGCCTGCTTTTTTTTTTTTTTTTTTTCTTTTCTTTTTTCTTCACCCAGGGAATACACTGTATTGTGCATTTGCTGAAGGAATTTCTCTAAAGTCTGAGGCTGAGCCATAGAGGACAACTGAGGTCCTTTTTGCTCAGCTTTTGTTCATGTGGATGATACACTTATGTGGACTAGATGCTTCCTTCCACAACAGGCTTCCTTAAGAAAGTGTCCCTTCTTTGTGCAGGGCATATGTTCAGTATGATTCATGAATTCAATGCAAAGGTCTCTCCTTCTTAAATAGCAGTGATTTCTTCATCTTGATGTAATTTCTTTTACCTTGCTGTCATCTAAGCTTTGTACAGACCCCAGAAGCAGATTATCTGGGGTTAAAGAATAGTTTTAGGCCTTAGATACCTTTCAGACCTGGAACTGAACCCACTCCCAGGGATCATCTTTCAGCCAAACAATAGAAGGGGCCTACAAAGTGAACAAACTTCACCCATGAGGAACATACTCTTCAGAATAATCAATCATAGGAGAACATAAGGACAGCATTTGCCCAGAAACAAAGTTCAGAAAGCAGGCAGGAGCAGGAAAAGAGGAATGGAAACGGGAAACCCAGAGAAGAAGTGGGAAAGAATGCTGTTACTTTGAGGGGATAGCAATTAATGTCACGAAACACAATGTGTCTAATTGTTGGATGTGAGACAATTTGCTGGGTACATTTTCACCCAGACGTCAATAAAATGTTGATAATAATAATAATAGCTTTAGGACTTAAGTCCCTTCTCCGACTGGGGAAAAGTGTAATCTAGAAACCGGTCTTGATCTTCACGTCAGAGCCCAGCGCCTGACGCAATCCTAGCGGCAACTGAGTTCTGGTAGCATAACGTGTGACTTGTATGCAGATATGCATCACAGGCGAGGTGGGCTTTTACAAGTAAAAGCCCTTCTTACTTCTCCCAGACTGGGGTTCCCTGTCGGAGCACAAAAGCCCAGGAACTGGAGGATACTGCCTGTGAAGGCGCTCCCGGCCTGGGGCGGGGGTGGGCGGGGAGGAGGGCGACGGTGCGGCGTTCCTGAGGCGACAGATGAGGTGAGGAATGGGGGATGTGTAGTAAGGGAGCTGCGGAATTCTTCCCGTTGTTCTTGAGGGGGCAAAGTATGGGCCAGGAGACCGAGGGCGAGGGCACCACCTAGCCCAGAGTGGATCCAGAGCCTCAAAACCGCCATCTTTGCTACCCACCAGGCCTGAGGCAACCCCGGAAGGGCTGCGAGTGCCGGGAGACCCTCCTACCCCCACCCCAAACAAAATCATGCTCCACCACCCCGAGTACTGCGTCTGCGGAGGTCGGGGCGTGCCCCAGCCGCTCCGCGGGCTGCAACGCGCAGTGCGCGAGCGCGGCGGCGCGCGCGGGTCTCGATCCGGGTTCCTGGGGTGGCGCGCGGAGGGGCGGGGCCTGCGCGGCAGCGTGGGCGCGAGGCGCGCGCGGGAGGGAGGAAGCCGTGGAGAGGGGGCGGGGCCGCGCCGCCCGCGCCTCGCTGGGTGCTCTCGGCCAATGAGCGGCGTCCACATGCCGCGGCGGCGGCGAGAGGGGAGGCAGCGGCGGATAAATGCTATTAGAGCAGCCGCCGTGGAGCCGTCCCCGACGCCACCTTCTTCTCCTCCGCCGCAGTTCCCTCTGCCACTGTCGGGGGTGCGGGGCTGAGGGAGCCTCGCGAACGCACTGCACAGCAGCCCGCTGGCTCGCCTTCCTGCTTGCATTTGGTCCTCAGGGGTTGATAGGTGCCCTCTCGTGCGGCCCGGGAGGGGCAGCGGAGCGCCTTAGGAGACTCAGAGGGACTCGGGGTCGTGGCCTGCGTTGCCGGCGGGCCGTTGAAGGCGGAGAAGGCCCTTCCCTTCATTGGAGGTTCGGAGGGCGGGCCTCGAGCGGGGTGGTTGTCCGGTAGGGGCGCGGGCTGATTCAGCGCCCACCCGGGAGGCGGAAGCAGCCGGAGGAGGAGGCGGCCATCGCGCGCCTGGGCGCCCGGGTGGCACGAGCCGGCGGCGGCCCGAGGGCGAGGCCGAGGCGAGGAGGCCGCGGGCACGCGAGGAGAGGCCGACCGGGCCCCCGCCGCCATGGAGAACGCACACACAAAGACGGTCGAGGAGGTGCTGGGTCACTTCGGCGTCAACGAGAGCACGGGGCTGAGCCTGGAGCAGGTCAAGAAGCTCAAGGAGAGATGGGGCTCCAACGGTAAGAGCTGCGCCGCCTGAGCGCAGGGAAGATGGCTGCCCAGTCCGGCCGCGTGCGACTCGGCTCGGCGCCCGCCGGGAACCACGGGCAGCTCGGGACTGGTCGAGGGGCTGCGGCGGGGCGCCGGGAGCCCGTGACCTTCCCGGCGGCGCGCGGCGGCCCCGCTGGAGGGGAGGGAAGGCCGGGCCCGCGAGACCCTTGACGGGGCGGCGGTGTCGTTGGGAAAGCCTCGGTCTGCCCTCGAACGCTCCGAAGTTCCACCTCTGGCAGAAATGATGACAGCGCTGAAATGACTCCTTATTTCAGGAGGCCGGTTTCCGTGGCGATGCTTTTCCTGGTCGGGTTAAGACGTGCCGGCCACGGATTAATGATAATATTGCATGTTTCATTTTCGTATGCTTTCGATTAAAAATAGAATGAAATAAAATTTAAAAAAAAACAAAACAGATGAAATGTTCACGTATCTAGGTTGCCCTTGATAAGACAGGGATGCGTACAGAAAGGCCCAATACTAAAATGTGGTTTTGTTTCTCTCCCTACCCCCTTCTCGACACGTTGCTTGCCTGGCGAATTTCTCCATTCTCCAGAGTTACCGGCTGAAGAAGGTAAGTCATATTGAAATGCTCACCACCACCACCTGCCCCCCAATTTTGTTTGTTGGTGTTAGATGACAGTTAACAATAAATGAAATTTGTTCCTAACAGGAAAAACCTTGTTGGAACTTGTGATTGAGCAGTTTGAAGACCTACTAGTTAGAATCTTACTGTTGGCAGCATGTATATCTTTTGTAAGTATAATGCCATTTATTTATTTTTTAATAAAAAATAACTTTTAAAAAGGTTGAGGCTATTCCGTAGATGGGGAAGCAATGGTGCCCATTGCATGCAAACATAATTTATAAATTTACGCTATGTCTCCAGGTGTAAAGAATAATTGTTAACCAAAACCTGAGATTTTCAAATTTCTAAACAAAACAATGGAAGTTGTACATGTCCAGAAAATAATAAATGGTGCCTGACTTTGTCCAAGCAAGTAGAAATTGTCCCTAAATGTGGGACAGGGACTTCGAATTTTTAGGTTTCAACCAGCAGTTTAGTACAAAAGAGTTCTTCATTGGGAAGTCTTTGGGGTTCTTCCATTGTCATCATGTTGAATAATCATACTGACATGATGTTGGGCTATTCTGTAAATAGAATTTACAAAAGGAATATTCTAGTTGCTTTCCCTTTCTGGTAATGGCAAGGTGACAGTTGTTCCTGACAGTGACAAGAATGATTACGGCAGTGATGGCACCCACTGTTGACCAAATTTGGTCACTGACCTTTAGGGTGGTATATTTGTCTAAATTAGACCCTGGTCTTGAGTACCTCCTGGGTTGAGAGAACAGGGTTCAGTACAGTTGGTTCTGGATCTTTAAAGGGGGGGAGGAAGCAGAGTGTTTTTATTGTTCTGTATGTGCTGTAAACTTAAGTCCTGTATGGTTGCTAAGAAACTGGTGAAATGCAAAGAACTACAGTGGAAATGTGTCTGTGGGGTGGTGTGAAAAGATATTTCTAGGTCTTTGAAATTTTTTCTGTTCACTATTTTTTAAAATTACATCTTTTTTTCTTGGGCTATATACTTTTTGGGTAGATTTCCTAAAAATGTTCCTGAGTTAGGACACAGCTGTTTCTAATCCTAACAGAATGAGATGCTTTTTGGTCTTGAATCAGTTACAGCATTTTATTGCAAAACCATGGTGAAGAAGTTAAATTCATTTAGGTGATACTTTTTTCCCGGCAGTGCAAAATTGACATCACTTTCAAGGTTTGGTTTATTCGTGTATGTCTGTGCATACACAAGTCCTGTGGGGGACCTACCTCAGTCTTTAGGACCACCATACAATGTTGTTGTTCTTGTGTGCTGTGGAGTCGGTTCCGGCTCATAGTGACCCTGCACAGGGTTTCTGAGGCTGTCAATCTTTATGGGAGCAGAAAGCCCCATCTTTATCTCACAGAACAGCTGGTAGTTTCGAACTGCTGACTCTGAGGTTAGCAGCCGGATTCGCTACCAGAGCTCCTTACAATAGAGGGCCACTGTAAGAACTAAATACATGAAGCATTTGGCATTTAATTTGCTCAGATATGGGAAAGGGTTGCTTTTGTATTTATCTTTTAAGTAGACAGTGGCTAGAGGTGAACATCTGATGTAATTCTGTGGATGAGTTTTCTCTGAGATTTAGCCAAGTGATGTGTAGCCATTAATAATTCACAATCCCCAATACCACTATAGTCTTTCTGGTGTTCATTGAGTAAAATTGAGAACATCACAGAACAAACCATTTAGCATACTGAATCACTCCGTATCTCTTGTGTGTCTGTCCTTGATTTAATCTTTTAAAATCCCCTCTTCCCATTAAATGTTGCTTTACCAAATAAGATAAATGAGTAGAGAAGTGACAGTTGCATTATATTGCCGTGGAGCAAAACAAATGACATACTTGGACTAGTGTAATATTTTTAATGTGGATTAATGCGCCAGACTGCAAAGCCGTTTGAACTGCAAGGTTGGCGGTTCAAGCTCACCAGCTGCTCCTCAGAAACCCTGTACAGGGTCTCTGTGGGTTGGAATCGACTTTACAGCACCTAACAACAACGTAATTCTAAAGTCTTCTCAGTTCACTTAGGTAATAGTAGGATCCAACACAGGTCCAACGAATTGTTACCTGAGTGATTTTCTTTGGTGTAATGTATTGGAAGTAATGCTGCCGATGTTGCAATAAAGTAGCTACTAGCTGTTAGGGTTGGGTTTTTTTTTTTTAAGTCTGAAGTAGTTGGGAATTAAGTGTTTCTAGGTATTTTCAAGCGGAATTTCAGTTTGCTGTTAAGGGTAGCAAAGTTTTTGAGTTTTATGGAGCTGTGCTATATTTTGGAGCTAAAATTTGAGTTACCTTTTGGTAACTAGTTGGAAGTTATTTTTCAGGAAATGAGGGGTGTTGCTAAATAACAGATGAATACTAAGTGTTTAGAAAGTAGTTTTACTGTAGAAATCACTTAAATTTGCTTTGGTTTCTTTCATCAAGAAATTGTGGATGTTAAAGCTGTTTTGTTGATTTTCTTTTTATGGATTTGGCACTGCTGCACTGTCCATTTCTATCTAAAAAGAGCTGAGTCCTTTTTGTGTGTGTGTGATAGCTTATTTATTCCTAATGGAAATATTCTCTTTTGTAGGTGTGAACAGACATGTATATATATATATGTATGACAAATCATCACGTCATGCTGAAGTTCCAAAGAAATATTAGGCCTTAGTTTAATTTCGAATATCAAATGAACTAGTAAACTGTAAACTATAGTTAATATTTTGCTGTAGCAAAATGTTGGAAACAGTGTTACCTGTGACTGGTTAGGGATCAAGTCTAGCTAATTTGTAATACACATCAGAAGGAAAAATGTTTTTAAGCTATTTGAATTGGGATAAGTAAGCTGTACATTTCTTGAAACGTGTGGAATAACAATGACATTTCCTTAGTTTAAACATTTGAGGCCAAAATTTATTTCATTTGCCCTTTCATCCTCCTCTGGTACCACTTTGCCCTTCATATCATGTTGCTGCTTAACTGGAATGCCCTCCCTTTTTTTATTTTACCAGTCTGAACAAAATGGACAAAGTCCCTGGCATGGGCATACATTTCAGTTGAGACAATCTGTAAGATACAAATAGTGCTGTAGAGAGAAATGGAAGGGGCGGCGGTAGAAGGCGTGGGTACGTGTGTCCGGAATTGCCTCTAAAAAGGTGACCTTCAGGCCATAAAACTGGGAGATCCTTACTGGTAACAGAATTTGTACAGTTTATTACTACCTTCTTTCCCATTCTAACGCCTCAGCCACTTGGATCCTAAAAAGTGCTAGGGTTTCAGAGGGTATAAATCTTTATGGGAGCAGAAAGCTGCTTTCTCATGTATACCAGTTGGTGGACTCAAATTGCTGACCTTGAGATGAGCAACCCAGTGAGTCACCTACTATGCCACCTGGCTTCCTTACAGTTCCAGCACTACTAGGTTACTGCTTTTGATAGAACAAGTAAGTAAATGGAAACCTTGGTGGAGGTTGTTGTCAAGTGCCATTGAGTTGGTTCAGACCCATAGTGACCCTGGATAGGTCCTAGAAGCAGATGGTGAGCTTGAACTGCCAACCTTGTAGTTCAAACGGCTTTTCAATCTGGCTCATTAACCCACACTGCCACACCAGGACTCCTTGATGGAGGTAGCGTTTTCAAAATATAAGAGCCACTTTGATTTTTATTTATTTATTTATTTTGTGAAGTACAGATATATTCAGAAAGCATTTTATACTACATTATAAAATACTTGTAAATGTGTGTGTATGTATTTAAAGGAAGACATGGGCAATTTAATTGGTTTTCCTAATTTATTTAGAAACTTAAAGTTTGAAGGGTGAGCATTTTTTTTTATTTGTTTAGAAGATTGTATTCTCAAGTCTGAAAACATTGAAGAGTGACATAAGCTTTATTTCTGGCTCCGAGAATGAAGTTTCATTCATAATCTGGTGTCTTAATGGCTGAAAGCATTTGTTTCCACTCCAGAAAATTAACACAGCACTACTGGTCTTTTTCTTTCTTTCTTCCCGATTTTGGTTGTGTTTTTGTTTCTTCTATTGGAAAATACTCTGCGTTTTTTGTGGGTTTTTTAGTGTGTGTGTGGGGTCTTACTAAGATCCTAGCCCTTTATTCTTACACACTGATATGGAAACTGAGTCACAGTATCATGCCTTTGCCTCCATTTTTACCAGAACACACCTTTTTACTTTTTAGTGCCTGAGCTTAGTATTTGCCTTCTCTGCTCTACAGTACCTCTCAGCTGTAGGATAAGAAGTGGGCAGTGCTGTCCAGAGATGGGTCTTCCTGGTAACAATCAGTAGCTATCCTCTCTCTACCATTTAAGCCGTTTAAATTATAGTGTAGTGTTGGACTAACAAGTAATTACTTAGAAAGTGTTACACTGAAAATTGGAAAATTTGAAATTTTGAACTTGGCTTGCTAATATAAGGCCAAGAATATGAGTCCTGTTACTGTATTAATACTAAGTTAAGGCCACAAGAAACACTGTTAAGTGTTACCTAAAATCATACTATCATAGTCTTTTCTCCTCCTTTCCTTCCATATTGCTTAGGGAGTTGGCAAAAGGTAATGTCTTTTTAATGCTTAAATTGGATATACTGTTACTTAGAGCCTTGTATCTTACAAGTTTTATGAAATCTATATTCATGTATAAACATTTTTTGAATAAATTTTGTATTCCATTCCAACTTTTGGTTGACACATTGTATACAGAATAAAACTGTTCAGTTTTCAGTGGCTGTGGCCTTCTCAGGCAGCTCTGCATGGGTTCCCACTGTTAATCTTTTGGGGTTCATTACATTTTTATAACTTCTGGTAACCATTATTATGAACTGCTTGTGCTGTGTTACTAATAAGGTGTCCCGTATTTTAGTAAGGTCACCCATTTGATTTTTTTTTTTTCCTATTCCTGCTTCCCCAAATTTCATTGACTCTTATGTGTTAATATCATCTTTCTCGGTCTTTGGATAAGACCAAAATGGTTAAGCACTTGACTGTTAACCAAAAGGTTGCACCGAGGCACCTAGGAAGAGAGGCCTGGAGCTCTGTTTTCAGAAGATAACAGCTAGAGAAAACCCAACCCTGTACACTGGTCCCCTTGACTGAGAATAGACTCCGCAGTAGCTGCTTAGTTTTTTGAGGGTATGTTTTTGGTTTTGATTTGCTTCTCTTCCCACCTATACAACAAAAGTTTAATTATCAGTAGAACAAAATAAGACATCGTGTCAGGACAAGGTATGAGCTAAACATAAGTGACTGGATTGATTCTTATTAGTTAAATAGCTGCCTTTCGTTTTTGGCTATGTATAGCATTTCATCTTAGGGTTATTTAAGGTTTCAAAATAAGCATGTTACAAAGTATTCAGGAAACTGGTTGTCCATTTTGAATAAGTTTGTCGCCATCCTTCCATCCTAAAAAAGATTTGCTCACTAGTTTCTCACCCAGGCAGTAATCAGTATCTCTCTGCGAGACTTCAAATAACAGTTTAAATGTCTGTGTTTATCACATGTAAACACTGGAAGTCCTAGTAGAAGAAAAGGTGTTCTGCATTGTCCACATTAAAATGGTTTTATGGTGGAGGAACACGGCTGGTGACTAGGAGATTCACTGCACTCTTCTTGAAAAGCAGAAGTTTGCACTGATGGTCCTGTCACACTTGTCTTCGCCTTTTCCTGGGCTCCAGCTGTTACAGGCTGTTGCTGTGGGTTTGTTCCTTGCCCTGCTGCCAAGAGGAAAACTCATACCCGCCCTAACAAGGTGTGAAGCTTATCTTAGAGTTGCTAATGCCTCCCTGACCTTTCATAAAAGGTCCTGGTTACTCTGCAAGTTGAGCAATTTTTCTCCCCCAAGAGCTAACTGAGTTTCTTGTTTCTGATAGACTGTCTTTGGCAAATGTTAGGAAAACCAGTATACCAGAGCAGCTGTGATCTTGCATCTATCACAATTTATAACTTCCTAGAGAGGTTTCATTCTGGCATCAGGCCTGGCCTTAACCCCAGCAGCGCTTTGGTGAAAGCTTTTGCAGCAGGTAGTTTCTACATTTGTCCTGGTGCCCGCCTGCCCCCGTACAGTGGCAGCTGCGGTGGCTGTAATCTGTCAGGCATGCTCCCCACCCTCGTCCTGGGGCCTTCTGCTTTTTTCCTGCTCAGGGGATATTTCTCTGTTACAGGAGAACATGTTGAACATTGCCTTCCTTATTTTTGCCATTTGTGTAAAAGCTCATTTAAAGGATTCTACTAGATTCACATGTAGGCAAATGGCTTCATTGTTGCCATAAGTCATATCTGGGAATATTTGAAAGGAAAGGGAATTAAAAGGTTGCATTCACTGTCTACTAAGTAGCTCTTTTAATACAAATAAATGTGAGCATTTAAGCTTTTTTTTTTTTTAAAGGCAAGTCTCATCACTCGTTGAATTTTTAGGTCCAGTTAACATCATTTCTAGGATTTCCACACAACCTGTTTGTCAAATTTGTAGCCATCTAGATCATGTTCTCTTACTATTATTTCAAGATTCAGTGTTGGATTCCTATTTTACTACCTTATGCTAAATGAAGCCCAGTGTGGCACTTTAAAGTCTTAACAGGGCTGTACAGGCTCTTGTTCTGTTTTCTCTGGCAGTGTGCCATGTCCAGTTTATCACAGTTTTAGACTTCGAGTCTCTGAAGTGCTCATCACTGTGTTAAATGTCTTTCCAAATACCCTTCAGAATACATTCCTACTCACAGAGCTACTTCATCATAATTCTGGGAGGGCCTTCAGTAGTACAACAGAAAAGAAATTGGGAATTTAACCGTTTACATGCTCTGAAACTTGAGTTTTAGTGGTCAAGTTGATTTTGCCATGAATTTATGTCATTTATGGATATAACTTGATAAGAATACTAACCAAATCAACATAGCTGTTGGTGATGGTTTATTTTAGTTAGACGAAAATATGTTTGGAGCCCTGGTGAGGCACTATAGGACAAGTACTTTACCTCAGTGTTGATTTGAAACATAAGGTTGGTGGTTCAGACTCTCCAGCCGCTCCCCGGAAACCCTGTACAGGATTGCTGCTAGTCAGAACTGCCTCAATGGCCCTTAACAACAACAACCACAATGTGTGTTATATTTCCTCTGAATGTAGACATGAAATGAATGGGCTTTATTGCCCCTAGAATATTTCATTAGAGATCTAAACGAATTCTTATTGTGCGCCCCCCCCCCCAAAAAAAAGTTTGATAACTCTAGGGTATTGTTACATTATGTACGCCCCACAAATTATGAACGAGGCATAGCTGCTGGTTTATGTCATTACATTCTGCCACCACTTGTTTCTAGGTAAGGTAAGAAAAGAGATTTTGTCTAGTGTAATTCCCGCAATGACAGCCACTTTGGTTGTACAGTGACATAAAGCCTAAAACAATTCTAATACATGCAATTTCTTTTTCAGGTTTTGGCTTGGTTTGAAGAAGGTGAAGAAACAATTACAGCCTTTGTAGAACCCTTTGTAATTTTACTTATATTAGTAGCCAATGCAATTGTGGGTGTATGGCAGGTAAGCAAAATTCCTCTGCTAGTAGTTTATGTAAGTGATTTAAACTGAATCTATCTGGTGTATTTCTCTTGATGTATCAAGTTAAAATGTCCCCGTAGAGAGTCTGTATTCTCATGTACATAGGTACTTTGCTGTTAAAATTATTCATCCTTCATGATAGCTTGAATTAAGTTACGTAATAGGGAAGCTAGACAATTTAAGAGCTAGAATCTGGTTTTTGTCTGCTTCCTGTGACAAGTTTTTTTTTTAATCACAATGTCATCGCTTTTTTGTGAGTTTAGCCATGAAAATTGTTTTTCCCCCTTGTTGTTGTGAAGTGCCATTGAGTCAATTCTGCCCCATAGCGACCCTGTATAGGGTTTCCAAGGAGCAGCTGGTGAGCTTGAACTGCCGACCTTGCAGTTCAAATGACTTTGCAGTCTAGCGCATTAACCCACAGCGCCACAGCAGGACTCCCTTTTCCCCCTTAGGAGCATATATTTCTGTACCCTTCTTGGTTGTCCAGGCTTTCCTAACTTGAAGAGTTGGAGACTGTTTCACTATACTCACACAGTTGTGCTCATCTCTCCTTGAGAACTTCTAACTGCTTTAGGGTTTTTGGTCTATTTTATTTGTTATAGAAATTCATTTTAAGTATTGATCAGACTCTTAGATTATTAATGGATGTAGCCACCCCTTGTTGCTGTTGTTAAGTGCCGTTTAGTCAGTTCCAACTCATAAGTGCTGGATAGGGTTTCCAAGGAGCGACTAGTGAGTTTGAACCCCACTGACCTTGTGGTCCAGTGCTTATCCTACAGAATCATACCAGGTCTTCAGCTATCCCTTAAAGGAATAAAATAAACCATTTTTATACAAAGGCCACATAAACTTACTTGATTTTGTCAAAATTATAAATACCAAACTAAGAAACTTGATGTGGTAGACTCCTGTAGAAAAAAGACCTACTGAAAAGTGCCTCTTAATTGTGTTTTTATTTCTTTTCTCACAAAAGGCTAATTTTCTATAGGAATGGCTCTCTTTGGGGTTATTTATGCAAAAGACACAAAATACATACAGTTAAGATTCTTCTTGTTCCCAACATAGGAATTTATATTTTTTTATAAATAATAATTTATACCAATTACCACATGAGGTACTAGAGGTACATTCCCATTTTATTCTTTTAATGGTCTTGTCAGGCAGATGATATCCCATTTGACAGGCATGACAGTGGAGTTCAGGGGAGTTAAGTAAATTATCAGAGGCCATAGAAGTAGTTCATATAGAGTACTAGAGATTTGAACCCAGGCCCCAGCTGATCTCAAGGTGAACTCTTAACAGTAGTTTCACAAAACTTGAGTTTGTCTTCATTTTGTTTTTTAGTAAATGACATTTTTCATTTTAATCCCATTTCTACATGAACAAGACTGGACAGTTCGTGCCTTCTCAGAGTAGTAAGGGGCACTGTAATTGTAGTGTGAGGTGGTAGTGGTGTTGTATCGAGTTGATTCCAACCCATAGCGATTCCGATCCATAGCGACCCTGTATAGGGTTTCGTTTCCAAGGAGCAGCTGGTGAGCTTGAACCACTGACCTTGCTGTTCAAACGACTTTGCAGTCTGACGCATTAGCCCACAACGCCACACCAGGACTCCGTAGTCTATAGTAAGTCACTTTTTACAGTTAATGGTATGGAGGACAGGGAACAGGTGTTATTTCTGGGCAAAGTCCTCGAGGAAGTCTTCATAGACGGAGTGGCAAGCAGTTAGAATTAGAAGTGGAAACTGGGGAGAATGCCCCAAAGAGGAAGGGGGGCATGCCATGAGTAGGAAGGTTTAGAGCATGTTTGAGAAATGACTTGTGGAAGAGTTGGCTGTCGGGTTTGAGTAGGAGATAGAATTGGAGGGGCTGGGTTTATAGCTTCAGTGGGGGCTTTTTAAGTGAGTTTAACTAGCTACCTTTGTCCTCAACAAAGGTGAGGACAAATATTTCATCGACCTGTTGCAGCACTGAAGGCACTCACTCTTCTAGGCTAAGAAATTTGGAAGAAAGAGAACAGTATTTGTGCCTATTACAAAGAAAGGTGACTCAACGAAATTGGGGAAACCATGGACAGTTATCTTCAATATCACATGCAAGTAATACTTTGCTGAAGATAATTTTAAAATGGTGAAGTCATACATTGACTGGGAGATGCCTGAAATTTAAGCCAGATTCAGAAGCAGACAATAGAATGAGGGATATCATTGCTGATGTCACATGGATCTTGACTGAAAGCAGAGAATACCAGGAGGATGTTTACTTGTAGTTTATTGAGTATGCAAAGGCATTTGTCTGTGTGGATCATAAACTATGGATAACATTATGGAGAATGGATATTCCAGAACACTTAATTGTGCTCATGAGAAACCTGTACATATACCAAGAGGCAGTTGTTCAAACAAAGAAAGGGGATACTGAATGATTTGAAATCAGGAAAGGTTGTACACCAGTGTTGTCTCTTACTTACCATCCTTTTCAATTGTGTGCTGAGCAAATAATCCAAGAAGCTGAATTTTACGAAGAAAAACATGGCATCAGGATTGGAAGCAGACTCAGTAACAGTCTACAAGGTGCATATGACACAACCTTGCTGGAATCGAAGAGGATTTTAAATAATGATGAAGATAAAAGACTACAGCCTTCAGAATGGCTTGCCTGTCAATGTAAAGAAAACAAAAATCCTGACATCCGAACCAGTAAATAACATGATAAACAAAAAAGATTGAAGTCAAATTACTTCTATTTTGGTTGGATCTAAAGTCAACCCTTATGGAAGCAGCAGTCAGGAAATTATGAAAAGCTGCTCTGAAAGACTTCTTTAAAGTGAATTAGGTGTTGGAGACGTGTATTAAAAGTACCATGGACTGCCAGAAGAACCAACCAACCTGTGGTGTAAGAAGTACACCCAGAAAGCTCCTTAGAAGTGGGAGTGGCAAGACTTCGCCTTCATTCTTTGGACTGGTCCCTGGAGAAGGGACATCATGCTTGGTAAAGTAGATGTCAGCGGAAAAAAATGGGAAAAATTTCTTTCTCTGAGGAAATAGATACACATAGTTTCTGCACCAATGGACTCAAACATACTAATTGTGAGGTGTGCTCAGGACAAGCCAGTGGTTCTCATTCTGTTTTGCTACTGAGTTGGGAGGGACTTGACAGTACTTAACAGCAACAACAACTGTTGTTGTCCTCAAGTGTCTTTGGTGCTTTATTTATTTATTTTTAATGTTTTATTGTGAATTATGTGATAGTTTACATGGGAGAACATTAGTTTTACATTCATCCTATCGTATATCGTTTCATTGCTATGGTTACAATCCCCTCCATTCATCATCAATTAACCAAAGGGGTATACACTACAAGCCTGCCCCCCGGTTGTCAGCACACAGCCCCTCTCCCTCTCTCTGTCTAAAGTCCCCAACTGTTCCATCTCTCCACATCATCATCTCTGCCTCCATCTCAGGCATCACTGCTTCTTTGGATAAGGTCCCATTCTCTGCTCTTCTCCCTTGATGGTGCCAGGGACCTCTGCTCCTAGGTTGAAAAGTTAATCACTCCCCTCCTTGCTACAAAACATCTACCTTTATGTTTCCAACCCTCACAAGCAGTCCTGATAACACTGATAACAATTCACTATTGTATCACAAGAGATCCATCCACATTTCATTTCATCAGCTCCGCCTAAACAGATTATATACTACTAGTGGAGATTACCTTCCTTCATGCCCTCTGAATCTAGATTCTGTCTTGAAAGCTTGTAAGTGGTGCTTTATCTTTTAAGTGTATGCTGTACCATTGCTATCTGAATAAGAGCAAAATACGGAGTGTCCTTTGTAGGTTGGTGTTCTTGGCATCTCCCTAACCTTGAGCCATACAGTTAAACTTAACTGTGACCTTGAAAAGAGAGAAAAAGAAGTAAAACTGCCACTGTTCCTAGGTTTGGTGCAAAGGTTAGGTGAATCTTGTGGGGAAAGAAGTTTGTTTCAGTTTGACTAATTGAATAGTAACAATGCTCAGCGTTTATTCCATCTCTATTAGCAGTAACTTTTCAACTTCACCTGAAGGACCTTTACAGTACTGACATGAATTTAGGTGTAATATTCTAACAATTTTACAATTTAGAAGGTGATACAGACATAAACATTATTTAAGGAAATCTGATGTTAAGTTCTGACTCCTAGCGACCCTGTATAGAGTTTCTGAGGAGGGTTTAAACCACTGACCTTGCAATTAGCAGTTCAGTGCTTATCCTACAGTGCCACACAAGGACCCCCAATATGATATGGGACTGAAAACTACTTTCAATATGAATTTCCCGTATTCAGGATTTCTTGTCCTTTTTCGGAGATATATAAAAAGTGAGGCGCATATGCCTTATCTGGTCCTCCTTACCATGTCCTCATCTCTGCCTCCATCTCTGGTGTTGCTGCTTCTCTGGATAAGGTCCCACATTCCATTCGTGTTCTTCTCCCTTGATGGTCCCTAGGATCCTCTGTTTCTGTACTGTAAGATTAACTACTCCCCCATTTTTGTTACAAAACTTCCACCTTTACAGTTGTGACTGTCGCAATTAGTCATAACTATTACACTCTGGTAGCGTAGTGGTTACAAATCGGCCTGTGAGCCGCAAGGTCAGCAGTTCGAAACTACCAGCGGTTCCGCAGGAGAAAGATGAGGCAGTCTGCTCCTGTAAAGATTTCCAGCCTTGGAAACCCTGTGTAGGGTCGCTATGAGTCGGAACCGACTCCATGGCACATAACAGCAACAACAGTTGCTCATTATTAAATCATAAGAATCTATTTTATCCCCATCTCTTTTCACCAGACCAGTCTGTTGTAGTTAAGTGCCGTCGAGTTGGTTCCGATCCATAGCAACCCTGTATAGGATTTCTGAGGAACAACTGGTGAGCTTGAACCGCCAACCTTTTAGTTCAAATGGCTTTGCAGTCTGGCGTATTAACCCACAATGCCACACATCTAGACAAAATGAAAACTCTTCAGTGGGGATTCTACCTTCCCCCGCATTCTCTTAAACTAAACTTCCCCTTGAAAGCTTGTAAACCAGTCACCTCGTGCCTTTATCACACCCTCATTTTAGATAGCCAGTGTTTAAGTTGCCCATCCCTATCTACCCTATATACAGAGGGGGATAGGATTGATACTTGATATGAAGGCTCTTTCCCTCTCAGTTGGTATATTGCATCTGTATAGGTCAAGTTCATCAAATTGTAGCAATTTATACTTGGTTCCTGTATCAAAAATTAGTGGTTTTTTAATTCCTCTAGTCGAATTCTGACTGTCAAGCCATCGAGGCTAGGTCATACAGGGAGCCCTTGCTCTTTACCACTGTTGAGAGACGGCTTACAAGTTGTGAAGCCTGACTCAAGTTTTAAAATTCGTCATTCATATAATTTATTATGTACCAAACATAGTTTTAAGCTGTATACACTTGTGGTCTTCAAAGTTGGCACTAATTGTGTATAGGAAATAAACCTGTATGTTGTATAATTTATATATGATCACAGAGCTCTTAAGTGGAAAAGCCTGGATTGAACAATGGGCCAGACCATTATTATGCTCAATGAGAGAGAGGGGACCAACTGAACTAGCTTGAGGGTGGAGGTGCTTTACAACGTACTTACGGCAAATGCTATATAGGAGGGCTTTTTATGTGTCTGTTAGTTGGATTGGAAACATTCGGAGTGGTAGATGGTTGTTCAATATCTTACCCTTCTATTTTCTTTTTTACAGGAAAGAAATGCTGAAAATGCAATTGAAGCTCTTAAGGAGTATGAGCCTGAAATGGGTAAAGTGTATCGACAGGACAGAAAAAGTGTACAGCGAATTAAAGCAAAAGACATCGTTCCTGGTGATATCGTAGAAATTGCTGGTGAGTATTATTTTTTGTTTGGTTACAAGTTGAATTCTAAATGCTGTCATTTTCTCAGGGTTCATAATTTTAAATTGTATTTTAAATTGTCTTCAGGTATGAATTATATGAATAGATTTTAGTGCTATCTAAACAGTGTTTTTTCATATAACAATTTCGAGGTGTTTTGGTTTCTCCTTTCTGTTATTAAGGTTGTGTGTTTTATTTCCAGAATTTTTGTTTTTTTTAAAGAAGGTTTGAATTACTGAATTTACTAGTTTATATACCGTACAGAACACTAGTTCTGGGAGGTAATTTGACATTATTTGTAGTGAGCGAGTGTGTTATAATACTGGTTAATGGCTGCATCATTTTTCCTGTGTTTCTTGGCACAGATGAGAATTCCTATTTGTAACTATCAAATTGAGTTGATGGTTAAATGTAATTTCATGATTCTAAAAACAATGCTTAGAAATACTTTTAGGTAACCCATTGAGTGAGGGGTCTCAACCTGGACTCTGGGTGGGTGTCACTGAAGCCATGTAGTCACTGAAAGTCCAGAGCATGCAGAAGATATCAAGAGATTATTGTCCTGATTGTCAATATATGTGACCATGTGTGCAGGCAGCCCCCTCTGGAAACCAACCAGAACAATCTTAGTGTGTTGGAATATTCTAATCTTTGACGCACTCCTTGCACAGAACACTTTATTTTGTTTTGTGTGTTGTCTCAGGGTGGCACTTTCCCACTGCCTCACGGGGAGGCACACTTCGTTGTTTTAATGAAAACAAAAGAGCTGCATTTCTTTTCCTTTGCATTATAAGCATGATACCCATTTACCTCTAAATCTATCAGTGTTGATTTTCAAAGACTGTGGACTTTGAAAATCCACAGGTTGATATTAATACTGCCATCTAATCTATAGATTTTATTCATAATTTCCTATTTGTCACAGTGCTTTTTGTGACAAAGAGTATTTGAGTTAGAGAGGGAATTCTGGCAGTGATGTAGACAATAGGTTGGGATTGGCAAGCTAAGCTCGGCAGTCATTGATACTTGAATGAGGGAAAGTGTGTTAGAGTTTATGGATGGTTATTGTTCTGCATCAGAATCACCTAGGGCTCTCTTTAAACACTCACCTGTATTGTGAAAATGTCCCTTAGGCATGGTGTGAGTTCTGGTCATGTGTAGTTTGGGGAAAAGAAAATGAACCAGCGATGTAGGTACAAAGCAGCAACTGAACAGACATGAAGTGTGGGGAAAGGAGAGTAGGGGCTAGGCTGGAGAATAAAGCTTTGTGTAGTGAGAGTGCTGATAACTGGGGAAGGAAACATCGCAGGAAGATGGCTTATAGGTGGAATTTCTTTACTATGGCTAAAGAATGTTCACAAGAGTCTGATTTTGTATGTTTTCGCATTTCTCTAGCTCTGTTTTACTCTCCAGCTTTTCCAAGCAACGTTATTGTCAGCATTTTCTAAGTGCTATTGGTTTTGACTCATACCAACCCAGTATAGGGTTTCCAGTAGCGGCTGGGGGGTTTGAACCACTGACCTTGTGGTTAGCAGCCCAGTGCTTATCCTACTTTTCATTACTCCCAAACTTTGTTTACATCAGTAGATGGCAGTGGCTTGGGGTAGGGGTATCCTGACTTAATAACTTGAGGCTTCTTCCCTGTGTCCAGATTCCTCGTTCCCTTGTCCATAAAACTCCAAAACACCCACGTCATTGGCCATGGCCACACTAGTCCAGATCATCACCTTGTACTGTCTGTTCCCGTCCACTCAAGGCAGCCAGAGTGGGCCATTCATTTCTTTGTCTGCTGAAACCCTTCATGGCTTTCCCATTGCATCTGAAATATAACCTAGAATCCTCTCTTTGCCGTAAAAGGTCTTGTATAGTTGAGATTCTGCTTGTCTCGGTGAGCCCATCTTGGGCTGCTCTATTATGCTCTAGCCAAGTGTTCAGTACCACCCTGTTCTCTTGACCTTTTTTGGGAAGTGGAGCATATTTTATTATATCATGTCTTAATTTCCCAAATGCAACATTTAAACTAAGTACAAAACAAACCCATATGTATAGGGGATGGAATGACCCAGTGAACAAGTATGTTTCTATTTATAATTAGTTTAAATGTAGCATTTGGTTGTTCTGCCTAGTGCCATGCCAGAAGTCCTGGAGACGTGCTGGACTAAAAGCTGGGTTTGAACTGCAAGGTCAGTGGTTCAAGCTCACCAGCCACTCCTTGAAACTTCTGTACCAGGTCGCAATAAGTTGGAACCGACTCCACAGCACTTAACAACAAGTGCCATACAAGTCTATTCCAACTCATACTGACCCTTGTAGGGCAGACTGTACTCTTTATGGAAACAGACTGCTTCATGTTTCCCTCCCACAGAGTGGCTGGTGGGTTTGACTCTCTGACCTGTTGGAAGTTTAGGAAGGACAGTAATAATTGGTTCCAAAGTGTTTGTAACTGAAGATGGCTGTTTGAAGCACTTCCGAAGTCCATTCTGCAGATGAATCTCCTATTATTCCTAATAAGGCAAGAAAGAGGGTCCTGGTGGACTGTGGCTTAGACACTGGGATGCTCACTACAGGTCAGCAGTTCAAATCCAAAGATGGGGCTGTCTGCGCCCATAAAGATTCACAGTTGTGTCAGTCTGATGGTGGTGGGTATATGCCATGGAGTCGATTTTGACTCGTAGTGAGCCATACAGGGTTTCCGAGGCTGTAAATCTTTATGGGAGCTGAAAGCCTCATCTTTCTCCCGCGGAGCAGCTGGTAGTTTTGAACTGCTGACCTTTAGGTCAGCAACCCAGCTGCATAAGGTTTCTAAGAGTCTGTACCGACTCGATGGCACCTAACAACAACAACAACAAAAATGAGTCTGAATCAACTCCATGTCAGTGGGTTTAATCTAAGGAATACTTTAAATTCATTTTACATTCAAACCAGGGGACTTCAAAAAGTTTATGTAGAAAAATGGAATTTGAAAAATAATGCAATTTTTCCGTAAACGTTTTGAAGCTCCCTCATATTTTGACTCCTTCATGGGGAATGCTAACATGTTGCTCCTGCTTCTCTTCCTAATGCCCTGCATCGCCCCACCCATACTAATTTGTAAGAGTGCATACAGCCACTGGCATTCGACTCTCATCTATTTACCTTGAATCTTGACCAGTCTACCCAAGTGGTGCAGAGCAAAAGTGATACCTAGTTTGGCGTAGATGTGGATTTTTATGAGGTGTCCTTAAAAAGTTTGTGGAAAGTGAAATTGAAAGATCATGGAATTTTTCCATGAACTTTTAAGGAAGGCTGTCCTATGCTATTAGACAGTGAACACATGGAAGGCAGTTGTAATCTTCCTGAGCGTGTAAGAAGGTCTGAGTAAATAAGGAATGAAATTAGAATTAAGAGTGTAAAATAGGTTCAGCCGGTGCACACATGATTACTGTGCAGTTTCTGTGCAGAACAGTCAATTTTGTGATAATAGCTAAACAACTGGGAGTGCATGCCAAAGATGGTTGATGTGCATAGAGTATTCAAATGAATGCTTGGCTTGTAACCATCAATCACTCTATAGATACGTACTGTTCATTCACATTTTACATTTGAGGAATCTCGAGTCTTTGTGGTTTATGGCCTCTGCCTGCAGTTGCAGTTATTTGCTATAGAATGTACAATGTACTTAATGAATGTACACACATATTTGTTGAGGGGTGCTATAAGTGGATTCTGACTCATTAAGAAGACCTCAATGTCAGAATTGAAAACCCCATAGGATTTCCTAGACTCTAATCCCTTAGGAGGCAGATTGCCAGGTCTGTCACCTTTGGAGCTGCTGGGTGGGTTTGAACTGCCAACCTTGTTTTTTTTTTTTTTGCCAGCCTTCTTTTGATAATCAAGCACTTAAATTTTGCACCACTGGGATGACTTGTTAAGTGCCATTGAATCTGTTCCGACCCATAGCAACCCTGTATAGGCTTTCCAAGAAGCCACTGGTGGATTTGAACTGCCAACCTTGTAGTTAGCAACCCAGTGTTTATCCCACAGTGCCACATCAGAACTACACAATAGCTTTATTGTGATATAATTCAGAGATAATTTAGTACCGTGGTATTTTGTTATTCAGAGCTATGCAGCAGTCATAAACGCTATCCCAGAGTGTGTTTATTTTACCTTTTTTTTTTTTAACTGTGGTAAATGATTCATAACAAAATTGGCCATTTCATTTTAATTTAATTCACTGGCATGAATTGCATTCATCTTGTGTTGCCATTACCACTATGATTCCAGAACATTGATCCCTTTCTTATTGGTTAGTGCTGCTGGTGGCGAATACCAATAACTGACTTTTGTTTGTATGAATTCCCTTATTTTGAAGGCTGCATATCATGTAGTATATGGACTGCTTTCACTTAGCATGATATAGTCTACAGGTATTCCATGTTGTATTTCATTCCTCTGTTTTGCCATTGTATAGATAATACCATGCTGCATTTATCAGTTTATCAGTTGAGAGACATTTAGGTTGCTTTTACTTTTTGGTATTAACAAATAGGGCTACTATGAACTTTTGTGGTACAGGCTTTATCTTGGGTGCATACGTGGCCGTGGAATTGCTGGGTCATATGACTCTGTTTAACACTTTGTGAAACTGCCAGAGTTTGCCTTGGTGGCTGTCCCATTTTGCAGCCCCAGCAGCAATGGATGAGTGTTTCTCGTGGCAATAGTTGTTGGTTTCTTATCTTTTTTATATTAAGTATGAATGAAATAATATCTCAGTGTGGTTTTGATTTATGTGCTGGACTGCAAGGTCAGTTTAAACCACAAAGTCGGTGGTTCAAGTTCACCAACCACTCCTCAGAAACTCTATAGCATCGCTATGAATGGGCACCAACTTGATGGCACTTAAAAACAGCAACAATTTCCTAATGATGCTGAGCATCATTGTATGTGCTTACTGACGCATTTGTATGACTTCTTTGGGGAAATGTCTATTCAATAACCCATTTTAATTTATTTTTATTGTGAATTGAGTGAAACTTTATAGACAAGATTATTTTGTTTCATCTCATTGATTGCAAACTCCCTCCATGCAACAGTTGTCCCACTCGCTTCCTGCCTGTGGTTGCCCATGTACAAATAGCCTCTCTCAAACTCATATATTTGTCAGATATATCAGTCTTCCTCCCATACCCATTCTGTCTGTATCTCTCTTCAGTCCATGTATCTACAGAATACAGTTGTTCCAAGTCTACCCAGTTTAATTGGATTGTTTGTCTTTTCATTGTTGCGATGTAAGCAATTCTTTATATATCCTGAATATCCCTTTTCAGATGTTTTATGCAAATGTTCTATTCTGTGTTGTGTATTCACTTTCCTTGTAGCACAAGAGGTTTTCATTTTGATGACGTTCCATTTGTTTATTCCTTTTGTTGCTTGTGTCTTTTGGTGTCTTTTCACTAAGAAACCTTGGTCTAATGAAAAGTCATGAAGATTTTGTGTAGTGTGAGGTAGGATGTAGGTATTCCGTTGTCTCTGTACCATTTATTGAAAAACTTCTTTTTCCATTGAATTGTTGTGACACCTTTGTCAAAAATCAGTTAGCCATAATTCTAAGGATTCATTACTGAACTCTTAATTACTAAATCAGTACCACATTGTAGCTTTGGAGTAAGTTGAAATTAGAAAGTGTGATGCCTCCAACTTTTTTTCTTTTTCTAGATTGTTTTGTTGCTTTGTCCCTTGCATTTCCATATGAATTTTAAGATTAGTTTGTTACATACACCGGGTATTTTTCCATTTATTTAGATCTTTAATTTCAATATTTATATCGTTTTCAGTATATACATCGTACACTTTTATTAAATTTATTCCCAAATGTTTCCGTAATTAAAAATATGTGTGTTTGTATTTGAAACTATTGTAAGTGGAATTGTTTTCTTAAATTCAATTTCCTTGTGAGTAAATTAGGAGTGCCTAATGGCATGTTGGTTACACATGCTCAGTTGCTAATGGAAAGGCTCGCAATTCAAGCCTACCCAGTTCCTGCTGAGGAGAAAGATTGGGTGATTTGCTCCCATAAAGGGTACAGCTTAGAAAACTAGGGGGCAGTTCTCCGTCATATGTGGTTGCTGTAGGTTGTAATCAAATCAGTAACACCCAATAGAACGTGTATGGAAATAAAACTGATTTTTGTGTATTGCTCTTGCTACCTGACACCCTTGTTGAGCTCGTTAGTTCTGTTTTTTAAAATTTATGTTCTGTGAGTTGGAATTGACTTGAAAACACAACTTTTTAGTGACTCCTGAGGATTTTCTCTTTACAAGAGCCTGTCATATGAAAATAGAAGTGGTTTTACTTTTTCCTTGGTCTGAATACCTGAGTACAGTGTTGACTGAGTGGTGAGAGTTGGTATTCTTGTCTTGTTTTGATGTTGGGGGAAGAATTCAGTTTTTTATCATTAAGTAGCCTCGGAAACCATGTGCAGGGTTACTATGAGTCGGAATTGATTCAAAGACACTTAACAGTAGCAGCAGCATGTTAACTGTGGGGGGTGTGTACATGCCCTTTATCTTGTTGAGGAAATCATGTCAATATGCTCTGTTTCTTGTTACCATGACTTCTGGGTGTGTTGAGGCTTTTTTAGGTTTTGAAATTTTACTTTCATTAAGGTTTGTAATGAAATTGAGCTGAGCCTTCAATTTGACATGCAGCCAAGTGATTCTGTGAAACTGGAAAAGTTGTTCAATTCTAAATGTAGATCTGCATGATTATTATTTGTCATTCTTGACGCTGTAGCTGAAAGGACTAAATTAAATGACATGTGTTGTACTTTTAGACATGGTAGCTTTTATGAATTTTTTGTATTGGAGATTTTTCAGAAAATGTGAGAATATGGAGAATATCTTGAACTATTTTAAAGATGAAAACAAGTAATGACTTGCTATTTTGATCCTTGCAGAAAGGAACAGTCTTTTTATAGTAGTTATTTGCAATATAAGTTTTGTCTCCTGACTTAGGTAATAAAGTTTTTGTGAAGACATCTGATAGAAAGCTTCTGCTGGGCTTTTCTGAAGGCTAGATTGGACTAAATGTTTTTTGATGGGGAAGAGGTGAAAGGAGTTGAGGAAATTAAATTTTAAGTGTTGCTGTATGAGCTAATGACCTTTCCAAGGAAAAATTGTGTAAGCACACACAGGAAATGTTTATGTAAACTTTATAAATATCTAGAGCACAGGAGCCAATTAAAATGATTTGGCAAGTAAAATGGCAGAGACCCATATATTTGTCCCCTGAAGCCCCAGTAATTTCACATTATCTCAGTGACAGGAAAATACTCTTCTGGATTTGGATGGCTAGAAACCAAAAGTAGTAAAATCAGGTATTATTATTGTATGAGACACAAACAGCAGTGTTTTCAGGCTTTCTGATGGGCTGTAATGTCGTACAGGCACTCCTCCCTTACTGACTAGCTCATTACCCAATGTTTCATACTTAAAGACAGTAGTGTTTTAGTGCCTACCTTCTGAGCCCAAAGGTCTTGGTCCCTTGCATCCCAACCCTCTTCCCAATACTGGATTAGAATTGAATAAAAGGAGAATACAAAAAACCACCCCGCCAGGACACCTGCACCGGTCTTGCCTTCAGAGCTGAGCTGCCAGTCTGTGAGAAGGAGGCAGAGGATTACAGACAGGATGCTTAGTGCTCACTTTACCACACACCCTGAGATTGCTGTGTATGCACTTTTGGGATGTGCTGGATGTAGTGGACATTGGTTCTGGATAGGTGGGTGTTTCCTTGGAGAGCAAGAACTCTGGTAGGTCCCCTTCAGACTTTAAATCCTGACCCAGTCAGCTCTTCTTGTGGTGTGAAATGGTACAAGCCCACCCACCCCATAGTCCAAGGGAGTAGATAAGCAGAGTGCTGCTGTGATTGACAGCTGCAAGGGAGTGAGCCAGCTGCGCTTGGCCACCTCCAAGTGACTCTGGAGACTGAGAAGCATTTGGTCCCTGACTTTTCAAATGACGATTTTTACATATGGACCTGGTCTTCTGAGACTGATCATGTTGATAAATGAGGAGCCAAGTATATTATAAAAGTTAATCAAACTATGATTGCCACAGAATTTAGGGGCTTTTGGTATATGCTTCAGGGGATTATTCACGGATTTCTCAAAGGCCCAGCTCACAGGATTGTTTAAAACAAACTATGTATCTTGGTAACGCAAAGTTGATGAGTAGCACAAGGACGTAGATGTGTCCTCAGATGACTTCTGTCTTGGAGCAAGTATACTCTGAAGCAAATGGTTTTAAGGTTATGTAATCTGAGCACAACACTGGACTGCTGTTGTACAGCTTCTTTCAGGTACTAACTTTCTATATCCTGAAATAAGAGAAAATAAAATGTTCACCAGTGGTACCGACTGTCGAAGAAAAAACTTTAAAACTTGGTGACTGTTTAAAAGAACAGTTTCACTTTTGATAGCATGAGGATTAGTAACCAAGCAGTTGAGGAAAAAAAACGAAAGTTGTGAAATCGATTACTCAACTCCTGTAGGAAAACCTGGACTGTTAACCTAATTTTGCATGGCACATGACAAACAAGTTAACAGATCAGTGGAGTTTTTGAAGGAGATTTCTGACTCTAACTAAAAGCAATGGATTTTCTGGCTCTAAAAGATGTCTCTTTCAAATAATGTAGCCATAAACCATTTGTTGACCTGAGCTCAGTAGTTCAGGTGGACTTCTTTTGCGTTTAGAAAGCATTTGGGAGTGTAATGGCTTGGCTGTTGTGATTCAGCTAACACCTCTTCTGTACCTGCCCAGCTCCCTGATGACGGAGTATTAAGAGGTCAGTTCTGTGCTGTGCTCCCAGATGGTCTGGATTGTATGGCCCACATATTTTCTCTGTAGCAAAATGTAAATCATTCTTTACCTCAAGAGCTGTTTCATAAAAACAAAATGAAAAAGGGTCAGGAATTTGTCCAACTTGCCCAAGCAGAGCTTCTGTAACTTTTGTGCTTAGGAATCACCTGTGGCGCATTTGAAATGCAGTTAGGTTATTAATCCCATGCTGTAAATTAATGAAAATCTCCCAAGGACATGGTGTGAATTTTGTATATAATTCAAGGGATTTCTGTTTGACCTCCTCTCCAGAAGCACTTTTCTGGCTGTTGGCTTTTAAATATTGAAGTACACACAGGTAAACAGTGTGATCACATTCAAAGTTGCCTGGTGTGGTAAGCATTTGACAGTGTTTGATGAGACATGACTAAAACAATATTCACCTATTACTAATGATAACTATTGATCAGAGCAGTGGAAGTTTTGACCTAAGAAAGGCTCAAACCTGTGGCTTTTATGCCTTCTTCTCTTATACTTCCATGTGGAGTTTTTTGTTTTTTAAACATGTTTCTTATCTTTTTTTTTTTTTTTTTATGTTTTATTGTGAATTATGTGATAGTTTACATGGGAGAACATTAGCTTTACATTCATCCTATCGTACATTGTTTCATTGCCATGGTTACAATCCCCTCCATGCATCATCAACCAACCAAAGGGTATACCCTGCAAGCCTGCCCCTCCCCTGTCGTCAACACACAGCCCCTCTCCCTCTCTGGGTCTGCAGTCCCCCGGCCACTCCATCTCTCCACATCGTCATTTCTTGCCTCCATCTTTGGCGTCACTGCTTCTCTGGGTAGGGTCTCACACTCTGCTCTTCTCCCGTGATGGTTCTAAGGACCTCCGTTCCTGGACTGCAAGTCAGTCACTCCTTTCCTTTTGCTACAAAATGTCCACCTTTACATTTCCAACACACCCAGTCAGTCCTGATAACAATTAATCACCATTGTACCCCCAGGGACCTAGCCCTATCTCCTTTCGTTAGCACCGCCCAGACAGATTGGATACTACTCTGTGGAGATTCTACCTTCCTCTGAACCCTCTGGACCTAGGCTCCCACTTAAAAGCTTGTAAGCCAGTCCCTTATTGCCTTTGTAGGCCCCCCCCCCCCCAATTTTGGGTAGCCAGTGTGTCCAAGTTGCCCATCACTGTCTACTCTGTGTATGGAGGGGGTGGGAATGATCCTCGCTGTAAAGATTTGTTCCCTCATTTGAGCTACTGCATCCATAGGTGTAAGTCAAGTTCATCAAATTGTATCAAATTACTCTTTTTTTCATCTTCTTTATTCTGATCATCCAATCATTGAAGCCAGGTCAAGTGGGTATTATCTGCAAGTGTGGGTGTTCTTATGTATATGCCCTCTCATCAGCTGGGCACTTCACTCTCCTCTCTAGTCCTCTGTGAGTATGTCACTGACTCTGAGCCCAAGAGTCCCCAGGTCTTGCCACACTGCTGGCCGACCAGGTCTCCACCCAGGTTCACAAGTCTATTAAATGTTGTAGGGCTTAGCTTGCAACATCATTGCTGTTTTTCCCTCAGTTCCCTTTATCGGTGATGAACGTGGTCACTAATCAGAGCGTGTATTTCCTTTGAGTCTTAGTCTTGGAAGGGGGTTTGCCCTGAGGGGACCCAACCACTTGCCTGGATGTTTCCTGGGCGAGGAACTTGCTTGCTCTTGTAGTAATCAGTTGGTCTGCCTATTTTGTTTTGTATTTTTCTGGTTGGTCTTTCTTTCAAGAAGTATCTTCTGTTCTTCTAGCCGCTCCAGGCTGGTCTGCTTGTCCTTTCAAGTGGAAATTTCCCACCTCAGAAGATTCTGGATGCAGTTCAGGATTCCACCTATGGTAGTATGTAATGTAGAGGCTCTGTAGGAAGCCTCCTTCAGTGGGCACTTTTTAGCCCCATTTTAGGTATCTTAATCAATTATAATTGTGATGTTGGAGGAGAGTATTGAAAGTGCCATGGACTGCCAAAAGAACCAATAGCTCTGTTTTGGAAGAAGTGCAGCCAGAGTGTTCCTTGGAGGCCAAGATGGCTAAACTTCGTCTCTCTTACTTTGGACATATTGTCAGGAGGGAACAGTCGCTGGAGAGCGATGTCATGCTGGGTAAGATGGAGCGTCAGAGAAAAAGAGGAAGACCTCCAACGAGATGGTTTGGCCAGGTGGCAGCATTGATGGACTCAAGTGTGGCAGCGGTAGCGAGGTTGGCCCAGGATCAGACATTGTTTCGTTCTGCTGTGCATGGGGTCGCTATGAGTCGGTTCCGACTTGATGGCACCTGACAACAACAATCAATTATAAGCAGAAGGCAGACTTAGAAGCTTTCTATGGTGATATTGCTATCTATTCCTTTCTCTCCCCCTCAAGTGTCTATTTTATAATGGTATGCCAGGGAAACCAAGATTCAAAAGACAGCCAAGTATCTTAACATTATTTCCCCCCTTTCCCCCATTCCAACTATGTCTCAATCACTGAATCCCAGAGCCCTATTGTCCCAAGGCTGTCCATACATCATTATTTACCTCTGCCCCACTTAGCCCATGCAAAGCTGCCTAATTTTTTTCCGGTCCACTTTGTTCTTCCATTCCCCTCCCCCTTCTTGTGTATTGCTTTCCTCCCTAGCACCCAAACTATCCTGTGTCTAT
Organism: Chrysochloris asiatica; assembly: GCF_000296735.1. Classification (NCBI taxonomy): domain Eukaryota; kingdom Metazoa; phylum Chordata; class Mammalia; order Afrosoricida; family Chrysochloridae; genus Chrysochloris; species Chrysochloris asiatica. The sequence goes on from NW_006408596.1 coordinate 4,398,578, forward strand.
TCGCTGCCCTGTACTCTACCTTTCCCTTCACCTCCTCTGCCCCCCACATCCTGGTAACCAGCAAAGAATTCCTCCCTCCCCCCTTTAGTATGGGTTCTTTTTCTTAGTCTTTTGCAGTAGTGGGCCTATGCAGTATTTCTCCTTTTGTGACTGACTAATTTCACTCAACTTAATGTCCTCAAGGTTCATCCATGTTAATGCAGTGGCTTGCAGCTTCCTTGTTATTCTTCAGGGTAACATAATATTCCATTGTGTATATGTACCACTGTTTATCCATTTTTCAGTTGATGGGCTCTTAGGCTGTGTCCATCTTTTTGCTATTGTAAATAGTGCTGCTGTGAACATTGGTGTGTATTATCTACTCATCTTATAACTCATATTTCTTGTGGGTAAATACCAAGTAGAGGAATTGCTGGATCATACGGTATTTCTATTTCCAACCTTCCGAGGAAGCGCCATATTGCTTTCCAGAGCGGTTGGATCATTTTGCAATCTCACTAGCACTGCAGGAGTGTCCTAGTCTCCCCACATCCTCACCAGCATTTTTTGTTCTCTACTTTTTGGATCTTTGTTGTTACTGCTCGTGTGAGATGAAATCTCATTGTTTTGATTTGCATCTCTCTAATGGCTAGTAATTGTGAAAATTTCTTCATACGTTTGTTGGCTGCCTGGGCCTCCTCCTTGGTAAAGTGTCTGTTCATGTCCTGTGCCCATTTTTTTATTGGATTATTTGTCTTTTTCTTGTAGAGGTATTGTAGTTTCCTATATATTTTAGAAATGAGTCCCTTGTCTGATACGTCATTGCAAAAGATTTTTTCCCATTCTGTGGGTTCCCTTTTTACTCTTCTAGTGAAGTATTTTGATGCACATAAGTTTTTAATTTTTAGAATGTTCCACTCATCTATTTTGTCCACTTTTGTTTGTGTAGTTCTCAAAATGTTTTGTAGTCTGTGTATTCCCTGAATCATTGCCCTCAACATTTGTCCCTATTTTTTCATTGATGGCCTTCATAATTCTGGGATTCACATTTAGGTCTTTAATCCATGCTGAGTACTTTTTTGTATAAAGCTTGAGGTGAAGGTCTTGTTTCAATCTTATGCATATTGCTTTCCAGTTCTGCCAGGACCATCTGTTGAAGAGACTATCACCCCCCATGTGGTGTGATTAGGTACTTTGTCAAAATCAGTTGGCTGTATGTGGATGGGTTAATTTCTGAATTCTCAATTCTGTTCCATTGATCAGTGTATCTTTCATTGTATCAGTACCAAGCTGTTTTGACCACTGTAGCCGTGTAATAAATTTTGAAGTCGGGTAGTGACAAGTTTCTAACCTTATTCTTCTTAAGCAGTGCTTTGCTTATCCTGAGTCTCTTTCTTTTCCATGTAAAGTTTGTACTCGTTTTTTCCATCTCTTTGAAGAATGTCTTTGGAATCTGGATTGGGATTGCATTGTATGTGTAAATTGCTTTGAGCAGTATTGACATTTTCACAATGTTAAATCTTCCTATCCAGGAACATGGTATAGTCTTCCATTTTTGTAGGTCTCTTTTGGTTTCTTGTAGTAGTGTTTTGTAGTTTTCTTTGTATAAGTCCTTTGTTTCTCTGGATATGTTTGTTCCTAAATAATTTCATCCTTTGGGTGGCTATTGTAAATGGTATTGCTTTCCTAATGTCCTTTTCAGCACTGTTGTTTTTGGTATAGAGGAATGCAACTGGTAAATTTTTGCATGTTGATGTTATATCCTGCCACTTTGCTGAGTCTTCCAGTGAAGTCTAGTATCTTTTTTGCTGAGTCTTTGGGGTTTTCTACATATAGGATCAAATCGTCTGCAAATAGGGAGAGTTTTACTTCCTCTTTGCTAATTTGGATGCCTTTAATTTCCCTGTGTTGCCATATAGCTCTTGTTAAGACTTCCAGCACAATATTGAATAGGAGCGGTGACAAAGGGCATCCTTGCAGAGGGAAGGCTTTCAGTTTCTCTCCATTGAGAGTAATGGAGGCTGTTGGTTTTGTATATATGCTCTTAATTATGTTGAGGAATCTCCCATCAGTTCCACCTTTGTTGAGTGTTTTTATCAGGAATGGATGTTGGATTTTGTCAAATGCCTTTTCTTCATCAATCAATATGATCATGTGTTTTTTTTACTTTTTCCTTATTTATATGGTAGATTACGTTGATCGTTTTTCTAATGTTGAACCATCCTTGCATCCCTGATATGAATTCCGCTTGATCATGATGTATTATCTTTTTAATGTGCTGCTAGATTCTATTGGTTAGGATTTTGTTAAGAATTTTTGCATCTATGTTCATGAGGGATATTGATCTATAATTTTCTTTCTTAGTGACGTCCTTCCTTGGTTTTGGTATGAGGGTTATGCTTGCTTCATAAAATGTATTAGAAAGTTTTCCATCCTCCTTTGTATTCTGGAAAAATTTGAGTAGAATTGATGACAGCTCTTCCTTGAATGTTTGGTGGAACTCAATCATGAAGCCATTTGGGCCTGGACTTCTTTTGGTTGGGAGTTGGAGTTGTTCTTATGGTGGGGTGGGAGCACAGGGCTAGTAGAGCCACAGTTGTTGCTATTGTGAAACTGGACAGAAATCAGTGTATTAGAAGCAGAAAGTTTGGCAACTAGAGCCATTCATCATTGTCTGGGTAGGACTTCCATAAAGAAAGGAGCTCTGGGAGTGTCTCCCCAGCCATTTGGTAAGGATGGACTTGATCTTGGCCTGATTTGATTTTCCCAGGGTGTGCATTTCCTACTTCCTATTAGCACACCTTCTCCCCACTCCCCATGACTCACTGGGAGTCACAGTAAGTACCAGTAAGTGCTGACCTTTCTATTGCACTGTGGCTGTGATTATGGGAAAATTAGAAGAAAACCAGGTGTGCGCGCAATACCTTTTCTGAGGATGACATGATGCCACTAAGACTATAGAAATGTAAGGTAACTTTTAGGTTGAAGGTAGTAGAATTTTTGAAAGATTAAGGCGCTCAACATTTCTTTCCAGTGCTTGGGAAAATATAAGATTGAGCATATAGGAAAATGGTGGGAATAGATATTATTTCAGCAGAAATACTAGTTTGTAGGAAAATTCTACTTCTTCAGAAGTAAACCAAGTGTACAAAGATGTTCACCTTATAGCATTGGAGTGTGTAGGGCAAGGAAAATAAAAAATGCCTAACTCACCTGAAAGCAAGGAATCTTTACTTTGGTCCATTGTATGGCTGTAGAAAAAAAGAGTTCTGGCAGCACTGTCGGGTGGGTACTGGGCTGATAACCTACAAAACAGCGGTTTAAACCACCAGCTGCTCTGCAGGAGCAAGACAGGCTGCCTTCTGCTCCTGTAAAGATTCAGAGTTTTGGAAACACTAGAGGGAACTATGAGTCAGAAACAACTCTGTGGCAGTGGACCTCATACCTATAAATTACTGACCTGTAGCAGGTCCCTTTCTGGCCTCACTTTCCTCATCCATAAATTTATGGATGATGGCACCTTCCTTAGAGTCTTTATGAAGGTTTAGAGTTAGCAACTGGTGAAGCCCTTACAGTGGTAACAAGCACGAAGTAAGCTGTCTCTAAATCTTAGCAGTTACTATTACTATGTTGTTGTTGTTGTTAGGGTTTCCGAGGAGTGGCTGGAGAGCTTGAACCGATGACCTTGCAGTTCAAACTGACTTTGCAGTCCAGCACATTAACCCACACACTACTACTCCATATTAAAAATCATGAGGCAGGTCTACATATATTAGTTTAGAAGATCAGGAGTTTTATTTCAGTGAGACTTAGTCTTTTCTGCATAGAGAAAAAAGTCTGTAAGATTTATACTGTTAACAACTTCATGTGTGTTTGTCGAATGAAGAGAATGTGTGATGGAGCTTTTTCTTTTTGATGGCCTTCTAGGTCCACAAAGGTCAAGAAATCACTTTTAGAGCTGAAGGGATGTGGAGGGGGGCAGGGGGGAGACAAGAGACCCGTGTTTTAGGGATGAGGACACTTGGACAAGAGCACGTGGAAGTTGTGGGCAAGTGGGAGTCGTGCTCAGTGTGCTATGGCCTCACATTTTAACTTTCAACTTAGTCTAAGCTCTTCCAGTGATTCAAATGAATTTCACACTCGTTCCCCTCTTAATGGGTTTTCTTTGGTCTACAGCTGGATGTAGTCAGTCTGGACATTTTGCCCTAGAGTCCGAAGGACTTTGGCAGTTGTGATTGCCTTCCTGGTGGGGGTTCCCCCTTCCTTCTCAGTCTTGTACTCTTGTTGTGAAGTGTCATGGAGTTGGTATAGATGGTTGTAATCTTTATGGAAGTACATGGGCTACTGGTAGGGTTGAACTGCCAACCTTTGAGTACAGTGGAGTGCTTAATCACTGCACCACCAGGGTTCTTTCACCTTAGATAATATTCCCCAAAGTTAGTTTGGTGGCAAATAAAGAATTTCATTTACCCTGCCTCATTAAAAAAGTCTATGACTCAAAATTGAGGAACATAAGTAAAAGTATTTGAGTCACAGTTAAGATGTTGAAGTAATTTGGGCTAATTCTTTTAGCTTTTTTAAGGAGTCATTTAAGTGAAAAATAAAAGTTGTATACCTACTATCGTTGAGTCGTACTCATGACCCTGTAGAGGGGTCTCTAAGACTATAAATCTTTACCGGAGCCAACAGCCTCATCTTTCTTCTGTGGAGTGGCTAGTAGGTTTGAACTACCGATCTTGCAGTACAGTGTCTATCCTACAGCACCACCAGGGCTGCTTAAGTGGTATATAAAAAGACGCAATTTCTGATCTTTTAAAAAGTTTCCCTTAGGAGCTCTGGTATTGTAGCGGTTACAAATCGGGCTGCTAACCTCAGGGTCAGCAGTTCGAAACTACCAGCTGTTCCGCGGGAAAAAGATGAGGCTTTCTGCTCCTGTAATGATTTACAGCCTTGGAAACCACCCTGTACAGGATCGCTATGAGTCGGAACCAACTCCACGGCACATAACAACAACATAAATTTTCCCATAGAGAAAATTCTATAATAACTCTTCAGAATCTGTTGCAGTAAATTAATGGGGGTTTGTTTTTCATATAACAGATCAGCAGAGAAGATTTTTTCTGTTTAGTGTTATATTCTAACCATCAGTATTTACTATTACCATAAGTGATATAAACAGTGTATAATACCATTTGGTTTGTAAATAACCCTTTCTAGATTTCATGGTAAAGAAAGCATATCAAAATCATCATAATCTGTGACAAAGTATTTCTTTTTACCTGATTCTTCCCTACACTCTTGGTGACCCCTGTGGTGTTCTTATGGATTTTGTCCGTAGTGGCAGTTCTCCCTTTGTTGTAATCACAGGTTAAAGAGCTCTGGCCAAGTGTGTCAGGTGTTATTCAGATGGAAGAAAGGTAGTTTATTACAGAGTTGAACGCTTTTTACCTGCCCAGCCAAAAGAGACGGGGGAAAATGGAGGATAAAATTGCTGAGCATTTCTTTGGCAAGAGTTAGAATTTTCCACTACCACTTGCCCGCAGGCCATTGACGTGCCCATCAGGGAAATAATACTGGATGTGATCATTGGAACAGGACTACCTGCTTCTGATGCACAGAACCCTCTGAAATTCATGGAAGCCTGGGGACAAAGGAAAATGATTCTTCATTATTAATGGATCTTCCACTGCCTTAGACAATCTGCTTCCTAATAGACTGCATCCTAAATTGAATCTATTCCAAAGCAAAAGCATGGAGCAGAGAGCCACTCACAGGTTAAATGAAGAGTCTTTTATTAATTGAGGGTGATCAGACAAGACTTAATGCTTCTCCCTCACCTTAATGTCTCATCAAATGGGAAGATGGGTCAGTTAAGATGATGTGACCACCAGCTGGCTCAGAGAACACCAGAACCTGGCAGGTTGCTAAACTCAGTTTGAATTCATGCATTAGAACCTTTCAACTAAAATGTTAAGCGCCATCAAGTCATTTCTGACTCATAGCAACCTGAATAGGGTTTCCAAGGAGCAACTGGTGAGTTTGAACCGCCGACCTTGCAGTTCAAACTGACAGTTGTAGTCCAGGGCTTATCATACAGCACCATAGCAGTTTCTAATTGAAACAAATTTGAATGTGATACTTTGAAGTATAGATAGTACATCCCTCACATGTTGTGAAACTTAACAAACATCAGGTTGTAGAGACTACTGTAAAATATTTATGTCACAGTTGAAAGAAAAGTTGAGAGCTTGAGACGAGTTTTTAATTTTCAGGTCATTTGAAATTTGTGTCCTTACTGAATTTCTGGCCAAAATCAAATGTGTAAGGCCAAGAAACATTCTTCACATACGTATGATGAGCCTTGAGTACTAGAGTTGTTGTTTCTTTCTAAGGTCAGTACAAATAGAATTTCTGGTGCAGTATATGCACAGTATTGGTTCTACTTTAGAGCAATAATATGTTGGCTGTGTCACCCTGGCAAATTTAACCTATGTATTATTTAAATTTTTCCTGTCAATTTCAAGTCCGAGCTTCCAATGAAACACAGTTAAGTAAATACGAACGCGTGGCTTCTGTACCATTTTGCAGTCCATTGTCATTGTGAGTGTTAGATTTGAGATGTTGTTAAGTCGAACTGGTTCTGACTGGTAGCGACCCTGTATAGGGTTTCCGAGGAGCAGCTGGTAAGTTTGAACTGCCAACCTTGTGATTGAAAGCAGCTTTAAAGCCAAGTGTTTATCCTTCGGCATTACACCAGGACTTCAGATTTGGAGTAGCCAATTGTGTTTGTGTAGAAAAAAAAAAGGATTTAACTGCCAGTGTAAAATCAAATATTATGCTGTTTTAGAATTGCCTCCTGTGTACTCATCTGTCAAAGTGAAATGTACCAGTGTTTGTATATTATAGGCACCTACCTCTACAGCACACTAGACAGAAGTTTTGTCTTCTGCTCCTGTATGATAGTGACATCAACTGCTGCAGACATGCACGGTGCATTTTCACTTAATTTTTCCATTAAGGGTCACGGTCATCATTGAGTTCAGGCTGTGTTCTTTTCAAGTTCAAGGACAGGTAGGATCAGTTTACTTCTGACAAGCAGAAACAACAGAGAATAAAGGTTTTCCTTTAATTTGGCTTTGTGTTTTTGTTTTGATGGCATTGAGATCTGACTACTGAAGGTCACTCATTAAAGTTTATCATTGCTTTTTCTTCTGTAATCATATGTTAAAAGTGCTCCCTTCTAAAGGTGTGGGCAAAATTCTACTCAAATGGAAGATTGCAGTTGGTCTGTCTGAATATTGCTGTTTGTTGCATAAGCATTTCCAGTAGGAATTTCACCTTAACTTAATGTGTCCCTGCAGTCAGCCATGAGACTGAACTCTGTCTCCTGGGCTTAGTTAGGTGTTGCCTTGTGGTCACGTTGCCTACGTAGGTGACAGGCTTGTTTCAGGAACTCAAGGTAGCTCTGAAGGAAACAAAACTGAAGATTTAACAAGTGAAGTAAATCGTCTTAGAATGCCATTTTACCGCAGTGCATGTAAGGATTATAATGTGGATGATTTGTAATTTTAAAGTACCATCTGATTGCTGTCAGGTCTGACAGTGAGTGTTGGAAAGGTAAACGTAAATGTTTGGTAACTAAAGGAGGGGAGCGGCTGATTTTGCAGACTAGGAGTGGAGAAAAGTGAGGGGTAGAGAGGCCAAGGCCATGACGTAGACAGAAGGGGCGTGATTGAGGACTTGGGACTCAGGGAGAGAAGAGAGGTTATGTGCTGGCGGCCGCGGGGCAGGAGTGTGGGGTGTACCCTTTAGGTGTTTGGTGCATTCAGGGAATTGTGATCATTGCAATGAAAAAAATACAATAGGATGATAGTAAAAATAATGTTCATCCATGTAAACTAACACACAATTCACAGTTAAAAAAATATATAACCATCTGAAAAACTCTTACTTATTCTAATACTTATCTGTGTTGCATAAGACTTCTAAAACTCATAGAGTTGCCTTTCAGAAAGACAGGGTAGGGTGTTGTAAGCTTATTTTCAACATTCAGTTGCTGTGGCTCAGTGCACACCCATTCAGCAGTGCTGGACACTGATGCTGAGTACCAGTGAAAATTGCCTTTATCTGCTAACTAAGACTTCGTGGTGGCATCTTTAAGCAGATCAAGGAAAGGGCACAGAAGTGAGCCCTTCAAGATCTGTGAAAGGAACTGTTTGGCTCAGTGATGAGGTTTTACTATAAGAGGTTCATTAATTTATTCTCTAAATTAAAAGGTACCACTCTCATGTCACCCGTGTGTGACACTTGTTTAGAGTTTTACTTTTTAGTATGAATTAACAAAAATGTGCTTTGAATAACCACACTGCATGAGCATATCTAAAGAATAAATGCTGCAATTTGTAGATTTAAAAATTGTACCTGTGCAGCTTAGATAAATATTTCCAGATTGCCCTCTAGAGTGTGTACAAGTTGCCTTCATACTCAACAACTGACACTGCGTGGCCGTGAAGTCTGGGAGCCCAGGTGTATTAAGAGATGCTGAATGGGCTGCTTCTATTGTCCTATTCGAGTTACGGTGTGGTGCTGTAGATAGAATAAGTTCTCGACCATAAGATCAGTTTGAACTGCAAGGTCAGCAGTACAAACTCATCAACCACTCCTCAGAAACCCTATACAGGGTCACTATGAGTCAGAACCAACTCAAAGGCATTTAACAAATTGTTCTATTGGTGTACTCGGTGACATGTCCAGAGTTTGTGCATTGGTCCCTGTCACAGTTTCCATTCATCTCTGCACACACACCTGATGGGGCGTGTGCTTCTGGTTGTTTTATTGACAGAACTGCCCAGTGTACAGAATTTGTGATTACTGTGGTCTGTGCCTCCTTGTCAACCTAGTGTATGTTCTCAGTTTAATAGGTAAACAGTGATTCTGTGTTATTGTGTGTTGTAGCATCTCTCTCAAAACTGGTATTAAAAGATTCGTTTGCTTCCTGTTAATAATTTGGGAGCGTGGTGGCTAAAAATAGTAATTTGGGAGAATGGCAGCTTTGTAGGATAAACACTGGACTGCTGCTAACCACAGGGTCGGCAGTTTGAGCCCACCAGAATGAAAGCTCATTGGCCTGTGTGTTATTTCAACTTTTTTTTTTTGCTGTATACACAAATGTGGACAGCCAAGAGATACTCTTCACATATGTATTCATGTATGTGTTTCTCTATAAAGAAACCAACCACTCCAGCTTTAAGAGCTGGAGTGGTTGGTTTCTTTATAAAGCCAGTAAAAAACAGGGTTTTTAGTGCAGCTTATGTATAATATTGGTCCCACTTTAGATCCGTAGCTAATATGTCTGCTGTGTTACCCTGGAAACCAATTTAACCTGAGTTGCCAAACTTGCTTATTTTAGCTGCCTTTTTCCCCCCCAACTAGTTGGTGACAAAGTTCCAGCTGATATTAGACTGACATCCATCAAATCTACAACTCTCCGAGTAGACCAGTCAATTCTCACAGGTAATTAGCTGTGTGTTTACTTTTATTAAAAGCTTGTAAATCCCTTCATGAGCAGAGGTAGTTGAGGTGCTGCTCCCTTTCTGTTGTGGGCAGTGTGTTGAGTGACTTAGTGTCACTCCTCCAGGACATTATAGGTTCCAGGGCTGAATTGTTTTTCTTTGGAGAAATAGTTAACCTCACATTGAACATACAACAAAAGGTAGCACAAAAAATGTTGGCGAATATTCTAGTACCTGGCAATGGGATTGTTTGTGTCTTTATCAAGCTAAAAAATGGGAACGTATTCAAGTCTAGGGTGGAGGGTTCATTTTATGTGGAAGTAAGGTTGTCAGAAGATTAACTTTAATACAATGCCAACCTGAATGAAATTGTAAGTAAATATGAAGCTGAAAGGTTATCAAGATTTTCTATCTGATTATCAGTTTTTAAAAGCAACTAGTAAGAAACCAGGGCTCTCTCTTTATTGTTTCTTTATGAATAGCTAGCTTGTCTATTACAACTCCCATTAGCAGCAACAAGCTGGGAAAAAGCCGTAACATGTTTGGGAAATGCGTAGGGTTTGTGCGGAAACTCCTCATTATAGCCTATAGAACCCACTGCCATTTTAAAACTTGGTGGAGGTTCTTCGTGGTCTGCTTTTGTGAAATAATCATATTGTAGTTAGGCCAGATTGAAAATCACATGTTGTCATTGAAGTAGTACAGAGCGTGAGTTGGCTACATATAGCTTGTGGTCAACAATTGAAGCTACTCAGGACAGCTGTGGCCTCTGTAAGTTTGAAACCAAACTCAATAAGACATTGAAAAGGTTACACTGAAAAGGTCTAAAAGTTAGTCCTTGGTGTACCATGTGATCTTCAGTGCAGCTGCAGATTGTGGCTTAAGTATTGCATAAATCAAACTCACTATCGAGATGATTCTGACTCACAATGACCCTAAAGAACAAAGTAGACCTGCCTTATAGGGCACTTCCTCATCTTTGGATTTCAACAGTTCTTGATTATATACACACAACACAATTAATATATATTTACTATAATGATCAATGATACTGAAAATAAGCTAAATTTAAATAGTCATTCCAGAAAAAGGCATTTGAGATTTACTGTAAACTTCAGTTTCTTTAGTTTGAAGTTGTATGTATTTCAGACTAAATCTGAACAGTAGTTCTTCCCTCTAGAATTAGTTTCTAATTAATTGGTAAAGGCTTGTATGTATCTCCTCAGAATGAATTGGGCCATTTATCCTTCTCCTGTAGTGGACATTGACTATGGGGAGAAGTAGCTCTGTGGGTGGACAGCAAAGCACTAACCAACCTGTCTCACCATCTGTCCAGGTGAATCTGTCTCTGTCATCAAGCATACAGACCCTGTCCCTGACCCACGGGCTGTCAACCAGGACAAGAAGAACATGCTCTTCTCTGTGAGTACTTGGCATATTTACCTGCCATTTCAGCAGTCACTGCCCACCTTCAGTGGTCAGGCCTTAAAGGGTCATGACTCTCTGTGGTTGGGCAAATACGGTGTTGTGTGACATCCTCATAGTTTTTTATTTGGCAAGTTTTTAAGGGGTGGAAAAAGGATCAGACCAAGTATCTTATAAACATACATTGTAAGCTATAGGGTCACTACAAGTAGTCAATTAACTCAATGGAAATAGGTTTGAGTTTGTGTAAAGAATGTTTTCAAAATCTGTGTGATGCCTACTGCTTTTATGTGGCTACCAGAAAAGGAAGGGTTGTTTAGAGAGAACAGATGTGGTCCAGTAATTTGCAGGCCTAGGTGAAAACCTGTGATAAGTTGAGTCCCTGAAAGTAGTTCATTAGAGTGGAAATGAAGCAGTATCACTGGAAATTTAAAATAGGGCATGACAAGAACGTCTTTTTCTTGATTTTGAACGGTGAGTGTGTGAATGGAGGTCCCCAGGTAGGGATGGAAGAGAATGCATAATACTGTGAAAATGGAAAAGGAATGCCTTGTATCACCCAATAAGTTGAGTTCCGACTCATATTGACCCTGTCTGTGATCTGTGGGATTTTCAAGGTTTCGAATATGAAACAGAATGCTACATCCTTCTCCCAAGGAGTGGCTGGTAGGTTCAAACTACCACCTTTTTGGTTAGCAGCAAATTGCTTTAACTATTGTGCTTCCTGCAGAGGTATTAGAATACTGCTAAAGCCTAAAGCTAGTCTGTTAGTGAAGCTCCATTAAGGAATTAAGAATGCCAGTGATTTCATGTAGTGAGAGATTTACTGGAGAGTAAGTAGGTATCTGTGTAGAATTGGAATGGGGAGAGAGACCATAAAGCCAGAGTGGCTTCTGAAGTCTGATCTCCACTTAGGGAAGTGGCATGTGTTTTGTGACTCGTTCTTTTGTGTTATTGTCCTAGGGCACCAACATTGCTGCTGGAAAAGCCATGGGCGTGGTGGTTGCAACAGGTGTGAACACTGAAATTGGCAAGATCCGAGATGAGATGGTAGCAACAGAGCAGGAGAGGACACCCCTTCAACAGAAACTAGATGAGTTTGGAGAACAACTGTCCAAAGTCATCTCCCTTATTTGCATTGCTGTCTGGATCATAAACATTGGACATTTCAATGACCCAGTCCATGGAGGCTCCTGGATCAGAGGTGCTATCTACTACTTCAAGATCGCAGTGGCTCTGGCTGTTGCAGCCATTCCCGAAGGTCTGCCAGCTGTCATCACCACTTGCCTTGCTCTTGGGACACGCAGAATGGCAAAGAAAAATGCCATTGTTCGAAGCCTTCCTTCTGTGGAAACTCTTGGTTGTACTTCTGTTATCTGCTCAGATAAGACTGGTACCCTTACAACAAACCAGATGTCAGTCTGCAGGGTAAGAAAGAGTCATATTAAGAATCTTTCTAAGTAATTTAATACATTTTGTGTGCTTTGAACAAATTCCATTTTTTGGTAGCCTGTAGCCCAAGAAAATTTCTATAAAATTACTTAATGAAATATAGGACGACTTCTTCTTATATGACTGTCATTTATATTAGGAATCAACAAACAGGTATTCCGGAAATGCCCATGGTTTTTCCATATAATTTAATTTCCCTGGTATGGTGCTATAGGACTAGCACTGTACTGCTAAACTACCAGATCGGTGGTTCAAAGTCACCATCCACTCCTTGTTATGTGCCGTGGAGTCGGTTCCGACTCACAAAGACCCTGTACGTGGTTATGAAGTTAGTGATGGTTTACAGATTTAACTATGGTATATTTAATCCATTCAATGTGATTATCGATAGGTATGATTTAATTGCTGTTATTTCTCTGTGGGGTTTCTGCCCTAAGTTCATTTCATTTGTGAACTTTTTTATTTTTCTTGTGTTAATATTTACTAAATCTTTTTTATTTTAATGTGAAGGTGTATTCATTTTCTTTTGAGGTTAACTTGTACTTTATTAGTTTTTTTTCTCCTTGTTTAAAACAGTGTTTTTTTCTTGAAATTTACTTAATTTGCTTGCCAGTTAGTCAGAGTGTAACTTTACAAGAGGTACACTCATACCAACAGTCAACAGGGACCAAAGCTTTAATTCTCCCCCCCCTCCCCCCCCACTAATGAGGGAACCATTTTAAAAGTAAAACTAGTTACAGGAGCATTAAAGGAACTGATTGGGTGTTTAGGTGACAGAATTGAAATTCTAAAGTTACCTTTGATACCAAGGGTACAAACCCGTAACTTAACGCATGAGCCATTAGTAAGTAGCAGAGTCAAACAAGGTTCCATTTTCATGGGAAAAAACAGTCACTTCTGAAGTGCCACTTCTGTAGGACAATGAAAGAGCCCAGGGCCCAAGTCATCCTTGTCGCCTTATTTTTATAAGGTTTTGGGCAGTTGTATCTCTGGAAATTAATTTGCTTTCAGTGTAATTAAATCTGAAACTATCCTGCTATTTTATAACGGTTACTCTTTTTAGTCTTTAAAAATTAGTTGATTTTTGAATGTTTTCTTTTGTTAAAGAAAAGGCTGGGATAGGTTGTGGTGGTCATCAGTATTCCAGGGAAGGCGTCCTGCAGCATGTTGCGTAACTGCCCTTGACTCAGGGATTCTGTCAGCAGCAGCAGCTGCTGCGTGCTTTCCTTGCTCACCACCCGAAATAAGTCAGGGTGGATTAGGATGCTACATTTTGGACTCTGAGCAGGCTTTAGAAAATACGTGGGGAAATTCCGTTGTTTTTGGTTCCATTTTCCACTTGACTTTTTAAAGCCCCCTCATACAGCAGAAGATCTCTTGGTGTGTTGTGAAGTACCGGCATGGTGTGTGTAATCGTCCAGCTGGCTTCGATGCCGCTTCATGCAGTTAGTTGTTTTCCCATGTGACGGCTCAAGGGTGGAGAAGTAAGGAAGGCCTCTAGAGGTCACGCTGGATTTGATCCTGGTGCTCTCCCACTTAATTGTGTGATCTTGAACGCATCGTGTAATCGTTCTTTGTGTCTTTTCAAAGCACATTCTGTGCCTTCTAGAGAATAGTGCTGAGGCTTTGAAGTGATGTTTTGATAACCCTGAGTCCTCCTAACCTGGATTTCCTGTAGGTTGTCCTTGGTCTTTGGTGCCACTGTTGCTTATGACTTAGCACATCAGTAGTGCTGTCACCCGCACTGTCAGGTCTAGAAGGAGGAAGACGACAACTTCTTCACTCAGTGACTTCCATTTAAATTGTTCTTTAGTGAGAATGCCTTTGCATTAAGCATATGCTTTCTGATTTAATGATGTATTTATTTATACCTTTGAATTGTTTCCTGTAGATGTTCATTCTGGACAAAGTTGAAAGTGATACTTGTTCTCTGAATGAGTTTACCATAACTGGATCGACATATGCACCTAGTGGAGACGTGTGAGTAACCCCCGTGGCCATCTAGAAAGCCCACTGGGAAGTATAGGTTAGCAGTATTACCCGCAAAGATGGCATTCTGAATATGACCCACCGATAACACAATTTGGATCTCTAATGTATTTATTGAAAAAGAAAAAGCTTACAAGCTGAAAAATGTCCTTTTCATTTTACTAAGCTACCTTAAAGCCCAAATTTTCAATTGGAGTTTTTGTATGTTCTCTACAATGCCAATGGTGGGAGGAACGTCGTAAGGATTTGAGGTCTTTTTCAATAGTGTTAGTTTTGTCAATTCTCCCCTTTACCATAAGGTTTTCAAGAGCTAGCACTTTTTTTTTTTTTTTTTTT
>NW_006408596.1:4413370-4435228 GCF_000296735.1 Chrysochloris asiatica
TTTTATTGTGAATTATATGGTAGTTTACATGAGAGAACTTTAGTTTTACATTCATTCCATTGTATATCATCTCATTGCCATGGTTCCAATCCCCTCCATGCATCATCAACCAGCCAAAGGGTATATCCTAGAAACCCGCCCCCTACCCCCAGTTTTCGCTCCACAGTCCCCAGCCACTTCATTGCTCCACGTCATCGTCTCTGTCTCAATCTCAGGCACCCCTGTTTCTCTGGGTAGGGTCCTGCTCTTAGCTATTCTCCGTTGAAGGTCCCAGATAGCTCCGCTCCTAGCCTGTAGAATCAATCACTCCCCTCCTTGTTCTCAAGAGCTATCACTTTTTGAACACGTATGCAAAATTCTGTTCATGTTATTAAATCAATAGGGGGGATATACTAGCAATGACTACACTTCTCTAAAGGTCGGCTTTTCTTTTGACAGGCATAAAGATGATAAACCTGTGAAATGTCACCAGTATGACGGTCTCGTAGAGTTAGCAACCATCTGTGCTCTTTGCAATGACTCTGCTTTGGATTACAATGAGGTAATTAATTAAAGGCTAAGACCCTCAAGGTCAGTTTGAGCTGCAAGGTTGGTGGTTTTAAACCCACCAGCAGCTCCTCGGAAACTCTATACAGGTTCGCTATAACTCAGAACTGACTGGATGGCATGTAGTAAGAAACTAGACCTGGCTGGGCTGGTTGCCATGGAGATGCAGATGCTCATGTGAGGTCTCCTGGTTTCATTTCCTCTTTCCATTCACCAGTCTGTCTCCCCATCTATCAATAGCAGGAAGCCTTTTATCTGCCCTGAGAGTGGACACTGCAGCTGCTTAACTGGGTGCTGCAGTGGACCTGATTTTTACTTTCATTTGATAAAATCCAGGCTAGAAGAGGTTTCTGTAACCACGGTAGCAACCTTGCTTTTTAAGATGGAACAGCAGCAGCATTTCTTGGGAGGAAAAGGTGAGGCCTAGGGTGACTTTATAATAAGGAACTACATTTACTATCTGAAAGCATGACTTAAGAAATATTCAAAGAAAATGAAAATTCTTCTTAAATAAGAAAATGCATTTCTACTTAACTTGAGTCATGTGTGCCATCATGGGCTAAAAATGATCTACAGACAGACTAATGCCATGGAGGACAGTTCGGCTTATGGAATGCTTTTTCTGAGAGAGCTAATTATGTGTTTACTTGTGTTCCCATCCCCCAAACAGGCAAAGGGTGTGTATGAAAAAGTTGGAGAAGCTACAGAGACTGCGCTCACATGTCTGGTAGAGAAGATGAATGTATTCAATACAGAATTGAAGGGGCTTTCTAAAATAGAACGCGCAAATGCCTGCAATTCGGTCAGTATCCAGTCTTGCTACCCATTCCCTTCCTTCTTACTGCTTATACAGCAGTTGGTACCTTCTCTCCGCGAGAGTGCCAGGCCAACTGGCTTTGCTGGCTATCCCACCAAAAAAGAAAATAGTAATCCAGTCATTTCCACCCCTGTTAATAGAGCACCTCACTGCCTTCCCTTTACTTTGGTGGTAAAACTTTCTCAAAAGAGTGGTCTCATTTCACTCCATTTTTTTAACCTACTCCTATCCATTATTGCCTCTGAGAACCTTGTCAAGGTCACCTTTTCCGAAAGCCAGTGGAAAAATCATTAATATGTGTGTACTGAATAGTACTTTGAAAGGACACGAAGCAAAAATTAACAGAAATAAAAGAAGTAGAGTAGCCACCATGCATGTAAGAGACTGTAGCGTGGTAAAGATGGAACAACAGTAAAGCAGATGGAAAATCACTAAGGATATGGAAGGCTTGAACAACATCGTAATGCACTTACTCCCAGGAGGCTTTTCAAATGCATTAAGTAACATTTACCAACACAAGGCCATACTACTGATCTAAAAGACTGAAGTATGATTGATTATATGTCATTGGTTTTAACATGGATGAAGTGTTTACCTCAAACCAACATTATCTTTCATTCCATTTCCCTGTGAACTTTTTGAAGTCCCCCTGTACATTTTTCTAGAAACTTAACACCTATTAGATTTCTCCTGGTCCTAATTGACTTTATTAGTAAAGGCTGCCGAAGAAGAGGTGGCAGCACTAGACACGGACATTAGAAGGAAAGGAAGTTACACACTAACGTACGACGCTTCACAGTGTCCTAGTATCAATGTAAAATCTCTAAACAAATAGCAAATCTAGTCCAGTACATAAAAAGGCAAACATAGAACCATGTGGGTGTCCCAGGACTGCACTTCTGCTGAACATTCACATTCAGGCACTGTGGCAGCACCGGGAGAAAGGCTTGCCAGAGTCGGCCAAACAAAGGTCAGGGTGGGGTCTCTGCAAGTTAATGGACCTGAGCCATCAAGAATGTGGACAAGGTCCCCATTGAGAAGCTCTGAAAGGCTGGATCTGCTTTGTAGGGAACTACTCAACTTGAGAGGTTGAGGGGATGTTTCTCTGGCAAAACCACACCTGAGTGAAAAGAAGCTGCAACCACAGCTGGGGGCTCTGGCCGTCCTGCTGAGTTCAGAAGGCTATCGTGGCTGAACTGGAAAGAGCACTGTCCTCCTCTAACCTTTCCTGGCCTAATGAGAAGCAGTGTGTGAACAAGGTGACAGTGCCACACACACATCGACATTCCCCGGTGGGACAGAACAGGATGTCCTCAAAGTGGCCAAGCAGGTGTGAAGAAACTTAAGGCCCTAGAATCCATAAACTGCTAACTCAGGGCTGAAGCTGCTGCTTTTCTGTGTGGCAAGTGCTCACAACTGCATCCCTCTGGGAGCCTCAAGAGCTGCCCCAGTGGTGTCCTGTCTGGAGAGAAGCCTCAACAGATCACAGTTTGTCAGGCCTGTGTGCTTTGTGGAAAGTCTAGTAGAATTCAGCAAATAGCCTGCTTTTCCTATAGGTGTGGGTGTGGTGGAGGAGAGGTAGAGTCAGCCTTTCTGTCGCTCAGGCAAAGCTATGTGAGGGCGAGGCTAATTTCTGCTCAATAATCAACTGTTGCTACGTTTGTGTGTCAAAAACCCTTTCTTCCGTCTCCCATGGCAGCCAGGGCAGACGAGCCTGGGAACTTGGCATCAGCACAGTCAACAAAACCAGCCCACAACGGGCAGAGGCTGAGAGGTGTGCACCTCTGTTCTTAGACACTCATCTTTTGGTGAGCCCACAGAACCTCAGGTTGTGAGAGGTTTCAAACCACACAGGCTTGTGGTCTCCCAGCTTCTGTGAGGCGAAACTGTCCCTTTCCATCACCTTTAGAAAGTCCTGAGAAAATGGTCCAATTACAATATGTCATAGGAGAACAGATGATTATTCTTCCCTGGGCATTCCTGCCCCATCTCCAACTGCTTCTGCAGAACAGGCCAGGCTCTGGCCTCTAATGACCAGCAGGAACTTGGACTGAAAACTAACTTCAATTAAGACCCACCCACAAAAAGGCAAGTCCTTATTTGTGTAAAAATTGAGCAACTCATTGCAAACAAGCCAATGAGGGCAGGACCAGCCCTGTGCAATCACCAGGTTCTTGCTCCAGGGCCTTTGTCTGCCTCCTTTCCACAGCAGCTGGAGGATACATGGGAGACCACTGTGTTGGGACAATGCACAGACATGGTGAAGTCCCAGAGAGCAGGAGCTACTACTGAAGCAGCATCCAGCTTACACCAGTGGCTGTATGGACAGGACATTCAAGCCTGACAGTGGAAGATGGACTTCTTGTCCCTCCCCTCAGAATTGCTCTTCTGTGGGGGTCCACACCACTATTATCCCTGTACTCCCCCACTCAGCTTGTCGGGACACAGTACATTCAGCACCTAATCACACCAAGATCCTGGAGACCACTCAGGCTGGCGGGAGTCACCTGCCCACACCACTTTACAGTGTCCTAGATGAGAAGGAGTATCCATGGGATTTCTATTCAGTACATATCTGAGGGGGGGCGGGGATTAATTAATCATAACCAAGTAAAGGTAGAAAACCATTTGGCATCTCTTCGTAAAGAAAAAACACCTTAATGTCATGCTTGCTTGTGGCAAGAGAAGGGTTCCATACGCAGGGTTTCTGCTCCATGCTGCACCAGCCTTCCTGGTTTGGGCAGTTGGCAGTGGGGGACAGGTGAGAGCATGGCTGTAGGTGATGGAACTAGGTCTTCAAAAACCCTTTAGAATTCTAATCCTGTGGTTAACTATATTTGACTGACCAGTTGACACTCAAAAAACCCCTTCATCTGGTGCCTAGGGACCACACTGGGCCCTCTTGCATGACTGGCTCCTGGGGAGTCTAGAGCCGCCAGTTAGCCATAAGTTAGACCCTTATTGTTGGTGTTCTAGCATCAACACAGCAGCTGTGAGCTACACAAAGCTATGGAAAATACTTGCAATATAAATGGGTCCTCAGACACTTGCCACATAGATCATGTGGGTGGAACATGTCTGTTGTTACTGTAACATCTGTGGATAGCTCTGCTCAAGCCTCTCCACCTCCACCTCCCTCCTTCGCTGGTCCAGGTAACTACACTTCGATCAGTAGCATTCCTTCAGCCTGTGCATCACATGACTTCCAACATGCAGACCTCTGCACTCTTCCTGTTAGAGTTTTCAACTTCTGCTTCCTGTCATGGCCTCTTGACTTTTCCCCAGTTTCTCTGTACAGACTCCTTCAGCCCCATCGGTCCTCATGGCAGCACCTTTGATTGAGTGTACACTTGGCCTGCACACTCCCCATGCCTCAATAAACATTGTAAACGTTACACTCAACACACAGACCTACACCCATCCTGTCCCCTTCTCCCTTGTTTGCTGTGAGTTCCAATTCATAGTGACCGACCCTACAGGACAGAGAATGTGTGTACCGTGGAGTTCCCAAGGCTATGAATTGTTCTCCCATAGAGCATTTACTGTTTTATTTTCACATTCTAGTTCTCTCCCAATCTAGAATACAAGTTTCCTAATGGCAGAAGCATGTCTTATTTGTTCACTGGTGTATCCAAGATGCCTGTCATGTTATTGGTGCTCAGTGTAATATTTGAGTAAACTTTTTTTTAATAATTGTGATCCAAACAACTGCACTTCTGTGTCTTTACAATAGGTCATTAAGCAACTGATGAAAAAAGAATTTACCCTGGAGTTTTCACGTGATAGAAAGTCGATGTCAGTTTATTGTACACCAAACAAACCCAGCCGAACATCAATGAGCAAGATGTTTGTGAAGGCAAGTAGAGTGCCCTGAAATGGAGCCGTTCACAACAGGTTCACAAGCCCCTGAGCCTGCTAACAGAACTGTTTATCTGAATCAATTTCCAGGGCGCTCCTGAGGGTGTCCTTGACAGGTGCACCCACATCCGAGTTGGAAGCACAAAGGTCCCCATGAGCCCCGGGGTCAAACAAAAGATCATGTCTGTCATCCGGGAGTGGGGCAGTGGCAGTGACACGCTGCGGTGCCTGGCTCTGGCTACTCATGACAACCCGCTGAAGAGAGAGGAGATGAACCTGGAGGACTCGGCCAACTTCATCAAGTATGAGGTAAGTGGCTCTGTGGTCTCTACCTGCACAAGCAGCTTGCCTTCAGGTCAAGGTTAGGGGCTCAGAGGTTTGCCAGATACGAGGCATGGATATTTGCTTTGCTACATCATCCTTAGAATCCAGGTGGTTGTAACAGTTTGTCCTATTTTGACAGCCTTTTATTGATCAAGATCAGTTACCTGGAGCTTGTGAAAACTATTTTGCAAATTTCATGTAGATGAAAAGTTTTTTTTTTAATTAGGAGAATTCTTTAAATATTTATTAGGTGAGTGTCTCTCATTGAGTTGAGAGATTTGACTTCTTTTCTGCTCATTGTAAACTTGGTCTCCTTAAAGCTCTGAACAGTGATATTATGGGAGTTGAATGATTTGATATAACAACTGTGTGTGATGGTGGTGTTTTGTTTTTTAATCCTTTTTAATTAATTAGGATTTGATACTATTTTATTATGACCTTCATTCTTAACTAAGATTCAAGGTATTAAGTTTTTGTTTTAAGAAAAAGAATGCAGAATATTTGTTTTATAGATGAAAGTAGTCACGGTCCAACTTACAGAGTTGGGGGAGCGGGCAGGGACAGCGGCAAATGTTTTGAGCTTACAGTGATCCTCTAAATTCAGACCAGTCTGACGTTCGTTGGCTGTGTGGGCATGCTGGACCCCCCGAGGATCGAAGTGGCCTCCTCAGTGAAGCTGTGCAGGCAGGCAGGCATCCGCGTCATCATGATCACAGGAGACAACAAAGGCACCGCAGTGGCCATCTGTCGCCGCATCGGCATCTTTGGGCAGGATGAGGACGTGACATTGAAGGCATTCACAGGCCGGGAGTTTGATGAGCTTAGCCCCGCAGCACAGAGGGACGCTTGCTTGACTGCCCGCTGCTTTGCCCGTGTGGAACCATCACACAAGTCCAAGATCGTTGAGTTTCTACAGTCATTTGATGAGATCACAGCCATGGTGAGTGTCCTTGGGGAAGGAACCGTGGATGCGGCATACGCACACCCCAGGCCCTGATGTCACCACTGAATGTAGCATAGCTCTGTGATAAGCCATTTCTTGACACATTGATTGGACCTGGGCTATGACTCCCATTGGCACAGTGACTGCTGTCTGCAGACAAGGCCCTAGGCAGTGCCTTCTGAATCTGTCTGATACGAAGCATTAGGTGATTTCTAGTCTTTGTTTTGGTTACAGTATATTTGTTCCTCCTTGAAATTTTCCAATGTGCATGAATACTTCACTGCTTGTAAGATGCTTTCAAAACCGTTTTTAAACTTTACCTGGGCAATGTGAACTTGACAAATGAGTCTACAATAGAGGCTTGAGAAAGAGACTAGATAGAACTAAGGGGACTTCAGATGTATTTAGGTGTACCCCAAAGCCACCTATAGAGCAGTGATACTCACTCAGGTGCGTATATTCACCTGGGCCCTTAAATAGGATGGTGACAGACAACAGTAGTTCTGAACCTTGTGTTCAGGCATAGCGGCAGTCTTCCCTGAGTGAGGCTCCTCTCCAAGCGCCCCTCATCTGTGTTTACAGACTGGGGACGGTGTGAACGATGCACCTGCATTGAAGAAATCTGAGATCGGCATTGCCATGGGCTCCGGAACTGCCGTGGCCAAGACTGCCTCTGAGATGGTCCTGGCCGATGACAACTTCTCCACCATTGTGGCTGCCGTCGAGGAGGGCCGGGCCATCTACAACAACATGAAGCAGTTCATCCGCTACCTCATCTCCTCCAACGTCGGGGAAGTCGTCTGGTGGGTCTCTGACAGGGTCTCTTCCCTGGTTTTATCTGAAATGGGACAGTTGTGACCTACTGTCCTGTCGAGCAGCTTTTGTACAAGGGTTGGAGTGGGGGGTGGACATGACACGGATCTCTTGTGGAATGTGCATGAAAAGAACCCTTCTGGATTCCTTCCCTTTAAAGTAGCACAAAATGTTTGGTCCTCTAAATGTTAGTTTCTGTTAGAAATTATGTTGTTTTATGATTGCCTAAAAAGTGTGGCGTTGTGGACTAATGCTTCAGACTTCTGAGTCTTTTGAACTGCAAGGTTGGTGGTACAGGCTACTACTTGGAAACCCTCTACAGGGTCGCTGTGGGTCAGAATCGACTTGACAGCACTTAACAAAAAGTTACTTCAGCCAATCAGTGTTGATTTCATGTTTCATGTTACAGTTGTGGCCAAAAATAACCTTGCTATCTTTCCTCTTTTCTGGTGGGAACAGCATTTTCCTGACGGCAGCCCTGGGTTTTCCTGAGGCTTTAATTCCTGTCCAACTGCTCTGGGTTAACCTAGTGACAGACGGCCTACCTGCCACCGCCCTGGGCTTCAACCCTCCAGATCTGGACATCATGAATAAGCCGCCCCGGAACCCCAAGGAGCCTCTGATCAGCGGCTGGCTCTTTTTCCGTTACCTGGCAATTGGATGTGAGTAGTACAAGAATGGGGGTTGGGGGACTTCAATTTGTGTTATCACTGAGTATTATAAAAATCACTTTTTCTTTGTATCCTTGTAGTAAAGTAGCACATACAGCATAGGTGCTGTCTTGCCCTTTAATTAGATGTTTACAAGGGGGTTCCAAATGGTCACAGGAAAATTTCATTGTCTTTTAATGCCATTTTGAAGTCCCCGTGTTTACATCCTGTTTATACTTCAGCCTCGTAGTTTTTAGTCCCTTGTCTTAGCATTCACTGGTTCCGGCCATGAGCATACAGTCAACACATTGTCTTTATAGCTCTTATCCTGCTGAGACCCAGAAAGTAAATAGCATCCATAGGATAAATGCTGGAGTGCTAACCATAAGGTCAGCAGTTCAAACCCATGAGCTGACTCAACAGCAAGGGGCCCACAGTCAGGGCGCTCCCTGTGTGTTGCTGGATAGGCTATAGTTTTTGGATAAATGGAATTGGTTGTGCAAACTTGACAGCGTGCACTGTCTGCACGCTTGTGTGTTGGGACGTGCCTTCTGAATTGCACAGTCATCCCTGTCAGTACAGTAAGCTGCCTCATCATTGCTGCGTTATTAGAGTCTGTGTAATTGTTGCTTCCGGACTGGGACATTCTCACTCTGAGGTGGTGGTCTTTATCATAACCGCTGGAGAATCTGCTTCAGGATGTGCTGTGCCCTGTAGGAACTGCTCCTCTGTGTGGACACCACATCTGCCTACAGCTGGTAAAAGAATTCTATGGTTAGTGCAGACGTAGACACAGGATCCAGTGAGTTCCTGTTGTCACAAATTCTGAGCCGTTGTGGGGAACAAGTGCAGATTCGCTGGAAAGCTCAGCTTGGTTGCCCGGACAGTTTTCCTGGTTCCCATGGAGACAGGCTGTATTTACGAGCATTATGACTTACCGTCTCCAGGTTATGTTGGCGCCGCTACTGTAGGTGCTGCCGCGTGGTGGTTCATCGCTGCTGACGGTGGACCAAGAGTCTCCATCTACCAGCTGGTACGTAGCCACCTTTTTCTTTTGTCTCTTCTGCAAAGCTCTGCGTTGTCCTTCCCCTCCCCTTTGGTTTTGGGCATCCACCAAACTACTTGAAGGACGGTGCGCTCGGCAAACCACATCTGTGATTGTTTTGAAGGGCCAGTCAGGACTTCGCTTGTGCACACGTGGCTCTGTGTTGTGGACTTAGTGTGGAAGTCATACCTGGGACTATGGCAGGATCTTTAACTGATCCAGAACTTGATTGATGTGTTATTGCAGAGTCACTTCCTACAGTGTAAAGAGGATAACCCTGACTTTGAAGGAGTGGATTGTGCGATTTTTGAATCCCCGTACCCTATGACTATGGCACTTTCAGTCCTCGTAACCATAGAGATGTGCAATGCCCTCAACAGGTGAGTGAGTCTTGGTGGTGTGCAGGGCACTGGGGGCTGAGAGTCGCAGCTGGTAGAGCACAGGTCAGCTGTTTCAGAACGTCATCACTCCAGAAAGGGAGTGGACATGTTAAGCTGTGTGCTGCCTGAGAGCATCCTGAGAAGGAGAATGGAGACCCGAAACAGGAGCCTCACCTACCAGTGTCCAAGGGAGAGGAGCTCTGTCCTTTAGCTTTGAGCCAGTTAAGGCAGCGGCAAACATGGAGATAGTGTCCAGGGCAATGAAAGCAGCACTCAGCCTTGTTGAGCCAGTCACTGAGTCAGAGTCTAGATTGGAAATTGCAGATCCACACAGTCCCTCCCTCCTACATTCCGCCATCAGATACCGAAGTCTGGGAATTCAGTTCAGGGACCTCACGGGACTTTCCTTTTCCTTTCCAGTTTGTCTGAAAACCAGTCCCTGCTGAGGATGCCCCCCTGGGAGAACATCTGGCTCGTGGGTTCCATCTGCTTGTCCATGTCCCTCCACTTCCTCATTCTCTACGTGGAGCCCCTGCCTGTAAGTGCCAGTGTCTTCTGGGGTCTTGCTGACTGTGGGGTCTTGGCAGGTGCATGGGCGCGTCTGACAGGTCCTCTCCGTTGCAGCTTATCTTCCAGATCACACCACTAAACTTGACCCAATGGCTGATGGTGCTGAAAATCTCCCTTCCTGTGATCCTCTTGGATGAGACCCTCAAGTTTGTGGCCCGCAACTACCTGGAGCCTGGTAAAGAGTGTGTGCGGCCGGCGCGGCCCTGCTCGCTCTCGGAGTGCACCGACGGCATCTCGTGGCCCTTTGTGCTGCTCGTGTTGCCCCTGGTGGTGTGGGTGTACAGCACCGACACTAACTTCACCGATATGTTCTGGTCTTGACTGACAGCTTGACCTACAGAGGATGTCTAACTTAATCAATTAATTTTTTTTATCGTTTAAAGCAACTGTCTATTTCTGCTGAATTTTCACATGAACATTATTGGCTGGTGGAGGAGGTTTCATACTCTAGATTTTGTTTTGCTTTTTCTGACTCCAGTGGGGCAAGATTTTCCTTTTTTATATACACGTAATTAAAGTGTCCATTGACATGTACAGAGAACTAACACTATTTTATGCAAATATTTTTTTGTAGATGAAAAAGCATGTACAGTGTTCTGTTTAATACTCATCCTTGTATAAAAAATCGCTGAGCCAGCAGATATTGTCAGCAATTAATTGGCAGCAGAGTTTTAGGCGAGGAATCTGGGTTTTTCTGAAACTAAATAGCATGTGTTGTCTTTTGCATGATCATTTTGATTTAATTTGGTATCACAGTCTAATTTTGCTCATAAGCCAATTTTTCTGCACTGAGCAGAATACTGCTACCTCAGTCAGTATTTTTGGTTTGCCACTTCCTCACCCCCGGCCCCTCCACTCACCTCCACCTCCCCACTCAGCTCAGCTCTTCCTCTAGGGTTTCCATGGTTTTGTTTACATCCGTCTTAATAAGAGGTATGCCTGTTCTTGCTTGTGCAGAAAACATTGTTCCCGATTCAACCTACTGGGTTCATGTCCCCTCACAAGGTTTTTAGGTTATTTATTTAAATGTCTAATGTATTTTATTGTAACAGACATTTTTTTTTTTGGCCAACATTTGCCTATTTTAGTGGCATATCACAATCTAGTTTAAAAAAATAAAAACATTTTAAATGGACAGAGGACAAAGAACTGTCTTGTTTTTAACTCTTAGTGGCTGAGCTTTAAGTAGCAAACAGCTGTGCCCTGTGCTCAGTGTCCTCCCTAGAGCTAGAGCTGTCGGAGCGTGGACACAGGCACTAGCTGTTTCCTGTGGTACATGTACTATACGAGTTCCCGCTGGCCTCTGCGCCTGCTGTAGAGAACACGAGGGCAGTGTGCGTGTGTGTACATGCGTGTATGTGTTTTGTAAAATCTGTAAATAGCACATGACCAAATGAACATATTGTATAGAACTATTTTTATTTTCCTGTGGCACTAACCACCACCATCGTTAATATGATAATGTTTGCGCATGTTTCGAGGTCAGTCATTAACAGTCCTAACCGTGGTGTTTTTCTCCAATGCCTTCCAACTTTCATCAACTAAAGTGAGTATCATCTTCCCTGTAATTTGGATGCTAAGTCTACATGAGACAGCTGGGGACTCTCATAAATCCGTAGTGACCTCCACCCCACGCCCCATGTCCCTCTGCTGTGCTCACCCCACACACACACCCCTGGGCAGGAGTGATTAGCAACAAGACTTGGTACAATGTTATAGCTGACGAATGTGACTTTGTGGATGCTGGCACAATGGGCAGGGACGGCTAGGCTGTCAGGAAGCAGAAGCAGCAGGAACCCTGAACAAGACTGTTTTGCCCTCTGGGTCAGGTAGGCCCTTGGTGGCTGAGACTTTTCTACCAAGGGGAATTAAGACCGCAGGTGTCAGCCTAGCCTCAGCTGGTGTGAGCATGGCCTGGTGTGTCCTTTTGGAGCTGGCTGGCTGAGGGTTCATGCAGTGGAAGATGTGACGTGGGAAAGCTTGGGGGAGGAGTCAGCTGGTGTCAGGCAGGTTTTGTGGGAAATGGAGCAAGCAAAGGAGCCACATGAAAGGAAAATGGGCTGAGGACAGCATCTCAACCAGTTTCTTGGGTTCTGCACTCCCTACTCACTGGAACCAAAGTGACTGACCCCATGCTCAGTATAAATGGGCCCAAACAAGGAGGACGTGTCCAGGAGAGGCCACTGCAGGGCGTACTATTAGGCCCCTGAACACTGCCAACAAGCCTAGATGGGCCTCAATCACGCTGTCCTTCACCCTGGGGCCCAAGCACCGCAGGTCAAGGAGGGAGTGAACCCTGCTGTGCTCACCAACAGCTGCCACGTGAACGTCACAGCGCTCATAGTGATGTGGTGGGCAGACCCCAAATGCGGGGCATGTCTGCAAGGTCACGGCTCTGTCCTTTAAGTCCTACCCTACCAGGAGAGGGACAAGACAGCCTTCAGCTTCTTGTGGAAATAAGGACATAGCTGCCTCACAAACAGGCTGCCCGGGGACAGGACAGATAGAGGTTTCTGTCACACATTGCTCACTGCTCCCCTTTGCTTCTGCCTCCTTACCTCTCACTGTAACCAAGACCCCATCTCACTGCTGCTAAACACAAGCCTGTTCCCTATGTGCCTATTTCTGAGAGTCTCCTGTCCACTGGGCAAGTTTGCCTGAGGGCGCCTAGGGTACTAGGGGTGCGTCTCAGGGACCATTGATCTGAACTACTGGTCTTGACTTTATTAACTGAGAGTCCTTTTCATCTGTCACTGTTAGTCTTAAGTAAAGTTATTCTGACATTTTCTTCCTGTATTTCATAAAGCTGATTTCCTCTCTCTTTCCTTTTCAGCAATACTGGAGTAACCGCTTCCTAAACCATTTTGCAGAAATGTAAGGGTGTTCAGTTGCGTGCATGTGCGTGTTTAGCAACACATCTGACGACCTCTGCATGGTTGATGTTGGGGGAGAGTAGACCCATCTCCCAGAATCGTTGTGTGTTGTGTGGAGGAAATGTGTTCTACCAATGGGGTTTGTTGCTTTTAAATAATAATTACCAATGTACAATTAGCTTCATAAACCAGAAAGCCTCTCCAGAGAAATGTGGTTTCTTTGCTGCAAGAAGAATGGGGTTCTGAAACCTTTTCTAAGAACTTAGAAGCCATCAGCCAAGTCTCCATACTTCTCTGTGCAGAATGTGAGAGCTCATGTAACCCTGCAATAGCCAGTACTGTGCTGTGATGCATGCCTGCCGTTGTCAGAAGCCAGAGTTCTCTCTGGTGTCATTTGAAACATGCCACTTTCCCATTGGCCCTGTACAGTTTGCTTATTTATAAGTTCATTGGAAACACTACAGGTGTTGACTGGTTCAGATGTAGGCCTCCAGCTCAGAACTTAAGTTGTTTGTTTTGTTTTGTTTTGTTAGTGTGCAAACAGCTAATTTGCACTGTATTAAATGTAACTTATTTAATGAAATCAAGCAGTAGACAGATGTTGGTGCAATACGAATATTGTGATGCATTTCTCTTAATACAAATGCTAAGCGTCAATTTATCACACCGCATGTTTGACTTTAGACTGTAAATAGAGATCCGCTGTATATGTCTGTGCTGGAACAAGCGTGGCACAGGCAGTTTCAGGTAAATAAATCTATTCTACCACAAGCTCTTGGGTGTGGTGTTGACTGCAGGCGTGGGTGAGGAGGCATGAATAGAAAACTTTATTCCTCTTGGTGGATTCAAGGATCTGTGTATCACTGGCTGGTTCTAGAAATCTGACAAGCTTAAACAGACGTGCTGCCAAGTGGGAAAGGCATTCCTTAAATTCCCGACATGAAAGAAAAATCTCAATTCCTGTCATCTAATACACAATGAAAATAAAGCAAAAATGTTAGAAAGCCAGCACCACTCAAAATCCACTATTGCCCACCAGGTTGGCCCTGTAGTTAGACAAGAGAAGCGGAGGCAGAAAACCAAGGACAGAACCAAGACCAGCTGCCGCTGGAGTCAGAGAAACCTCTGGTTCTCACAAAGTCCACAAGACACTCCACACCATGAAGAAGTAGACTGGGGCACATAGGGTCCTAGGATGTGAGACCCACCCCCCAGCCAGTGTGCGTGCAGAGGAGGTAGACAGGGTAGCCCCCAAAGTGTGGGGTGGTGTGTGCAAAGGACTCGTGTCTGTTTTCATGTCTAGTGAACATCTAAACACGTGGAACTCAAAAGTCCTTTCTAAACAATGACAATACAGGAAGTGACAGATTTAAAAAATAGAAAAGTACACCTTTCTAGAATCTAGAAACTACATGAGATACACACAAGCAAAGAAGTAATGTTCTTCCAATCTGATTGGCAGAGATCGAGGTTTGACATTTATGTTTTCTGTTCAGACAGCGTGAAAACAGGCGCTCATACTCCCTTGGTGAGAATACAAATTGGCATGATCCCTCTGTAGGGCAGTTGCACAAGCTGTCCATACCTTTTGACCCAACCATTCCACTTAGGTCAATTTATCGAAGAGAAATCACCTTCCTGCTGCTAATCTTTCCATCATCTCTCAGTTTGCTGTAGTGTCTGTCACTCATGCTGTGGAAGCCATTTATCCCGTAAAAGAGACAAGGTAGATTCTATGGTGGGTAGCAGCAAGGAATAAGGACCAATGCCATCTGTCCATCAACACAGTAGTGTGTACAGCATAGCCAAGAACCAAACCCATGTGTCATTGTGCCAGGTTTGATTCATGGTCACCCCCATATGTCTCAGAATTAAAACTGAGCTCCATAGAGTTGCCTGGGGTTGTGCTCTCTGCACACACATCACCAGGCCTTTCTTCTGTGGTGTCTTTGTTGTTATGTGCTGTGGAGTCAGTTCCGACTCATAGCGACCCTGTACAGGGTTTCCAAGGCTGTAAATCTTTATGGGAGCAGAAAGCCTCATCTTTCTCCCACGGAACAGCTGGTAATTTCGAACTGCTGACCTTGTGACCCACAGCCTGATTCGTAACCACTACACTGAGTGGTTCTAACCTTTTGTGCATTGCTCTTTGCAGACTATGCCGCCATTTCTTTTAAAAACGTAGAGGGGAGGACAACAGTATCCAGCAATGGCTTGTGGGAAATAACCTGCCTGGTTTCTCACTGTTGGGTGAGAAGGCACCAATAGGCAGGGGACAGACCAGAATGAGACATCATGATCAACTCATGTTTAGCAAATATTCCAGAAAGCGGTCTTTCGACCCAGCATGTGTATCTAGATATCTGTCTACACAGAGTCCTGGTATGGAGCTGCAGGTTAATGCACTGAACCACTCTTCAGGAACTACACAGACTCGCTACGACTTGAGCCATGGCACAAAACAGCAACATATCTACATAAGGGATTCTTGGTGTGACACTGGACTGCTCTAAGGTTGGCAGTTTAAACCCACCAGCCACGGCTCAGAAACCCTATACGGGATCATCATGAATCAGAACCAACTCAACAGGCACTTAGTAATAATCAAGTAATTAGAACTGAAGCAGGGAGAAAGGGGTTTGGGAATCAGAATCATAATTGAGCCGTTCACTGACTTGTGACTCAATGTGGTGGCCTGCCTGCTTGAGCAATTGTCAAGACGTACTCGGTGCACATAGAGCTCTGGGAGTGGTTACGAGTCGGGCTACTAACGTCAAGGTCAGCAGTTCAAAATGACCCAGCCATTCTGCAGGAGAAAAATAAGGCTTTCTGCTCCCATAAAGATTTACAGCCTTGGAAACCCAATAAAGGGTCACTGTCGGAACCAACTCCACGGCACACCACCACCACCGTAGGGTTTCTGAGAAGCAGCTGGTAAGTTTGAACTCCCAACCTAGTGGTTAGCAGTTCAATGCTGATCCTACAACTCCAAAGGAAATGGGAAATTAATAAAAAGTGAACACAGGTATGAAAATTAAATTGAACCCTGGAAATTTATGAAATTTCCAAAATTGAAAACTGAGTGGATGTGGTAGCAGAGCTGACAGTAATAGAAAGGCTGGAGGGCGAGATGAAAAATGAGAATGCAATGAAAGATCAAAAAATCTGCAACAAAGGTGACGATAACGGTAAAGTGCTGGGGAAGGTGGAAAAGTCTAACATTTTATCGTTCCAGGAGCCCTGGTGGTTCTGTGCTAACCACAAGATCAGTGGTTCAAATCCACCCAGCCTCTCTGCAGGAACCAGATGAGACTGACTGTTCCCAGGAAGATTTACAGTCTTAGAAATCACTCATCTGTAGGGTCAGCGTGCAGTCCTGGTATGGCGCTGTAGAATAACGAATGGACCACAAGGTCGGTTTCAGCTTCAAGGTTGGCTGTGCAGTCACCAGTCACTCCTCGTAAACGCAATACAGAGTAACTATGAGTCGGACCTGATCGGCAGCACTTAACCACACAAGTCAGCAGTGACTTGATGGCAGTTAATTTGGTGGTGGGTTTCAGAAGACAAAAGAATGAAAGCTGTACTATTCTCAGAGAAAATGATAAAAGACACCAATCCACACATGAGAAGATCTCAGCTAATCCCCAACTGTTGTAAAGTGCCCTCGAGTCATTGACTCAGCAACCCTGTATAGGGTTTCTAAGGAGCAGCTGGTGGGTTTGAACCACTGGCCCTGAGGGTCATACTGACCTTGCAGTTCAGCACATTATCCTGCAGCACCACGCCAGGACTCCCATCCCCAATAGGTTAAAAATAAATATAATAAACACAGCACAGTGAACTGCAGAAAACCAAGGAGACATTGCCTTCCAAGACTTGACTGCACAGCATCAACACTGGAAGTCAGAAACAGGAGAATAATAAACCTTCACTGTTCTGAAAGAAATTACTGGTACTCTGAAAGGCAAATACCTCATAAAATATACAGTATTTAAAGAATCAGAGTGAAATAAAATACATTTCAGACAAATGCCTTTCACCAGCAGATTCAAATGAAGGGCAATTTCTCGATGGAGTTTGGGGTATATGAATCAATGTGGCCTCTCATGCAAAAGAAGGAACTGGTCAACTCTAGATGTGGATCCATCTAGAGCATACATACGTAACGTACGCTTGCAGACAGTGTGACCAATGGAACTGAATTTTACATGTTGAAATGGACGAATGAGTATGTTTCCAACAAAATTAGATGTTTTTAAAAGGGGGAAAAAAATGAAGGAATGATACAAGAACATAGATTCTAACCCAAATATAATCAATAACAATAATATATTAAGTGGTGTTCCTGTTGCACTAAAAGTTTTAATTTTAGCATAATCCTGATCGTCCTGTTTTGACAAACCATCTGTACTTCTTCCCTGATCCCTGCAGCAAGGAGAGAGAAAAAATGTGTCCTAGAAGAGCTAGTAAACCATATGACCCAGCAAACCCAGAGATGAAGGCAAGAACTCAATAAACAGGTACACACCAGTGTTCACTACAGCCAAAAGGTAGAAAAACTGAAGTGTCGTCCATCAGCAGATGATGGAGACAGAGTGGTGTGTATGTTACACACAATGCAACACTAGTTAGCACAAACAGAAAAGCAGTTCTGATCATGTCGTAACGTGGCGGAACCTTGAGAACATTATACAGAGTGAAATGACTCACAGAAGGACAAATACTGTACCATCTCAAGTATCTCAAGCCAATATACAGAAACCAAGAGTTGACAATTATCAGAGGTGGGAAGTCAGGGAGGAGGGAGTTTTGCTCAGGGGTAGTGAATTTATGGGGATGGCGGTGGTGGAAAGCTGTAGAAAAAGCTAGGGAATGGTTGCACTAGTCTACCCAATCAGCAACTCGCGTCTTTTTTATAATTTTGAGTTTTGTTTTATGTTTTTCTCCCACTCTATCCAGAACTTTGTAATGCAGTCCATTTCTGAGTAGTCAGTAGTGGTAACCGGGCATCTCCAAGTTCTGGTCTCATGGCTGAGATGAACCTACTTTTGGGTGATGGCTTATCAGATAGACCAAAGCAGGAGAACACTGAAAGACATCATAAAGTCCAGCTTTGTTCCACAAAGCAATTGATCAAAGAGAGAAAAGAGTGTTACAAGATGGAATTGTGTATCTGATAAGGGTTCAATACCCAAAGATAAAATACATCCACAACCTAACCAGGAAAAGATGATCTAATTTTTAAAAATGACAAAGAATTTAAAACATTTCACACAAAAAAATACATGAAGCTTCAAAAAGTTCATGGAAAGTGAAATTAAAAAATAATGGTGAATGATTGTTATCAGGACTGATTGTGAGGGTCGGAAATGTAAAGGTAGACGTTTTATGGCAAGGAGGGGAGTGATTAACTTTTCAGTCTAGGAGCAGAGGTCCCTAGGACCATCAAGGGAGAAAAGCAGAGAGCAGGACCCTACCCAGAGAAGCAGTGATGCCTGAAATGGAGCCAGAGATGATGACGTGGAGCGATGGAGCAGCTGGAGACTTTAGATCCAGAGAGGGAAAGCGACTGTGTGCTGAAGACCTAGGGGGTGCAGGGGGAAGGATTGCAGTATATACCCTTTGGTTGGTTGATGATGCATGGAGGGGATCGTAACCATGGCAATGAGACGATATACAATAGAATGAATGTAAAACTAATGTTCTCCCATGTAAACTATCACATAATTCACAATAAAACATTTAAGAAAAAAAATAATGGGAAGTTGATTCAAAGCAAAGAAATTCTTGAAGCTAAATCTCTCTATACTAGTAGATGAACAATGAGGAAAAAAATGAAAAAAACAAACAAACATTGAAGAAAGCCTAAGAATTATGAAGAGGAACTATTTACGGATAATCGGAATTCTGGAACAGAAAGAGACAAAGGCATA
Source organism: Chrysochloris asiatica (assembly GCF_000296735.1). NCBI lineage: Eukaryota > Metazoa > Chordata > Mammalia > Afrosoricida > Chrysochloridae > Chrysochloris > Chrysochloris asiatica. Next base: position 4,432,126 of record NW_006408596.1, read on the forward strand.
AGAAAAGTTGTCAAAGAGTAGTTGGAAGAAAACTTCCCTAACATATAACACAAGAAGTATAAAAGAAGCTGTGTGAACCCCAAAAAGGATAGATCCCAAAAGATATCACCAAAATACATCATAATCAAACTTTCCACACCCAAAGACAAAGAATCCTGAGAGCAGCTCAGAAAAGACGAAAAGTTACCTACAAAGGAGAACCAATAAAGACTAAGTTCTGATTTCTCAGCAGAAACATTGCCAGCAAGAAGGCAATGGGATGACTTATACAAAACTATCATATACCCAGCAAATCTGCCCCCCAGATTCAATGGCGAGATTAGGACATTTCCTGAAAACTTAAAAAGATGTTCTAGTGACTGGACCAACTTTACAGAAAATGCTAAAAGATGTTCTTTGAGCTGAGAACTAACAACAGCAGACAACCTGAGATGACCATACACGACATTCCCCAGAACTCATCCAGATACATAAGTATTTAAAGTAAAAAAAAACTTACAAGAATAAAAATAGGGAACCAGAGATCTCTACCAATTTATAATGAAGTCAACTACAAAGCAAAAAGAGGGAACAGTATAGATACAGAACTTCCACATGGTGAGAGAGAAGCAGATTTCAAGATAAAGCAGGCTTTTTTAAGTAGGGAAAAATTAATCATTTACATGGTAACCTTAAAGAATAATAATGTACCTTCACATCAAAGGAGGACTATCAGAAAGATTTAATAAACATCAACAGAATCAAAATTAAAATAAAACAAAATTAACTTAGTGCAGAAAATTATGTAAAACATAAAACCAGCAGCACCACACACACACACACAAGCAAAAACACAGTAATCAATTCATATTCATTGATAATTACTTTGAAGGTAGATGGATTTAATGCACCAGTCAAGAGACAGAGCAGAAAGTAAGAGAAAACAAGATCTTTCAATATGCTGTCTACAAGAGACACATCAAAAAGATGGAGAAAGCCTGAATGTTCATCAACAGAAGCAAAATATGGTTCATACACACAATGGAATAGTACAGAATGTTGAAGAATAATGACAGATCTGAGAAACACCTCACAACATGAATGAACTCGGTGAATGTTATGCTGAGTGAAATTAGTCACAGAAGGACCAATATTGTGAGAAATTAAAGTTTTCTTGGTTAAAGAAAACAATCTATGATGGTTATGGAAGTAGGGAGTAGAGAAAATCATTCACACAGGCTAACAACATGACAGGCAATATACAACAGGAGGAGGTAAGCAGATGAAGACAGCGGAGACACAGGGAAGAATGTAGTAGTTCAAGTGAATAGAGGTAAATACAGTTAACTGTTGGGACATGGAGGGGGAGCTCTGGTAGCGTACTGGTGACGTGTCAGGCTGCTAATCTCACGGTCAGCAGTTCGAAACTACCAGCTGTTCCTGGGTAGAAAGATGAGGTTTTCTGCTCCCGTAAAGATTTACAGCCTCGGAAACTCTATAGAGGGTCACTGTGAGTCGGGAACTGACTCCATGGCACATAACAACAACAAAGAAGCAGAGGATTTATATGATTTTTAAAATGTAAAACATTATTTGCTCTGTAAACCTTCATTCAATTCACAATAATATGTTAAAACAAAAAACATTAATGGAAGCTCCTTTGTACAAATGGCCAACACATGAAATGATGGTCAATGTCATCAGCCATTAAGGAGATACATGTCAAAACCACAGTGAGAGGATCACCTCACAGCGATTAGAATGGCAGTGATCCAAAAAATGGCGAACAGCAGCTGATGGCAAAGGAAACAGGGACAGCTCTCCATTGCTGGTGAAAATGTAAAATAGTGTAATCATTGTGGAAAATAATGTGGCAGTTCCTCAAAAATGTGAACACAAACCTGTTTGACACAGCAATTCCACTCCTAAGATATTTGAAAGCAGCCTTGCAAACAGACACATGTAGAGCAGGGTTCACTGCAGCATTAGTAATTCACAAGAGCCCAAAATGGAAACAATTGTCTTTTTTTTTTTTTAAGTTTTTAAACTATTGTGAATTGAGTGAAGGTTTACAAAGCAGATCATCAGTTTACATTCAATAGATCATACACTTTGCTTCATTCCAACAATTGTAATGTACCAACCCCCTCCATGTATGTTAATAATATTTACCTCTATTCCTCCTCTGTATGGGGCTACCATGTGACCCAGCAATTCCGCTCCTAGGCATATACCTAAGACACTAGAAAGCAGCCACACAAATGGACACATGTACACCAATGTTTATTGTAGTACTAGCCACAATAGCTAAAAGATGGAAAAACCCAAGGGGACATTAGCAGGTGAATGGATACATACAATGTGGTATATACGTACAACTTAATGTTACTCGGTCACGAAGAAAAATGAAGTCCTAATATATGTTAGAACATGGATGAATCTTGAACACATTGTGCTGACACAAATATGTCAATCATAAAAGGAAAAATACTGCATGACCCCGCTTACATGAAATAGCTAAATAAGTGAGACTTTAGAGACCTAAGTAGACCACAAGGCTGGAGGTTCGAGCCCACCAACCACTATGTGGGAGAAAGCTGAGGTGGCCTGCTCCTGAGAAGCTGTAAAACCACGTAACCAGCAGGAGTAGGACGGCTATGAGTTGGAACTGATTCCACAGGACTTCACCACCACCACCAGGCACGGTGCAGAAAGCACAGAGTTTCTATGTATGGCAATGAGAAAGGTGATAATGGATATTGGTGATGTTACATGACGTAATAGAACTGATATCAAGAAATTGTAATTGTCTGTTACTTTGAGTCAGTTCCAAATCAAAGTGACCCTATGCACAACAGAACAAAACACTCCCTGGGCCTGTGCTAACCTCACAATGGTCACACACGAGCTCACTGCTGCTACCACTGTGTCCATCCATCTCCTTGGTCTTCCTCATTTTCACTGGTCCTGCACTTCACCAAGCATGAAGCCCTTCTCCAGGGATTGGTCCCTCCTAATAACACGTCTTAATAACCACTAAAGCCAGTGAAGATGAAATAGAAGAATTCTACCAACTTCTTCAATCTGAAATTGATCAAACATGCAATCAAGATGTATTGCTCAT